>NC_140170.1:110238732-110478030 GCF_963971535.1 Notolepis coatsorum | reverse complement strand
ACTCTACTAATATTACACGATTCTCAGTTTGACTGACATATTAGACCTATTTATAAAGGTCCTTTTCCAATGTGTATTTTGTAGACTTGACGGTGTTAAATTGAACAGTGATGAATTGCTTGTTGAACTTTTATGAAAACCTGACTGGCCGAAATGTGTTGTGGCAGATGGAATAATTGTATTATTTAAGACCGTAATCCTGTCGGCCAGCCCATTCTGTGTGTGTGTGTGTGTGTGTGTGTGTGTGTGTGTGTGTGTGTGTGTGTGTGTGTGTGTGTGTGTGTGTGTGTGTGTGTGTGTGTGTCTGTCTGTGTCTGTGTGTGTGTGCGTGTGCGTACAGCACACTGCCGATCAAAGAGTCATCGTTCAGTCAGTCGCAAAACAGATCCTCCAGATGTTGTGTGTGTGTGTGTGTGTGTGTGTGTGTGTGTGTGTGTGTGTGTGTGTGTGTGTGTGTATGTGTGTGTGTCACACTGAGACCAGTTGGAAATGAGAAAAAATCACAATGGCAATCATTTATAAAAATGTTTTTATATATGATGTAGGTTATGTACTCTTATGTACTGCATTTTATATTGGGCTTAGGCATTTCCAAACCTTGATAGAGCAGAGCAGCATTTTGAATTCTCAAAAAATTATAAACAAAGTATTCCTTCGGCACACCCATAAATAATTCAGTATGATTGTAGAATTCAAATTTAAACGTTAGACTACTCTTCAAACATTTAACACAGTTCAAGACAGAGTAACCCAATCGTATGGAGTGTGAATCTAATAATCTAAGCAATAATTAATCACAATTATATAATTCACATTTAAATGTTGAGGCAAGTCTTTGGCCTTTGATTCAATGCTGTACTTAAGCCAGTTCAGAGATGCCTAATCCTCTGGCATGTGGAAGGTGTATACTATCTCATAATCTAGGTAATCCCTCATCTTAATGCTGCCACTTTAACGGGATGATTGTGAGATGAGAGTCTTATCAGCTTTGTCGCTGTGGCCTCTTATGTATGTCCTGCCAGCATGCTAGATTTCGGTGAGATTGTTGAGCGAGGGGGAATTCTTCCTGTCGGGAGAAAAAAAGGCCCTCTGTCTGATGAAGTTGCAAGCTATTGCAACGTTTCATTGTGGTCGTTCCTACTCCCAGCTTTGTTTTTGACTGCACTCTGTGATACAATTGGAGCATGTTGTTGTTTTTAGGATAGCTGGTAGATATTTTCAGGCCAGTCTATTCTAAGAAATAGGTCTAAACAGTGCCGTAGTAAATGGGGATATGGGGAAATTGGAAATTGGTTTCAACTTCCTTATTTTTGGAAATACATTTGAATGAAAATACGAAGGGAACGTGTTGTCTAAATGTATGTTCGAATTCAGAATAAACTTTTTTTATATATATAAAAAATTTGCATTTTATTTGAATCCTCCAAAAATAGGTTAAATTTGATTACTTAAAATGATCTTCTCTGAAGGAGTTGATTTGGATAAAATAATGTCAAACTAATTAGGACTGTGTGTACGTAGGTGTGTGTTTAAGTGAGCACAGATACATATATTTTTGATATATATAAAATCTCAAATATATTGAAATTACAGTGCAATGTGAAATTAACCTGATGTTATAAAGAAAGAATAAAAAATAAACTCTTGGCCGCCTCTGCCTTTAAATACTATGCTATTATTTACAATGGCCAGACAAGTGTCCTTTCTGTATTTTCAGGGCCAAAGTCAGCCAGTCTGCCACCCCAGAACAACCTCACAGGCCAGACCTCTCTGTTACTGGGGCAGCCACTATTATTTAGTTCATCTTACGAGGCAGGGTTATTATTGGCGCCTCTACTATTAATAGGGAGAACTGCTAAAATTGAGCCGTGTGTTTGGACTGGGTCTGTGGGCACACCACACCAGAGCCCTACATAGTCACAGTTTGGTTAGGGCAGTTTTCAGTGGCAGCCATGTTAGCTCCATAGCTGTTGCTGTGAAACAATATTTTTACCATTAGATTTCTAGCATGTTGGGCATCTCAGCGTGGCGATGTTAATGTTACTGTTAAATAATGATTCAACAAACAGACGATGAAACTAAACATTTTACATTTATTGTTCCCAAAGGCAAATTGTGTCGATGGCACCGCACCACACACATGGCAATGAATTAAGGAAAGAGGTAGTACAATGTCACACTAGTATTAGTATGTTTAGAAAACTATTTTCTCATGACTAATCTCAAGTAAAGGTGTATAGGTGGCTAGTCCTGAGATTAGCCGAGTAATGTGAAGCGCATACAGTATGTAGCAGATACACACACAGATAAACAGATATACAATACAGGCTGCTGTGGTGGTGGTGGTGAGATGCACTGTGGAGCAGTGGAAAACACACACAGCACGATAGGCACTGTTGATACTGTGTCAGTTTAAGAAATTTATTTAATGTCTGACATTAAATATGATCTGTGTTGGGAACAGTGGCGTCGCGTGGGTAAAATAACAGGGGAAGCCAAAACAAATTATTAAAAAAAAATTATTAAATATTTTTATTAATTTTTTTTTCTTTTTTTTTTTTAAGTCAAGTAGTCACCATGTACACTACAGTATGGCTCGGCGGCCAGTCAAACTTTCTTAACAGATTGCAGAATGGGTACAATACAGTACGGCTCAATACACACAATTGTATAAGGGGATGCAGACCAGAGAAAGACGTTTGTCTTGTTTACATCAGGGTCCCCCATTTTCAATTCATAGTGACATTTATGACATACAAGACATCATGACATCAAATATACAGTACTGTTACCCATAGATCCTGACAGAGTATATACATATGATGGGGAGGGGACTGTACATTAGGAGGGGGTGGGTGGGTGGGAGAGAAATATACATATACGGCCGGGAGAGAATATGACTGTCTATTAGACAAACGTGACAAGACAAACGTATTTCTCTGGTCTGCATCCCCTTAACAATTGTGTGTATTGAGCCGTACTGTATTGTACCCATTCTGCAATCTGTTAAATAAAGTTTTCATTCATTCATTCATTCATTCATTCATTCTTCACGTGTCTGTTGCGCGGCGCGCCCAGCCATCAGAGCGCTCCTACTGTAAAATGCGGAAGCAGCCATTTCAGCCTCAGTTTTACTCGTTTATAAAAATGATTTAAAATGTTTATTAGCAACGCCGAGCTTTCAAACCCCGCCGCATCTGTGTGTGAAACCCTAATGGAACGCTGGGTACCTTTGACATTTATATCCGATATATTTTGGACCCACCGCTAGCTTTTAAGCAGTGCTTGATGGTGCACATTAACCTGGCTACTACGGAGGAATAAGTGACTGCGTATTCCAGCCCCTGGCTTGCATTGCAGTCATGAAAGGGTCTACAAGCTTGCCTGATAACGTTAGTTAGTCAGTCAGGCTGCTCAGTGCTTACCTGGTCAATAATGTGGTCCTCCTCTTGCCAGATAGATTTGTTAAATCATAATATCCACAGTGGTGTGCTCTGCTGGTCCTCAGTAAATGTCCCGCCGGCGAAAATAAGTTGCTATTAAAGTGCTAAATGTTAGATACACTAATAGAGGATTCGAACGTGCCCGCTCTGTTAATAACATTTTCAATCAATCCCGCGAGGGGATGATGTTCAGACATGTTTGTAGTAGACTACTAGACTGAGTGACGCCAGACAGTTTTATACTACTAATGGGATGTCACGTTAGGTAGTCAGGTGGAAACGTGAACTTCTGACCTGCCCCGCCTCCCAGCTCCGTTTTAAACTTTTAGGGTGTGGCAGTCAGCTCGAATCTGATTGGCTAGGATCGGATTTGGACTCTATAATGCTGGAAGCCTGGAGAAAGAGACCTACCCACTGCCTCTCTCCTATACTAGCTGCAGTGAGCACAGTGAGTCTGACAGTGTGTTAGAGGGAGTGAGAAGGAGAAAAGGGAGACAAAAAAAAAAAAAAAAAAAAACACAGATGCACAGATGAAAAAGAATGTAAACTATATTAAAACAAAATTATATATATTTTTTTTTTTCATATTTCATATTTGATATGAATTTATAGGGAGGCATGGCTTCCGTTGGCTTCCATAAGGATTCGCCACTGGTTGGGAACCATGTTGATCTATTTGTACCCTGCTCAGTTCTAGAGAAGGGGCATCGGTACAGGTTGACAGAACTGTTGCTGTGAAGGGTTCTGGAACGCAGCGGGCCAGCGCACAGGGGTTGGACTGGTGGTAACAGCTGAGATGGTGGTACCAGACTGGTGGCTGGTTGACCGTCTGTGTGTGTGTGTGTGTGTGTGTGTGTGTGTGTGTGTGTGTGTGTGTGTGTGTGTGTGTGTGTGTGTGTGTGTGTGTGTGTGTGTGTGTGTGTGTGTGTGTGTGTGTGTGTGTGTGTGTGTGTGTGTGTGTGTGTGTGTGTGTGTGTGTGTGTGTGTGTGTGTGTGTGTGTGTGTGTGTGTGTGTGAGTATGTACGTTCGTGCGTGCGTCTGTCTGTCTGTCTGTCTGTCTCTCTCTCTCTCTCTCAATATCTTGCTGCTCTCTCTCCTCTGTCCACCTATCCATCTATCTATCAGTCTATCCGGTGGCTCGGAGAGACCCAGCCCCCCGTTCCTCTCAGTGTGTTACCTGCAGCCCTGCTGTCACATTCCACCCCTGGGTGCCACATTCCTAGTTATCTCAGAGGGGGTTACATACCTTTGGCCCCCGAGAGGCAGTGAGCCAACGTGCTGCTTCTCCATTGTAAAGGAGGACAGAGAGATGGAGAGGCAGGCCCCAAGATGGCCTACAGATATAGCCTATGTAGAGATCACTGTTGCTCCACCCCCACGAGGAATTATTTGGAAACACTAATGCAGTGTAAATGCAGGGCGGGTGGGTGGGGCGGGCTAGGTCCTCTCAGAGCTGCAGTGGTGGCCTGTTCATCTCTGTCTGGTTGGTCCACTGTTCTCTGCTTGGCACTGGAGCTGCACCTGTAATTTTTACACATTGTGACTCTTTTCATTCAAGAAGGCTTAAGACTGGGATGTGTAAACCATTGTGTGTGTGTGTGTGTGTGTGTGTGTGTGTGTGTGTGTGTGTGTGTGTGTGTGTGTGTGTGTGTGTGTGTGTGTGTGTGTGTGTGTGTGTGTGTGTGTGTGTGTGTGTGTGTGTGTGTGTGTGTGTGTGTGTGTGTGTGTGTGTGTGTGTGTGTGTGTGTGTGTGTGGCAAACCACATAGCGCGCTCAGCCGCGACACGGCCGACCCGGGTTCGGCTCCCGAACCCGTCGTTATTTGCAGAATGTCTTCCCCCCACTCTGTCTCCCATTCCTCCTCTGTCTCTCTCTACTGGACTGCCCAGTAGCAATAAAGCGATAAAACACGGGAAAAAAATCTTTATAAAAAAAAAAAAAAAAAAAAAAAACGTATTTCCAAGGTGGTCCTCGATGGAAGACATAAAAACACAGCACATACTGTATAGCCTACTCAACTGCTCATTTTTGCTCAACTGCTCAAATGTATGCCTACTTATGTATTAGGCTACAGCAGGGGTGGGCAATTATTTTTCCCAGGGGGCCGAATGAGCAAAATATGTTGGGGGGCCGGGCCAAAATTCCAAACTCAATTATGCATAATATACATTTTATTTCTATATAAAAAGCAGTAAATGGCATTGTTTTGACCCCTGGTAATAGTGTATGTTATTATTTGGCAATTAAAAGGTGAGGTTAGCTTTCAAAAATATCATTTATTCAAATAGAATTTATTTCCAAAATGATAAACAAAATGTGAAACATTAATAACAAAGGGCATTTTGAGTTTCATATACTATTGAAACAAGGATTTTCTTAGCTTTTTAAAGACATCACATCATCTTATAGCAAAAATAAACAAGACATGTCACTGAACTGTGTAAAGAAAAGTGTCCCAGTTTTGTAGCCTTTTTTACTTTACATGCCTACCATAATTCCTCTAATAGTAACCGGTATTCAATTAAAAACCGGGTCTCTATTAATGACCGGGTGCGCTGTTGAGCTAAGCAATTATAAGCCGGCCTCCTAATACAAGCCGGGTATATTTAGTTATTGTTGTTATATGCTGGCCTGGCTGTGCAGTAAATACCATATAATGGTATGGTGTTAATGTTTACCAAGAGTAAGAGTAAGAGTAAGCCTACTTCAGAATTGTATAAAACGAAGTTATTATTATTATTATTATTATACCAGTATTGTGATTGCACTATTTTACTTTATTTAACTTTTTTGACCACCTGTAATTGCACTGTTTACTACCGTATTTCATACAGTACTTGGTTTCAATAAATGCACCCAGTACATTTTACTGGGTTCAAATTGACACAAAATGTTGATTTATTCATTATGATCTGTTTGAAAATTAGAAATATAGGCCTCTCTCTTATACATGCCTCCTCCTAATACAAGCCTGGTATCCGCTACAGTTGAAACAAATACAAGCCGGGGTTACTATTAGAGGAATTACGGTATATTAAACATTTAATGTTTTCAGAACTGTGCAAAAGAAAGAAAAAAAAAGATCAAGTGTCCCATTTCACTTGTTATATTTCCACATTTTAGTGTTCTTCAGTTCTTTTTTTTTTCATTCAGTGTGAGAAATCCAGTCTCTGTTGAGCTTTAACAAGTCCATCAAAGTCAGGTTGCATGTCTAAGGTGGAGATGCGAAGCACAGCTGCCAGATGTTCATCAGTGAGAGAGGATCTGTACCTGGACTTGGTAAACGTCATGACTGAGAATGTCTGTTCACATATGTAGGTGGATCCAAAGAGAACCAACATCTTTTGAGCATGTCTCCTAAGCGTATACTGTGCGTGTGAACGTTGACATGAAAAAAAGAATATATAAAAAAAAAAAAAAAAAATTATCATGTAATCTTTCGCGGGCCGGTCAGAATCATAGCCGTACAATGCCCAGGGCCCTGTTTCTTGTACGTGGTTCAACTAAGTCGATCAAGATGTCATTATCCAGCTTCAGTTAACCCGATGTTTGAAGCCGGGATTTTCCTGTTCCACGAAGGTGGATTCAGTCTCGTTAACTCAAGCCAGACTTGCGACTCAGGCTAAATGCGCGCGGCCGCTTTAGGTGAAAAGCCAGCACGTATCGATGGCAGAGATCCTGATTCTCTAACGGCATTGATTGATTAATTGATTTAAGACTTTATTGACAGATTGCAATACGGCTCAATCGCCTCGCCGACAAGTTAAATGCGTTATCTATAGGCTAATTTTAAGTCCCTCATTACCTCAATCAATCAGATTATATTTCTTTAAACTTGCCTGCTGGATTGAATAATCAAATGAGATCTTGCTAGCGAAAATAATTAGTTAACTGTTATACAGAATTACGATACGGCTCTCTTACCCATTGATTGATGTATAGTCAATCTTTAACTTATCTCCAATGTGGTCTAACGGGTTGTTCTTTTGACTTTCACACAGACGACCGGGGTTCGAGACCCTAGTCGTCTCCTTCTTTTTGCAATATAGGAATAATTCAATTTGGTGCACGTTGAGAGCTATATAAAGAATGACATCCTCAATGCATGTAGATTTATAATATTTTAACTTAAAACCAGGCTACTTTGGTGTATAATCATTAATATTATATTCAAAAAAATCATATTGGAAACACCGAGTTTTGAACCCCGGTCGCTGGGTTGGCAGGCTTGAGCACTACCGCTGCACCACTGTGCCAGATGGGATAAATTCATTGTTTATACATTAATGAACGAGAGACCCGTGTTTAGAATATCCTTTGTTTTGAATGAAGTTTATCTCTTTATCCTCATTCATTAATGTGACGTCAACGGCTCATTCAATTTCTCAAATCCGTCAAACAGCGCATCTCATCAGACATCTTAATCCCAGTTACAATTAAAATAACCACATAATGTGTACATCGCACGAGCGAGCGCCACCGTCGCCACGGTATATATAACGTGCATTATTTAGGACAAAGTGAATTTAGTATCAGCATTTTGGGTCTATTTTACATTTCAAAAGCCCCCTCTGAAAGAATGGAGCACAAAAACGTAATTCAGAATGGTATAATGCAGATCGTAGACTGTGGGAATAATTTCAGGAAACGAGCTGTCACTTTCTTTGCGGGGGCGTGGCTCTGCGTGATCCGGCTAACTTGAACTTGAACTCTGCTTTCGACCAGGCTCAAACTTTTGGATCTGTTGTCATGGTGATTTGGAAAATCCACGTACATGGAACCGGAAAGTCCGGCTAACTCAGTTATCCAGTTAAAGTTATCCGGCTAACTCAGTTATCCAGGTACAAGAAACAGGGCCCAGGTCTGGGCTACAGGGAAAAACACATTCACAACAGGCAGCACAGTTTATTTTCAGCCAAGTATGGTAATAATGTAACTATTAGGATATATATGGTATGGATTACGTACTCTTATTACTATCTGTGGTAGCTCTAGTCTTCACCTACACAAATTGTTTTTGTGCTGTCCATTGATCATGCACCTTCACGTGGTAGGCACATTAACTGTAGGTCAAACTCCCCAAACAAACAAGCACACCATTGATTTAATTGTCATATAAATCACATACAAAGATCTAACTATTACTCCTCTCTGAACATGAATATAAAACAAGAAGGTGATCTATTAACTGTATAAACCTTATGCAATATTCATCATTGATATTTGAATACTTGAAATCTGTATGAACTGAGTAGTTAGTATCAAATGAAATAAGATGGAACAGCTCCATGCATTCATTGAATAAACAACTATTTGCTCATTACCATTTACCAGTATGGTATTGTTAATTGTACAGCTTTTTGAACATCTTTGTCAGGGAATTCCAACAATTCTGGACCTGAATGTACCAGTTAATTGTAATCATCTCTCTCTCCTTATGTACTGGTGGGTGGTGTCCGACCGATTATGGTGGGCCGGTCTGGGCCAAAAATGCCAGGGTAGATTTTTGGTCCCAGTCCAGCCCTGGCTATGTGTGCTAGCAGAGCTAGTCTCCAGTCGCGAGTCACGGTGCACATGTGCGGTGGTTTGTCCACCAAAAAAGCGCCAAAAGATAGAAAATAAACTAGCAGAGCCAGAACTATTCAACTCCCCTGGAGCCACAGCCAGCAGAGAAGCCTGTTTACTTTCGCTTTCAAACCAGCTGCAGCCTGAGAACTGGAGTGTGAGGGGCTGTAACACTAAAGATGGCGGCAACGACAAAGAATTGCTGCAAAATAAATTGTTTAAAAAAGAATAATTATAAATACATTTTATAAAAAAATAAAAATTATACTTATAACAATATCGATAATTATCGATATCGAGTGATATGATAACATTATCATATCGTTATCGTGATATAATTGTTTTGCCATATCGCCCAGCCCTAGTGTGTGTGTGTGTGTGTGTGTGTGTGTGTGTGTGTGTGTGTGTGTGTGTGTGTGTGTGTGTGTGTGTGTGTGTGTGTGTGTGTGTGTGTGTGTGTGTGTGTGTGTGTGTGTGTGTGTGTGTGTGTGTGTGTGTGTGTGTGTGTGTGTGCATGTGTGTTGGCTAGTGTGGGCCTGTGGCTGCCATCCACACATAGGGGCCATGTTCTCATGCAGTGTCCCCAGGACATAGAAGTATGATTGGTCTCTTACTAAATCACCTCACAACACTTGCCTTGTCCCACATATCAATTGGTTTTGTTTGTCAGTTTGTCCGATGACAGCATGATGATAGCCTTTTCAAGCAACAGTTGCGATTGGAGGATCAGAAACAGGGGGTGGGGTTTGAGATAGGTAAATTGAGTCTCCTGTCCTGTTAGGCTCATGATGAAAATAAGGTATGCTCTTGTCATATGGGGGTCCTAGAAGCAGCCCGTTCCATAGTTTAAGGAATGAGAGCCTCAGCCTATTAGCAATTGGTGCAATCATATTGACAATTAAGACACCTTCACTTATCCATACATTTGCAGAAACATTTGTACAAACTGCAATCTGCATTCAACTATCTGCAAAATCAAAGACATGCTCTGCAGATCTGATTTTAGGCCTGCACACACACAACACACGCATGCACACACACACACGTGCGCACGCGCACACACACACACACACACACACACACACACACACACACACACACACACACACACACACACACAGACACACACACACACACACACACACACACACACACACAAACACACACACACAAACACACACGCCTCCTGTGTAAGTACTATTACAGCAGCTCCATTGACTAGGCTCCTCCGGTCTGACAGAGCAAACTGCTGGTGACTCAGATGGGTTATTTTTTTCCATAGCCGCATTTTGCGGAGACGCTCTCTGATTGGCCACTGACTGACGCTCTCTGATTGGCCACTGACATGTGCGCCCAATCGCGTGACGAGCTGTGTCTTTGCCCATTTCCGGGTCTAACAGCAGCAAACTACCTAACACCTAGTTTATCACTGGTTAAGCTTAGGCGACTCTTTCGAAGTTGGTTAAGGTTATAGTTTGGAATCAGGGCTGATGTTCTATCGCCCTGCTCTAAGACAAACTCTAACCTTAACCAACTTCGAAAGAGTGCCTAAGCTTAACCAGTGTAGAAACAGGCGTCGGCCAATCAGAGAGCGTCTCCGCAAAATGCGGCTACGGAAAAAAGAACACTCAGACTGCTTGGCTCTTTGATCTCACTCTGAATTAAAACACACACCCTCTGGTGGCCATTTGTGGAAGTGCCTCCCTCCATCACACAGGCGTGTGAACTGTGAAGGGCAGGCATGCGTTGTTCATGGGACGGGGTAGCACGGTGTGCAAGCTCACTCGCTATTTGCATATCAATAGCGCCGGTCGTCAGGTGTGTTAAATACGTTATCAGACACATTCACACCTAACTTGTTGTGAAGACGTGTTACATTCCATTCGTAGAGGCAATTAGGCACTGTCTTTAGTCTGTGCCCAAGCGAGGGGACATTAAATGCGCATTTGCGGGAGCGCGCGCACGCGCCGGGAGCGCGCGTGCACGTGGTGCGTGTCACCCCAGATGATTTCAATAACGCACCACTGGTGAAGGGTGTGTATATAAATATATATATGTATATATATAATTGTTTTTCTTTTGCTATAGGCCTACTTGGGTGGGGGTCTTAAATGTGGCCCACCAAAGCAGCATGTTACCTCTGAAGTTATGAACAATTGATTTTTAAAAGGGCAATATAGTCTATGTTAGGGAGGTATGGAAATGTTTATATATTTTCTTTATAAAGGTGACTAGCCTACCAATATCCAATATTTTCTCACCCATATCAGCCAATAGCAAGATCGATTATTGTAAGAACTTTGATCCAAATGCAGGTAGAAAACAGGTCAAGCTTTTCACACATGCCTATGGAGAGTGTAAGAGGGTTACATCACTCCCTGTAACAAATAAAGGACACACAGCCACGTCACAGAGATGAACTTTAAACATATTTGTTCTAAGGATAAGGATATCTTTTATTAATCCCTCACAGGGAAATTCAGTGACTTTAACCAAACCTACTTTGTTAGTGTTATTCTGTTATTAGTTATATATAAACTATAAACATCTACACTAGAATAACACACTCATCCAAGTCTACCATTGACAACATCATCACCAACATCCAAAACACCAAGCTGGAGTCGGGTGTGATCCTAACTGACATAACTGATCACTTCCCTGTCATGTTGTCCCTAAATCTTGCCAGTGAACTTGCACCCCCTCCCTGTAAGATAACAATTAAAATAATAAATGACAGAACCCTGCAGCAACTATATGGAAGCCTGGAGACCAAAGGGTGAAAAAATGTATATGATGCCTGTGATCCTGATACTGCATGATAGTCTGATATTGGAAATAACTGACTCCATCCATAAAACCATTCCTGAGAAGACCATCCATGTCATGAGCAGTAAAAATGACCAGAACCCCTGGCTAACAAAGGGCATCTTAACATCCATTAAACACAAAAATAATTTATTATCTTAAGAAGCCTAGTATAAATAATAGAAATAAATACAATCTATATAGAAATAAGCTCACTCATCTAATAAGGAAAAGCAAATGTGATCATTATACTGATCAGGTAATAGCATCTCAGGGTGATTAAAAAAGGACATGGTCAGTTCTAAATAAAGTACTAAACAGGGGCAAAAAAGCATCAGTGCTCCCTGACCCTGCAAATATGTCGCAGCAGGATCTCTCTGATAAATTCAATACCTACTTTGCATCCATTGGTGAAGACCTGGCGAATAAAATGTGCCATCCCGGGGGTGTGTCTTTTAAACAGTATTTATCAGGTAACTATATCAACTCTTTTTTCATGAAACCAACGGACCATGATGAACTATTCAACATTATCATGAAGATGAAGGACACTCGCACAGCCGGTGCTGATGGAATATGCAGCAAAATCCTAATAGCCATAGCCAATATTATAGTCAGACCACTCGCTCACTGTATTAATTTGTCCTTACTACATGGTGTGGTGCCAATAAACATCAAAATTGGGAGAATAATACCCATATATAAATCAGGTGACAAAAATAGTATTAATAATTACCGTCCAATATCCGTGTTACCAGCTCTATCCAAAGTCTATGAGAGAGTTGTGTATAACAGATTAAGCGAATACACTACCAAGCTAAATATACTCACCAGTTCTCAATACGGCTTTAGGAAAAAGAGAACAACATACATGGCAATATTAGACCTTATTGAAAAAATAAATGATGCCATTGATCAGGGCGATTGTGGGGTGGGCGTTTTCTTGGACTTATCAAAGGCCTTTGACACCATTGACTTCACTATTCTACTTGGGAAACTGCACCATTATGGCATAAGGGGTCTGGCTCTCAACTGGTTCAGTAGCTATTTACATGGTAGGCAACAGTATGTCGATATAAACAATCACAAATCAATAAAAATGGACATCAAATATGGGGTCCCCCAGGGGTCAATTCTAGGGCCTTTACTATTTATTCTATATATAAATGACATTGTCAACTCATCTGAACTTCTGCACAAAGTAATATTAGCTGATGACACTAATTTGTTTCTGTCACATAAAAATCCACTCGAGCTACAAGATCTACTCAACACAGAACTACAAAAAGTGGACACCTGGTTTAAATGCAACAAATTATCACTTAATCTCAGCAAAACAAACTTTATTGTCTTCCACTCAAATTGGATGCACACACATCACATGTGCATAAAAATAAATGGAAAGGAGCTGTCAAGAGTGGTGTCCACAAAATTCCTGGGGGTCGTCATCGATGAGTCACAAAATTTCAAATGCCACATAAAATATCTACAAACTAAACTGTCCAAATATGTTGGCTTATTCTGTAAAATACGTCATTTTCTTCCCTTGCCTGCCCTTCTCACTCTATATAAAACCTTGTATGAACCCCTCATTAATTACTGTAATGTCATATGGTGCAACACTTACCCCAGCCATCTCAAGAAACTTGAAAGCTTACAAAAGAAAATACTACGAGTACTATCATGGTCCGGGTATAAAGCGCCCTCACAACCTCTGTTCCATCGCTTTGGTCTCCTGAGGCTCGCTGAATTTAACATTCATCAAAACGCATCAATTATGTATCAAGTTGTCAACAACATGAATCACAGACTGTCTGAGCTTGTCCCAATCTGCCAATTACTGCACATCCATAACACAAGAAATAGGCATCTTTATTTGGCAAGAGGAGAAGGCTCAAATGTGCTAGCCTAAGCATAGCATGCAGGGGCCCACAGATCTGGAACAAGCTTGACGAGAATCTGAAAATGTCTAAATCCTTTAAAACATTAAAAAAATCACTGAAAGAGGAACTGCTTAAATCATATCTCTAATTAAAATGATAACTTAGGTATATAAATTGTCTGTATTATGTATCTATGTTATATGTCAGTTAGTAGGTAGGTGTGTAAACCTACCCACGTTATATGTTTTGTTTTTGTTTTTGTTTATTGTTTTGTTGTTTATATTCTGTCTATATTTGTGTTCAGGCTCCCTCCAAAAGCTTTAAATAGCTTCTTGGGAGACCTGGCACATGCACACAATTGCGACGTTGTTGTATCACATGAGGATATTTACATGTAATGTATCGTGTGTGTGTGTGTGAATAAATTCATTCATTCATTCTGTCGTTCACTTGGCACTTGTGCTAAGCAACCCACTCGCAGTAAAAAGGTCACTGAAGTGACAGTTCTAAAATATACTATAAAGAAAAATACATTTGTGTCAACAGAAATTTTGTGTTGATATCTGGGTGCTGATATCTGGGTGCTGATACCTGGGTGCTGATACCTGGGTGCTGATATCTGGGTGCATCTCGAGGAAACTCACATAGTTTTCTGTTTCCATCTACAGCTTCTTAGACCGAATTGATGTGGTGAAACAGATCGACTACTCACCCACTGATCAGGTACACACACACACACACACACACACACACACACACACACACACACACACACACACACACACACACACACACACAATATGTGTGAGGATGGGGTTCTTGCGGAGCCCAATAGCAAAACACAGGAGGAGAGAATGGAGCGGTTTTAGGGTTCTTTAATTATTCTTCCCAACCAAGCAGAGTATAACAGGAATGTGAAACAGGAATGTGAACAACACGGAGGTTATAATGTTCTTGGGGGGGAGAAGAATGAGAGCAGGTGCACTTCAGTGCAGCTGTCGGCAGCGAGAGAGAGAGGACACAGGTCTTGTGCTTGAGAGCGAGCAGGAGTCCTCTTTGCTTGGCTTGAGACGTCAGGGTGGAAGGACGCTGGGGCTCGAGACGTCAGGGTGGAAGGGCGCTGGAGCGAGGTCCTCGGTAGGCAGTTTAACACTGCGACGTCGGATGACGGGATCTGCCAGTTGAAGTAGGGAACGCTTGATGAGGTGATCTCTTGCAGCCGCGCTGATTGCTCCTCATCTGGCAGACTCGAGCTCCGATCGTGACAATATGTGGGAACACCTTATATCAACAACATAGCGCATGCATACAGTGCATTCACCCAGTTACCTATGCATACTAGCAAATTACCTTCCTAGCAATAGTAGATGTTTTTCATTGTAGCATCAAATTGCATACATATCCATTGCAAGATATCCACGTCTCTGAGCGGATCTCGGCCTGTCTGTCCGACATCTCCGCCTGGATGACGACCAACCACCTCAAACTGAACCTAAACAAAACAGAATGGACCTATCTCAAACCCTGCCCTCTTTTCTTGATCCTCCAATCACAACTGTCGCTTTGTTTGTCCGAGGTAAGCGACAGTTGTGATTGGAGGATCAAGAAAAGAGGGCAGGGTTTGAGATAGGTCTATTGCTCCACCTGCCGGCCAAATCCTCCCCCCTGACCGACCTTTCCATCACAGTCGAGAATGCAGCTCTGACTGCGTCCCCGACTGCCAAGAACCTTGGTGTTGTCCTCGACGACCAGTTGAACTTCTCCGCTCACATCGCAGTGACAACCAGAACCTGCAGATTCCTCCTGAGCAACGTCAGAAGGATCCGCCCCTTCCTCACAAAAGAAGCCACCCAACTCCTCGTCCAATCAACAGTCATCTCCCGCCTCAACTACTGCAACGCACTGCTTGCTGGCCTCCCGGCCACTGCCACCAAGCCTCTTCAACTCAATCAGAACGCAGCGGCCCGCCTGATCTCAAACCTATCGAAGTCGGCCCATGTCACCCCACTTCTTAGGGACCTGCACTGGCTCCCCATTGCTGCACGAATCCGCTTCAAGGCCCTCGACCTGGCATACCGTGCGGCAAAGGGGCCCGCTCCCGCCTACCTCTGGTCAATGGTCTCTAACTACACACCCTCACGACCCCTACGCTCTGCATCTTCTGGCCGCCTCAGACCTACTCCTATCCGAGCTCCCGGAGGGTCATCAAGGAGAAGCTGCCTTTTCTCAGTCCTTGCCCCACAATGGTGGAATGAACTACCCACCCCAGTTAGGACAGCCGAAACCCGTCCAATCTTTCGCCGTCGACTAAAGACGCACTTCTTCAACCATTATCTGAAATAAAAAAAATTTAATCTAACCCTAACTAACCTTACTGTCATGCACTTGTCCTAATAAACTAACCTACACTGTAGCACTCAACACTTGATGAAGATTGTTACTCAGCTGATAGAGTTGTGCCCTTCCTGATGACTTGTCGTACAGAACTTGTAAGTCGCTTTGGATAAAAGCATCAGCTAAATGACTAAATGTAAATGTAAATGCATACGATGAAAGACAAGACCTGCAGTACACTCTCAGGTCTACATTAAACATATTGTAATCTCTCTCTCTCTCTCTCTCTCTCTCTCTCTCTCTCTCTCTCTATCTCTCTCTCTGTCTCTCTCTCCCTCTCTCTCTCTCTCTCTCTCTCTCTCTCTCTCTGTCTCTCTCTCCCTCTCTCTCTCTATCTCTCTCTCTGTCTCCTTCTCCTCCATTGCCCTTTTATCCCCCCCTCGGTGTCACCGGTCTCTGCCTCTTATCATTAATCTTTCTCTTTCTTTTTCCATTACTCCTTCTCTCTTCATCCTCACTTCCTTCTCCTCTATGTTCAATCTTGCTTCACCCTCCCATCTCCACCCTCTTCCAATATCCCTCTCTCTCTTCATCTGTGTTATGTTACTCTCTCTCTCCCTCCTATCTTCCCTGCCCTATCTCCTATTTCCTTCCTCTACTCCCCCCCCCCCCCCATTACTCCTTCTTCTATCCTCTATTTTTTCCTTTTTCTTTTCTGTCTCCCAGGATCTGTTAAGATGCAGAGTGCTGACATCTGGGATCTTCGAGACGAGATTTCAAATAGACAAAGTCAATTTCCAGTGAGTTGTTATCATAGAACTGTAATTGTTTTGGTATCACAGTGCTGGGTCATGATGGGCAAAGTCAGAAAAGTACAGCACTGTTAATATTATAACACTACACTATGCTAGCTACATATCACAACTTTAATATTATAACACTACTGTTACAAAGGATCAGATTAAACCGAATATATATATTTATTTATTGATATATATTGCATAGTATTTGTATATCGTTTGATATCCCTTGTATATTCCTTGTACATATACACGGAATATCCCTTTAGTCCAGCCCATAATAGTTCATTCTCCTATTGGACAGCGGTCCACCGGCGCCAGGGACCGGCCCCCGGAGCCAAGTTCAAAGTCACCGACACGACATGTCTGTACTTGCCCCGGCCCTGCCCAGGGATACGGCGACAGAAATGAGAGTGGCACTATTTGTGCACCGTGCGTATAAATACGGCGCAGGTGAATGTAGAAGCCCCTTAGCCCCTTACCTCCGTACCCTTCGTCCTTTTAGTATGTTACCGATAAGTTGAAGCCTCACCCACGATACAACGTGCGGTGAAGTATGGCCTGTTTGGCCTCAGAATAGAGCATCGAGACCGCGTGCGAATTAATAACTGAATTGTCAGAGTTTGGCGCTATACCGTCGAGTGCGACATTTGAGTCTTTAATAGTCTATTTGTGTATAGTGTATCGTGCGGTTAGAATTCTATAGTGACCAGCATCTCCAACGCTTTCTCGTATTAGCTAGAGTTCTTATCCAGGCTGGGCCGACCGCATGGCGCTTTCACCCGAGGAGACCTAGGCGAGAGCCGTATGGACATGTACACTGGATTAATCTACCCGACGACTACATAGCCCTTTGCGGCTGGAATATATTTGCTTTGGTCCTATGATTTATGGAGCGGATAATCGCCGACGCCTGCACGTGTTGGATTTACCCCGAGAGGAGTCAAGTCGGCGCTCAGAGAGCCTGAGGCCGCCTAGCTTTCTTCACTGTAGAGCTACAGTCTACAAGATAACCAAGCTGTATTCGTCTGTGGATCAAGAGACTACTGCACCGGCTTCTGTACCTGAAGTCTCCCTAGTCATCATTGACCAGACGTCCTACTACCGACAGATCTTCTACCCCCTTGCTGGCTTACAACCAGTGGGAACCCCTTCCAGTATCTCCCGCTATTACTAGTGTACCATAGATATAATTCCCTAAGATTCAGGTTGTATAATTACCTCCTGCGTAACCAGAGAATGGACATTCGTTATTGATTTGCCTACGCATACTCCTTTGCCTTACAAGTGCATTCAAAGAATAATGTAAAGTATCCTATGTACCTTTTGCTCCATTAAATACTTGATTAATACCTTTGACTGGAACCGATTTCATTGTGGGAAGTGTTCATCATATTCATATATCGTGTACTGTATGGCCAGTAATTAAAGTACATAAAGCGGTAGTGGTTTAATGATACCATACTTATCAATACAGTCAGGGAATTGTACCCCTCATTACAATTGGTCCTTCGAGCCGGAGGGTAACTAGTGTAATATTAATATAGTGGTATTAATATTGAAATGGCCTATGATGAACACTCCACAAAACGGTCCTCCTAAAGTAGATCGCCCGCAGCGTAGACGGCAGCCACCTCAGTACTTAGAGGATTACGTTGCCAGTATACTACCTAGCCTTCTACAGACGGTAAACGCGGAAAAAGTAGAAAGTAAAATTATGTCCGACCCTATCAACCAGGCTACCCCGCCAACAGAGGCCCTAGTGGGTTCTAATGTAACTGACCAAGCTCACGGTAGGGACCAGGAGGGAACTGACACGACTTTACCCCCCGCCAAGACCGAAGAAGTAGTCCCCGGAGAGCTCCAGGAGAAAGACAACCCTCCAGAGATGGAACTCTGCCCGGTACAAGAAGAGGAGAGCGCCCAGGAGATAGAGCTCCAGGACTCCCCGCAGGAGAACGCATCTCCAACGAGTACTGCCAGGAGCGGATCACCTCAACCAGCGTCTTCCCCCAGCGAGGCGGACAAGATGCTGGCACAGGCGTTCCTCGCCAGCCTAGCAGCCTCAACAGAGCGCGATCGACTCCAAGCACAGACGCTTAGTGAGCGCGAACATTCTTCCATGGAAAGAGAACGCCTCCAAGCGCAGCAACGGAGCGACGAAGATCGTATACGTCTAGAGATTAGACGCCTTCAGACAGAAGAGAATATGGTAAGAGACCACGCCGAAGCCCAGCGCGCCGCCGCCGAAGCCCAGCGCGCCGCTGCCGGTGCCCAAAGAGAAGCAGAGCGCGACATCGCTCTCACCAAGCGCGAAGCCGAGCGCGACCGATTACAAGCGCAGCTAATGGAGCAGCTGATCGCCAGGGCAACACCCCCTCCTCCGCACGGGGTTCCACCCCCGCGGCTCTGCGCTACAGACCCCCGACTCAATTCACGGGTGAGATTGACGCACGACCAGTCCCGAGGAATAGCACCTGGATACGCGGGCCATGGTACCCTGCCGGTACCAGCCCACCGAGAGGCGTAAGAGGAGACTCGCCTAGGAGGCCTCTCTTCCAACGCTCACCGATGTGCCAGCCATCTACGGCATCATACATTGGCACACCGACGTTTCCAGACTTCACCCATGAGAACAGAGCACAGTACACGGAGCTACGGATGTGCTTAGAGACAATGATGGCTGATGTAGCTGATGAACGCCACAAGTATGCCATCCTATTGAAGCACCTCAAGGTGCCCCGAGCGCACAATATAGCACTGGCCTATGCCACCTCTACTACCCCATACACAGCGGCTCTAGCAGCACTCGACCAAAGATATGGACGCATATGGGACTACGTAATACAAGAGATAAGGCATACATACTGCTTTCATCCTGGCTCGCTCAAGAATAGCCCCACGAAAGCAACAATCTATCCCGCGTCTAGAGCTCTGCGCAGCCCTAGCAGGAGCGCACCTCGCCACGTTAATCCAACGTGAACTCACCATTCCGGTGCAAAGAACAATCTTGTGGTCAGACTCCACGACAGTACTCACATGGATCCGGTCTGATTCGTGCAGATACAAGGTCTTCGTGGGGGTGAGAGTCACAGAGATTCAAGAGTTAACAGAAGTAGCAAGCTGGAGGTATGTGGACACAAAACACAACCCAGCTGACGTCATCACCCGGGGAATGTCCCTGGATGACCTCACCCGTCACAACCCATACAGTGACGGACCAGAGTTTCTCAAGCTCCCGGAAGAAGAGTGGCCTACACCCACCCCACGGGAGGCGAGTAAAGAGGAGGCCGAAAACAAGAAATCTGTGTTCTGTGGATTGAACACACTCGTCTCCACAGACCCCGACATAGACGATTGCCTCACCCTAGAGAGTGCGCAGCTAAAGACATTTCTGTGGCACCACCCAGAGGTTCAGCCCACTACTGACATTTCAGCAGCTGACTACGAAGAAGCAGAACTTCTTCTACTACAACGAGCCCAGAGAGACTCGTTCCCCGATGAGCTAGACTGTCTACAGGGAGCAAAGCCCGTCCCATCAGACAGCAGACTGCTCCACCTAGCACCCGAGAGCGACGCCCATAGTCTCATCAGAGTGGGTGGTCGTCTGCGGAGAGCCCCAGACTTACCGGATGACGTCAAGTACCCGATAGTCTTGAACAGCCGACACAAGGTCACAGAGCTGATCATAAAGAAATACGACGAGGATGTGCACCACGCAGGGGCAGAGAGAGTCTTCGCGGAGATCAGACGTCGTTATTGGATACTGCAAGGGAGAGAAGCAGTGCGGCGCTTCCAGCGAACCTGTCTAGACTGTCGTAAGTGGCGAGCGCAGCCCAGTATACCCCGGATGGCTGACCTACCTCCCTGTCGCCTCCGACTCGGCGACAAGCCTTTTCACTCCACCGGTATGGACTGTTTCGGCCCGCTGTATATAAAGAAAGGAAGAGGAACCGAGAAGCGGTGGGGTATTGTATTCAAATGCATGACCACCCGAGCGATACATATAGAACTCCTTCCAACCATGAGCACAGACTCATTCCTTATGGCCTTCCGAAGATTCACATCGCGGAAAGGCAAACCGTCTATATTGTTGTCTGATCACGGGACAAACTTCAAAGGCGGAGAAAGAGAGCTGAGAGAGAGCTTCCAAGCTATGGGCCCAGAACTTAAGACCCACCTCGCTCCATCCCAGATTGACTTCCAGTTTAATCCCCCGAACGCACCTCACTTCGGTGGAACTTGGGAACGAGAAGTACGTTCAATAAAGACAGCCCTGTACGCCGTGCTTGGGGCCCAGACCGTGGCGGAAGAAGTCCTAATGACAGTCCTCACGGAGATCGAGGGAGTATTGAACTCAAAGCCCCTCGGTTACGTCTCAAGTGATGTAGCAGATGTCGACCCAGTCACCCTCCACACACTCTTGATGGTGCGGCTGGACCCCGCGCTACCCCAGACAATGTACAGGCCTGAAGAAGCGAACGGCCGAAGAATGTGGAGGTACAGTCAAGTATTGGCTGACGAGTTTTGGAACAGCTTCCTACTCCACTACCTACCGTCTCTACAGACCCGCCAGAAATGGGTGAAAGAGAGAGACAATTTGACAGAAGGAACAGTCGTCATGATTATCGACCAGTCACTACTCCGAGCTATGTGGCCTGCTGGCCGCGTAAGCAAAGTGATCACCGGTGCCGACGGAAAGGTCCGAGCAGCTGAAGTGCTCGTCCAAGGGCGGACCTACACCCGACCCGTGGCGAGGCTAATAGAACTGCCAAGGCTCCCCGATACTATCGATGACGACCATGACCCCATGACTTTGTGAACTGACTGACCCTCACAGCAGACATTGAGTAGTGGACAGTGCGGTTAATCTGTCTCTGCTTAGCTAATTAGGTGGGACTAATTAGGGGGCGGCTGTTACAAAGGATCAGATTAAACCGAATATATATATTTATTTATTGATATATATTGCATAGTATTTGTATATCGTTTGATATCCCTTGTATATTCCTTGTACATATACACGGAATATCCCTTTAGTCCAGCCCATAATAGTTCATTCTCCTATTGGACAGCGGTCCACCGGCGCCAGGGACCGGCCCCCGGAGCCAAGTTCAAAGTCACCGACACGACATGTCTGTACTTGCCCCGGCCCTGCCCAGGGATACGGCGACAGAAATGAGAGTGGCACTATTTGTGCACCGTGCGTATAAATACGGCGCAGGTGAATGTAGAAGCCCCTTAGCCCCTTACCTCCGTACCCTTCGTCCTTTTAGTATGTTACCGATAAGTTGAAGCCTCACCCACGATACAACGTGCGGTGAAGTATGGCCTGTTTGGCCTCAGAATAGAGCATCGAGACCGCGTGCAAATTAATAACTGAATTGTCAGAGTTTGGCGCTATACCGTCGAGTGCGACATATTTCTATTGAGTCTTTAATAGTCTATTTGTGTATAGTGTATCGTGCGGTTAGAATTCTATAGTGACCAGCATCTCCAACGCTTTCTCGTATTAGCTAGAGTTCTTATCCAGGCTGGGCTGACCGCATGGCGCTTTCACCCGAGGAGACCTAGGCGAGAGCCGTATGGACATGTACACTGGATTAATCTACCCGACGACTACATAGCCCTTTGCGGCTGGAATATATTTGCTTTGGTCCTATGATTTATGGAGCGGATAATCGCCGACGCCTGCACGTGTTGGATTTACCCCGAGAGGAGTCAAGTCGAGTCGGCGCTCAGAGAGCCTGAGGCCGCCTAGCTTTCTTCACTGTAGAGCTACAGTCTACAAGAGAACCAAGCTGTATTCGTCTGTGGATCAAGAGACTACTGCACCGGCTTCTGTACCTGAAGTCTCCCTAGTCATCGTTGACCAGACGTCCTACTACCGACAGATCTTCTACCCCCTTGCTGGCTTACAACCAGTGGGAACCCCTTCCAGTATCTCCCGCTATTACCATAGATATAATTCCCTAAGATTCAGGTTGTATAATTACCTCCTGCGTAACCAGAGAATGGACATTCGTTATTGATTTGCCTACGCATACTCCTTTGCCTTACAAGTGCATTCAAAGAATAATGTAAAGTATCCTATGTACCTTTTGCTCCATTAAATACTTGATTAATACCTTTGACTGGAACCGATTTCATTGTGGGAAGTGTTCATCATATTCATATATCGTGTACTGTATGGCCAGTAATTAAAGTACATAAAGCGGTAGTGGTTTAATGATACCATACTTATCAATACAGTCAGGTAATTGTACCCCTCAGTTACAACTACACTATGCTAGCTACATATCACAACTTTAATATTATAACACTACACTATGCTAGCTACATATCACAAGTTTAATATTATAACGCTACACTATTCTAGCTACATATCACAACTTTAATATTATAACACTACACTATGCTAGCTACATATCACAACTTTAATATTATAACACTACACTATGCTAGCTACATATCACAAGTTTAATATTATAACGCTACACTATTCTAGCTACATATCACAACTTTTATATTATAACACTACACTATGCTAGCTACATATCACAACTTTTATATTATAACACTACACTATGCTAGCTACATATCACAACTTTAATATTATAACACTACACTATGCTAGCTACATATCACAACTTTAATATTATAACACTACACTATGCTAGCTACATATCACAACTTTAATATTATAACACTACACTATGCTAGCTACATATCACAACTTTAATATTATAACACTACACTATGCTAGCTACATATCACAACTTTAATATTATAACACTACACTATGCTAGCTACATATCACAACTTTAATATTATAACACTACACTATGCTAGCTACATATCACAACTTTAATATTATAACGCTATACTATGCTAGCTACATATCACAACTTTAATATTATAATGCTATACTATGCTAGCTACATATCACAAGTTTAATATTATAACGCTACACTATGCTAGCTACATATCACAACTTTTATATTATAGCGCTATACTATTCTAGCTACATATCACACCTTTAATATTATAACACTATACTATGCTAGCTACATATCACAACTTTAATATTATATACCTATACTATGCTTACTACATATCACAACTTTAATATTATAACGCTATACTATGCTAGCTACATATCACAACTTTAATATTATAACGCTATGATATGCTAGCTACATATCACAACTTTAATATTATAACACTATACTATGCTAGCTACATATCACAACTTTAATATTATAGACCTATACTATGCTTACTACATATCACAACTTTAATATTATAATGCTATACTATGCTAGCTACATATCACAACTTTAATATTATAACGCTATGCTATGCTAGCTACATATCACAACTTTAATATTGTAACTCAATATTTTCCCTATTGTTAGGTTTTAGTGAGTTTTTCCTTACCTTCGCGTGGGGTATGTCTGGGAGTGCTTGCATTCTTTCATTTATTTGCATTTATTTTAAATTTGTTGGACCTTATGGTGTTCTTGTTCTGTTCTTGACTTATTGTTATGTTTTCTTCTTGACTTGTTTAAAGAAGACATGTACGGCCCATGGGGACATTAACGTGTGTTGTCGGGCCTTATAAATAAATTTGATTTGATTTGATTAACTCTATACTATGCTAGCTACATATCACAACTTTAATATTGTAACGCTATACTATGCTAACTACATATCACAACTTTAATATTATAAAGCTATACTATGCTAGCTACATATCACAACTTTAATATTATAACACTACACTGCTAGCAGGACCTGTGGCATGCTCTGTAAATAGCTCATGTACAGATACCGATATGCCTACTTTGTTTACTTGTTTATTGCAATGTCGCTCTATTGGTTGGACTCTTATATTATTACTTGTATTATGCACATCGTTGCGGGCGAGACCCCCCGCATTTCACTGTATACCTGTATGCCGTAACAAATAAAACTCTTGTATCTTGTATCTTGTATCTAGCTACATATCACAATTTGAATATTGTAACACTATACTATGCTAGATATCACAACTTTAATATTGTAACGTTATACTATGCTAGCTACATATCACAACTTTAATATTGTAACGCTATACTATGCTAGCTACATATCACAACTGGTCAAATTAATGTTTAGTGACATGAACTAACTAAGAGCATATTCAGTCTTCACTACTGCTGCTGTATGATAGTAAACATTGACTTCTACTCTCAGTATGTTTGACGTTGGAGGCCAGAGGGACGAGCGGCGGAAGTGGATCCAGTGTTTCAATGGTAGGAAGGCATCATCATACTGACACTTTTAGGAATCACTCACTCATCAATCTCTTTAGGAATGTCAAATGTATTTCTAGGTAAATCTATTTGCATATTTCTTTGATGTTCTGAGGATAAGCAGGGTTCTGTGTCCAGATTTCCAATAAAAGAAACTGCATCTTTGTGAACTGTGGACATCTTTGCTATATTAATGTTATCGTGTTGTGTGTGTGCGTGTGCGTGTGTGTGTGTGTGTGTGTGTGTTTTAGATGTGACAGCCATCATCTTTGTGGTGGCTAGCAGCAGTTACAACATGGTGATCAGAGAAGACAATCAGACCAACAGACTGCAGGAGGCGCTTAACCTATTCAAGAACATCTGGAACAACAGGTTGGTGAATCACTGCGGAATAAAAGATGTTCAGAAGAGTTACGATTGATCACGGTTCAAACTCCTGGGGGATTTCTGCAAAGATCTAGTCTGTTCCGGTTTAAAGAAATAATTACATGAATGCTTGCAGCCAGTGTGCAGTCACAATCAGAATCAGAATCAGAAAGGTCTTTATTGCCAAGTTAAGTTTGCACAGTCAGCTTGTGACTGCAACTTGTTCTTGTTCGTGGACGACTCAGCCCTGCTGGTCTCTGACAAGAACAAGTTACAGGTTGAAAAAACCCTCAGCTCTGAACTCGGCAGAATCTGCACCTGGCTCGCTGATAACAATGCTGATCATTACACCTGGGTAAAACAGAGTCCATTCTCTTCGGATCAAATAACAAACTCAGCAAGACCGACGGCTTCTCAGTTACAGTGGGTGACAATATTGTCACAAGGAAAGATGAAATTACATACCTAGGTTCCATCCTAGAGGCAAATCTTTCCTGTGACAAAATGGCATCCAAGGTAATAAAAAAAAGTCAACCAACGAACTAGATTCTTGTACCGGATCTCCTCTCTGGTAAACAAGAATACCCTGAAGACTCTGGCAGGAGCACTCATTCAAGGGTACTACGACTATGCTTGCACCTCATGGTACCAAAGCACCTCAAAGGCGCTAAAAACAAGATTACAAACATCACAAAACAAACTGGTCAGACTTCTACTTGACCTTACCCCTAGAACCCACCTCACCCCTGCCCACTTTGACAACCTAGGATGGCTTAGAGTAGACGACAGAGTACAGCAACTTGCAATGGGCCTGGTCTACAAGATACACTATACGACTAAGGTACCCATGTACATGTAAAAATACTTCCCAAAGGTCAGTGAATACCACGACCACAACACCAGAGGAAGCTCAACAAATCATGTTAAACCCAGATTCGGCTCAAACAAGGGACTAAACACGTTTTGCAATTATGCCACATCAATGTGGAATGCCCTACCCAAAGCTGTAAAGGAATGTGAATCCCTACCCACATTCAAAACCGCTCTTAAAGAGCACCTACGGGAGGCTGCAATTCGAAACTGGCCACCGTAAATGTCCAAACCCCCCCCCACCCCCTCCTAATAGACAGTCTCCTCCCCACCGCATGTATATATTCTCTCCCCACCGTATGTATATTTCTCTCCCACCCACCCACCCCCTCCTAATGTACAGTCTCCTCCCCACCATATGTATATATTCTCTCCCCACCGTATGTATATTTCTCTCCCACCCACCCACCCCCTCCTAATGTACAGTCCCCTCCCCATCATATGTATATACTCTGTCAGGATCTATGGGTAACAGTACTGTATATTTGCATATCGTATATGTCACAAATGTAACAGTACTAAATACCTGTATGTCATGTATGTCCCTATGCCATAAATGTCATGTATGTTGTGTATGTCATAAATGTCACTATGAATTGAAAATGGGGGACCCTGATGTAAACAAGACAAACGTCTTTCTCTGGTCTGCATCCCCTTAACAATTGTGTGTATTGAGCCGTACTGTATTGTACCCATTCTGCAATCTGTTAAATAAAGTTTTCATTCATTCATTAATTCATTAATTCATTAATTCATTCATTCATTCATTCATTCATTCATCACATACAAGGCATTTTGGTCGTTTGGTGCAGACTTAACAGACAATTAAAGTAGAATAAAATAAAATGGAATATCTAAACTAAATTAGAATATAAAAATACAATTCAATTTAATATAGGACAGGGCTGTACAATTGTGCAGGATGTAGTAGAATATATACACTCAATTAGAATAAAGATACAGTGGAATAGAATATGTAGCAGGGCTGTGCAATTGTGAAGTATTGTGCAAAAAGTATGAACAGTGTCAAGTTTTGAGTATATATAGAACACACACAGTCACTGACATTTCTTTTGCTGGCGGTTTCTCCCACAGGTGGCTACGGACCATTTCAGTAATCCTGTTCCTGAATAAACAGGACCTGCTGGCAGAGAAGGTTTTGGCGGGGAAATCTAAAATTGAGGAGTATTTCCCCGAGTTCGCACGCTACACTACACCCGATGATGGTAAGAGATTAACACTGGTGTCTGTTGATATCCCGCGGACAGTACATTAACTCATTCTACGCCAGCCACGAGAAAAGTCGGGTTAACTCGCCAACCGTTCAGCGCCAATGACGAGAAAACTCTGGTTTTAATCGTTATTTCATTTATTAGCTATATCCATTCATTTTCATCCATCCAGCCTGATGTTATCATTGGAAATGGGTCTGAGCTTGCAAAAGGGCAAATACCGCCGCCTGGTATTGCACTCCATTGGAAATGGTGTAGTTTCTTTTCTGGGACGATCCGAGCCATGTGGGCGGGGTTTAGGTGCTCAGGCGAGGTAGGCCTTTGCAACGATGGTATGGAACAGGGTTAGAAATTAAAAAGAAATTTCAAGGGCTTTTTTTGCCCCCCTTAATTGATTTTCTGGGGCTTTTTTTGTATTTCGGGGGCACAACATTTTTATAATGAAAATTAAAGATTATAAAACATTGTTGACACTTTTTTTACAGTCTTCGTCCCTATGTTTGATAACGTAATGTTAATGTCTCCATATATAGGGCTCTACGCTAACCTTTTTCCCAAGGAGCACATGTGCTCCTAAATAAAATGTTAATAAATAAAATCTAAATACAAATTCAGGAGCACACAAAGAAATTTAGGAGCACAGTGACAATTGTTCAAGTAACACACACACACACACACACACACACACACACACACACACACACTATGTGTGACATGGCTTGGTTTCATGTTTTGAGGTACCTTCAATTATCTGTAAATAATACATACATACTCTATCTAAATAGATTAAATATGATTGTCCCTGAGGGCAAGTTGTGTTGTTGTCTTGATATATCTACAAATAGCAGACGAATAGCTGGTTGCCTCTGGATCAATGAATGTCTAATATTGAATAATATTATTAGCTATTTTATTTTTAACATCCCTAATTCCAACAGTCAAGAGGCTTGTTTCAAATTGATACAGCACTGGAACGTTTGTGAGTATAGGCTCTGGCCAGATCTATCAATGAAATACCGATACGTTGCACGCTCAGCGCTGTGGAATGAAGGAAATGCTCATCGGGATCGGATTTGGATGTTATTCTTTAAAGTTGTGTTACAAATGGAACGGTCTTTCCCCGCCGAACACAAGTTACTTAACGTTACACAGGTCGCGCTATGCAGATGCTTAGCTTGCTAACGTTAAGATAGCAGTGTAACTTTATGCATGCTTGATGAGAGCAGAGCTCTCTGTCTGTCTGTCTTTGCACCGCTCAAGCACCCTGTAACACGCAGTGGGCCCCGCCTCCCTCCCTCCTTGCAACAAACCTTGCATTCCACCCAAAAACTGAATTTCAGTCCAGTTTCTGAACTATTAACAGCGGAGCTGTTTTGTAATCTTCACTCGTCTCGCACACTGCAAGTAAATGATTTTTCCGGTTCGCACACACACATATTATTAGGGGCAAATACGAGGGAAATGCTCACACTGTAGAGCATATATATAATTATATATATAATTAGTAAACTGTCGGGGGCTTTTCTTGCCCCCCTTAACTGATTTTCGAGGGCATTTGGTCAATTTCCGAGGGCATTTTGCCCCAAGCCCCCGTTAATTTCGAACCCTGGTATGGAACAGTAACCCCGCCCGCCCGTCCATGTGTAACGCTTGGTAATGTGGGACGGACCTCCACGAGCAGTATTTGGAATGGCGATCAGATAATTGGATTCTTTCTTTTGCATTACATCAGATACCAGGTAAGAACACTATATATAAAATCTTTCGTTGATCTGATATTTCTTTCTACCCCGATCGAAGCTGTCTGTGTGTGTGTGTGTGTGAGTGGGAGGAGGTGGCGGGGGAGCCCCGTGGTCCAGGGCTCTTTTCATTCTTGCATGAGGAAGGATAATAATGATGATCTAGCTTTGGGCGGCTACGTGGCGTAGTGGGCAAGGCGCTCGCCACGAATGACGGAGACGCTGGGCTTGCCTGTTCGAGCCCAGCGCTCCACATTGCTTTCAGTTTAGCTGGCCGTCCATACTAATACACATTGGCCGTATTAGGGGGTGGGAAACTGATGGGTGGGGATCGGGCGTTGTGGACAGCGACTCCTACAGGTCGGTTGGTGCGCCTGCGCAGTAGAATCAGGAAGTGTCGGGGGCAGCGTGAGCCTCCCACGCGTTACTCCTCGCCACTGAGAGATCGAGCTGGTGCGCAGGTGAAAAGATGCGACTGCTGTTACCTCAAGTACCGGAGGGGACTTGTGCTATGTATGACTTAGTCCACATTGCAGCCGGCTTGTGGGAGGCAAGAAACAGCGTTCGTGACAGGGGAGGGTTGGATTAGATGATACGAAATTGGGATGGGAGAAAAATATAGAAAATGGGAGAAAAAGTGGATAAAAAAAAATGATGATCTAGCTTTGATTTCAGGAAGATTCGATAATCAGGTAATTTTCCTGGAATTACTCAGAAGCACCAAAACGATTCATATTCAAAACGGTATAAAACGGAAATGTACAGATCCATGTTCGTGGATGTTGACTGGAAGCAACTCACTGACAGTCGACAGGTGTATTAGACCCATAGATATAATATAAGATATATTTTAAGCACTCGCAAGTGAACAAAGCGCCCCATTGACTTACAGCGCTGGCGTAATAGCGCCCTCTGGCGCCCGACCCGTGGCGCAGAATGAGTTAACACTGGTGTCTGTTGATATCCCATGGACAGTACATTAACACTGGTGTCTGTTGATATCCTATGGACACAATTAAGTATCTACATTTCTGATGTTCTAATTTATATGACATAATGTTGATGACTAAGCAAATAGAGAGTCATAATTCTACAATCCTTGTTACCACAGATTCATTTTCTCTGTAATGTAGAAAGTGAAAATAGAATCTGAAACAGAAAATAAGCCTTCTCACTGGGGAAACAGAATCGTGTTACGATGTTACCTCTTAACAAGCGGGCAGAAAAGTGGCAATTTTATAGCACATGCATGAGCCAGGGCCCTGTTTCTTGTACCTGGTTCAACTAAGTCGATCAAGATGTCATTATCCAGCTTCAGTTAACCCGATGTTCGAAGCCGGGATTTTCCTGTTCCTCTAAGGTGGATTCAGTCTCGTTAACTCAAGCCAGACTTGCGAATCAGGCTAAATGCGCGCGGCCGCTTCAGGCGAAAAGCCAGCACGTATCGATGGCAGAGATCCTGATTCTCTAACGGCATTGATTGATTAATTGATTTAAAACTTTATTGACAGATTGCAATACGGCTCAATCGCCTCGCCGACAAGTTAAATGCGTTATCTATAGGCTAATTTTAAATCCCTCATTACCTCAATCAATCAGATTATATTTCTTTAAACTTGCCTGCTGGATTGAATAATCAAATGAGATCTTGCTAGCGAAAATAATTAGTTAAACTTATACAGAATTACGATACGGCTCTCTTACCCATTGATTGATGTATAGTCGATCTTTAACTTATCTCCAATGTGGTCTAACGGGTTGTTGTTTTGACTATCACGCAGACGACCGGGGTTCGAGACCCTAGTCTTTTCCTTCTTTTTGCAATATAGGAATAATTCAATTTGGTGCACGTTGAAAGCTATATAAAGAATGACATCCTCAATGCATGTAGATTTATAATATTTTAACTTAAAACCAGGCTACTTTGGCGTATAATCATTAATATTATATTCAAAAAAATCATATTGGAAACACCGGGTTTTGAACCCCGGTCGCTGGGTTGGCAGGCTTGAGCACTACCGCTGCACCACTGTGCCAGATGGGATAAATTCATTGTTTATACATTAATGAACGAGAGACCCGTGTTTAGAATATCCTTTGTTTTGAATGAAGTTTATCTCTTTATCCTCATTCATTAATGTGACGTCAACGGCTCATTCAATTTCTCAAATCCGTCAAACAGCGCATCTCATCAGACATCTTAATCCCAGTTACAATTAAAATAACCACATAATGTGTACATCGCACGAGCGAGCGCCACGGTATATATAACGTGCATTATTTAGGACAAAGTGAATTTAGTATCAGCATTTTGGGTCTATTTTACATTTCAAAAGCCCCCTCTGGAAGAATGGAGCACAAAAACGTAATTCAGAATGGTATAATGCAGATCGTAGACTGTGGGAATAGTTTCAGGAAACGGGCTGTCACTTCTTTGCGGGGGCGTGGCGATGGTTCAGGCTAACTTGAACTTAAACTCTGCTTTCGACCAGGCTCAAACTTTTGGATCTGTTGTCATGGTGATTTGGAAAATCCACGTACGGGGAACCGGAAAGTCCGGCTAACTCAGTTATCCAGTTAAAGTTATCCGGCTAACTCAGTTATCCAGGTACAAGGAACGGGGCCCTGGTCTCTTTTGAAAGATGACATTCTGAAGTTTCTGATTCCAGAAAGAAATTCACTTTTAGTGCTAAAGTAATAGAGTTACATAGGTCTGAACTTGAGTTGTAAAGAAACTTGTTACTTTTTCTGTAGTAGTTAGTAGTCCAGAGGTAGTATTTCCCCAGAAGGGGGTATGGCTTACAAATCCAGACGGAGCCATAGCCTGAAGCCTTATGTAGTACATATCCAAATTTCATAAAGATCCATTCAGAAATGAGTGATTAGGAGTGATTTTGGTAAACTGTGTACAAAGAAAAACTCAGTTTTCTCATAGACTTCAATTCATTCAGCTGTTTTGCTCTTCCTGTTTTTGTGTTTCTTCGTGTTTTTTGTTTTTTTATTTAGATCCCCATGTGGGGTATCATTGGAAAGCCACACTCATTGGTTACAACGATCCACAATCATTTTCGAGATCGGATCTAGATTGACGGAACTACTGCAGCCTGAGTCGGGAGTGGTATTTTGCACAATACCGTGTACTTTGCACAAGCCTCAAATACCGGCATGTAACTCGAGAACCGCTGAACGGATTTTGTCGGATCGACAGGCAACAAATAAGCCTTCAATTCGATATATATAATTGTATTACAAAATATGCACACCCGAGCCACTAGGGGTCGCCAAAGTGCCGGTTGCAAAAAATCCGAAAAAACGTCACATATGAGGGACGTTTTCAGTGCCAGCAGGGGGCGCACGTGCGCACCATCCACTTCAATGTTAGCATTAATAACGCCTAATCTATGTTTTAAATTATGGCTATGTGTCTAATCTGCCCGTCGCTTATCAATGACTCGTTTTCCAGTCAACATTGTCGAAGCGGATTGTTTTTTTATCGGTTCATTTTCGTTTTATAGCATTTTGAAAAGCCCTCGTTTTCAAGGAAAATAAAAAAGATTCCATAATAAACGCCCTGTACTGGAATATTCTAGAATACACAAAAACGTTGTAATTTTTCGGCCTATTTATGAATAGTTTTCAAATAAACGCTAGATTATCGATAGTATATGTGTACGTATGCACGCTATATAGGCGATCTGAAGAATCGATTCTCTGATTTCCTCAAAGCCATCGCCCACACACACACACACACACACACACACACACACACACACACACACACACACACACACACACACACACATAGGGCGAACGCTGAGAGCTCAGCGAATACAACTCTGATTATCCCAAGACTTGTAAAATAGATTCCTTACCTCAGATCAGATGTTCTCCAAAAAGATCATTCCAATTCCTGATCGCCATTCCAAAAATCGATCGCTTTTATTGATCCAATGCTGGGTACTGGAAACACATATTCCACGCTGTTCTGAGGGACCAGAATGACTGCAATCGCCTCGGGTTACATGCCTGAGAAGTAAAATGTGGATTCCGGATTTTTCTTTTCTCATCCATTTTCATTGAGTCCATTCCAAAAGGGTGCATTACCATCTGGGAGACGATAGGGGGCGCTTTTTTCACATCTGAGCTCCTGATGGGGCTGGTTTCCCAACGAGAGACTCGGTTGATGAAATATGAATTCAGATCGCTAATAAAAAAATAACACGCTAATTGTCGTGGTGGGCATTCAGGGGGCGGGCTGATAACACGTGTTGTGTCGTGGTGGGCACTGCAAGTGTTAAGAGGAAAATTTTAACCTCTACAAATATTATTTTTAATAATGTGATATAATGACATAATATATCACATAATATAATGTGATAATGTACCACAAAGGCAACTTCATTTGATATAATTCCTCCTTCACCAACAGCAATACCAGAGCCAGGGGAAGATCCCCGTGTCACAAGGGCAAAGTACTTCATACGGGATGAGTTTCTGGTACGTGCATTGTCCTTTTTTCTTATGTAAATCTTTAATAGTTTAGAGGTACTAAAGAGTCATGGCTGACCTGAGTTCCATTAAGCTAGCTGCCAATTTTTGTTTAGTATTTATTTTAAATATTAATTTATTTGCTGGCGGCTGGGTGGCGCAGCGGTCTAAGCGCTCGTCACCAACGCGTGAGACACCGGTATAGAATCCGGCTGTCAGCGTTGCCTCTGGCTTGGGCCGGCCGTCATACTGACTCAATTGGCAGAGTCAGCGGGAGGGAAGTCGATGGGTGGTAGTCTGGTCGTTGTAAACAGTGACTCCTACAGGTCGGTCAGGGCGCCTGCACAGCAAGGACAGGAGATATCGAGGGTAGTGTGAGCCTCCCACACGTTACACCTCGCCAATGAGAGGCCGCGCTGGCAAGTGAAAATAAGTGGCTGGCTGACTCTGCATGTATTGGAGGGGACATGCGATAGATTCTTCAACCCTCCCTACGACCGACCAGTGGGGGGGCACATGCGAGCAACGATCAAGACAGGGGAGGGGGGAATTGGCACGACTAAATTGGGATGGGAGAAAAACAGAAAAAGGAGAAAAAGTGGATAAAAAAATATATATATATTTATTTATTCATTTATTTTAAATAACAAAAAGTTGTATTTCTATGTCTTAGCATGAATGACCAAATAATCTACAGCAACTAACATCTTCATACCTTTCAATTACTCCCCAGAAGTAAAAAGAAAAAGACATATATATATATCAGGGTATCAGGTTTCCGCTAGAAAGTGCCAGTCCATGTGATTACTTATTGTCAATCAAAAAAGTCACAGTTATAGCACAACTAACAGCTAGCTACAACTTCAGCGTGGCCATCTGTATCAATGGTAATAATTAACGTTACACTTACAGTACCTCCACTCTGTCTGCACTGCAGCAGCTCTCTCCCCTTATGAAACGGCAGATGTCTTGAGCACAAAGTGTTTTGGTACATGATGTCTGGAGTGTCTGTCCGTATCAATAGTCTATGAACGATACGCGAAGTAGGCAACATGTTGTTGGCACAATTTGGAAATTTACAAACACAAACCATTGTTTTATATCTGAGAATGCTATGGTAGCTGTATTCCAATGCAACAAATGTGTCATTGTAACGTTACTTCATGTCTCACAGGATTTCAAAGCGAGACTTCTGTTTGTTTCAGCAACAAATTCTGTTTCAGTGTCAAAAACAAGCACTTTTAGGCCATGGTTACACTGGGGTAAAACAGCAACCTTCTATTTTCGAATGATTACGTTTGCATGTCCAAGTTAAAAAGAAACGCAGTTTTGGCAGGAACACGCGTTTTCCTAGTGGCAACGCTCAAAGGGTGTTTTCGTTTTGGAAACTCGCCGAAACTCGCCGACAATGGTGCCATGTAATTTGCGCGAGCCGGATACGGAGCCGTTCTGCCCAATGCCCATGCTCAGTAGAGACCCGCACGGTTATTTCCAGTGTTTACAGCAGAGCTGTCCCAAGTAGCTGCGGCTACCAACGTGTTGTCAAGTTATTGTTATAAGGAACCCAGTACTCCAAACTACAACAGTCTGCATTCCCTTAACAATTGTTTGTATTGAGCCGTATTGTACCCATTCTGCAATCTGTTAAATAACGCTTACATCCATTTATTCTGCTAGCATTAACGTTACTATGCTGCTAGCCACAATGCTATACTGTTATAATGGCATATCCCAATCACGTTAGCACGTAAGCTAACAAAATCTGCAATCTTTTTGTGAGACTAAACTCCGCTCTTGGTGGTCAATTGTGTTGATGTTAGTTTTGTTTCATCAACAAATCATCAACAAATGAGGCAGAACACACAGTGAATGTATCCGTTTTTGTTTATTGCACTTTATTTCTTGCTGAAAAATAAATGCTATGTAGCTAAATGGCTCATGCGAGGTATAAAGATGGTGGCTTTCTGAGATTTTGAGCAGGATGTGGAGTGACTCGTTCAACCTTTCTGATTGGTTGAAAATGGCCTTCATGTTTGAACTACATCGCCACCTACTGCTTTGGCATTGTACTACATGTATATAGTAGACGAGACAAAACCACGTCTAACTTAACTCTAACTTGCCTGCCAATACGCAGCGTTCTGAAAAGCGAAATGAAACTAAATGAAATGGCCCTAGTGTAACCGCAGCCTTAGTGGGCGTACGTTACTTGGTAACCAAACAAACGTAAGAGGGAGTTATTTTCACACACATGACCGGGGGGAAAACGGTAATTACCGGATAACGAAAACCCTGATATATATATAACTATCTATCTATATATATATAGTATAGTCAGATAAACGGCCTGGTCTCTGTGCTCTTCTCTTATCTCTGTTTCTCTCTCCAGAGGATCAGCACAGCCAGCGGGGACGGGAGGCACTACTGTTACCCTCACTTCACCTGTGCCGTGGACACGGAGAACATACGCCGTGTCTTCAACGACTGTCGGGACATCATCCAGAGGATGCACCTACGGCAGTACGAGCTCTTGTGATTGGGAGCGGAGACAAGAGACTACACCCCCCCCCCCCACACACACACACACACACACACACCCGCTCCCCCCCCCGATGATGGTGCCCCGTCTACCTATCTTATCCCATGACCGGTTCATCCCTCTCCTCTCCGCTCCTCTCCTCTCCCCAACACCAACTTTACCAACCAACCAACTGACGAGTGCCTGCCCTCTCCTTCCATCCTGACAAAAATACTACTTCTAACGGTAACCCTGTTTCAGATGAGGACTATAACACAACAATGTGCAATGTGTGCAATGGGAAGAAAGACTCAGAAGTAAACACAGTTAAGGAAACAACAACTATTAGCCAGGACTCTCTGACCCTGGGAGAGGTTCAAGACTGGAATCATTCTCACAGTACAGGCTTCTATTCTCTCTCTCTCTCTCTCTCTCTCTCTCTCTCTCTCTCTCTCTCTCTCTCTCTCTCTCTCTCTCTCTCTCTCTCTCTCTCTCTCTCTCTCTCTCTCTCTCTCTCTCTCTCTCTCTTCTCTCACACACACACACACACACACTCTTTCTCTCTCACTCTCTCTCTCAAACATGTACTGTATATCAACACACACACACACACACACACACACACACACACACACACACACACACACACACACACACACACACACACACACACCTATTGGTACACATGTATGCTAACAGACATTCAGAGCCCTTACACGTTTCAGTGTCTCACATCCTACATTCGTGCACACGCACACTTTCTCTCTCTTGCACACGCAGACCTTTACACAGACATACTGTTTTTACAGCTTTTGAAAGCTAAATTAAAAAGTGCATTGTTAACTCCAGCTACTTAACAAACAATCCCTAAAAGAGAGAGAGAGAGAGAGAGAGAGAGAGAGAGAGAGAGAGAGAGAGAGAGAGAGAGAGAGAGATGTATGCACAACGTGCCGAAGATGAACCCAAAATAAGGACGAATAAAAGGAAAGGATGGACAAATTGAAAGGATGGAAGAAGAATGTAACAATACAGAGAAAGGTTGTGAGCCTTTTCCTGCCTGATGACAGACAGACGGACGGACGGATGGACTGACTACCGGCTGCATGTAGAACTGAGTGTGACTCGGAACACGAGACCGTCACATGACCCGCTCTTCAACAAATCAATGAGGAGGGAAGGCGGGGAGAAAAGAAAAATAAATTGTTAAAAAAAAAAAAACTACAATGCATAAATTAATGCATACCAATGAACTTCATGCAGTGCAAAAAAATCCAAGCTATATATATAGATATTTATATATGTGTGTATATAAATATGTATATATATAAATATAAATATTATATATTCCTGTAATAACACAATTCAACTTTTAAGTTTTTGTTTGTTTCCTCTCCCCATGTTGTGTGTTGGTGTACACTGTGTGTGCGATCTGCCGCTGTGCACCATTTAACCTTGCCCCTCACCCCCCGCTCCCCGCCCCCACCCACCCACCCCACTCCCCTCACCCTCTCCTCTCCTGCCCCGCTGCTACCAAACAACCCTGAACATTAACTATTGAACACGTGGGGATGATAGGAGAGGCTTTATTCACTGTAATAAGGGAAAAGATTGACTAATTGAAAGTAAAAACGGATTAAGCGAAAGACAGGACTTTAAACGTCATCTTGATGTGGACACACACGCTGACCAAAACACAAAACAAACACAAACAAACCCCACCCCCATTTCCACACAACCTCGTCTTGTTCCTCACCTCCCTGGCTTTCAATATGTCTGTCTTTATTTTACTGCTGGACTATTATTCTTGTACAGACTGTAAAATGTATTATTTTGTACAACTTTATTGAAGAAAAAAAGAACTTGTAGAAGATCCCTGTGCCTTGATCACGACTGTACGTGTAAAAAAAAATTAGCTAAGATGTAAGTTAAGTTTCACTGCGCTGTACAGCTAGGCTGGTCTCTGGCCTCACCTGTGCTATCTTGACCCCCCTGATGGGGCCAAGGGGGCTTAAAGGGTGGCCTGAGGCCGACATCTGTTGCTTAGTTTCCACCCCCCCTGAAATTTGTTTGTCCATTGATTCATTTGTTTTGCTTTAACTCTCCTCTGGCTTATGTGGGGAAAAAGAAGAGAATCGGAGGCACCAACGTAATGCTGTGTAGTGACAGATATTGACCCCTAACACAATTTAATATATATAAAATATATTTCAGATTTTATATTTTATATATATACATGTACTGTACACGTATATCCGTCTCCCTTGTGAGTTCTGCCAGGTTTCCTCTGCTTGCTGTCAGTAACATCCACGTACGTTCTCAGATGGGGGATCTGGGTACAGCAGGAGGGCTATACTGTACGTATTTTGATTTATTTTTCTTTCTTTTCTTTCTTCTTTTTTTTTTGCTTTAACTCTTTTACAGGAGAGGAAAAATATCTAATTGCAAAACATTGCTTGTTTCTACATAAACCAAATTCTTTTTTTGCTTAAAAAAAAAGAAGAAAACCATGTATTAGTGTTTGGTTCATTCCTAGCACTGCTCCAGGTTTAGAGAGCTTCACCCAACTTTAATTTGATACTTACCAGGCAGCTCAGCGGCGTGACCTTGAAACTTTTGTCAGTTCTGTTTCAAATCTTAAACTTCTCTCCCTGACCCTCTCCTCAGGACACCATGCAGGGACATTATGTTGAGGTCATTTTCATAGGCATTTTCTTTTCACCAACAATTATCACGATAGATTTCGTTCAATTATGACGACGATTTGTCCTGGTGTTTTTGGCAGATAGCAACAGTGTTTCCCAAAATGTTCATGTATGGCCACTGTTACGTCAGGGCTACCTAGAAGGCAAGTGATGATGAAGAGGACGTTAGGGCTACCTAGAAGGCAAGTGATGATGAAGAGGACGTCAGGGCTACCTAGAAAACAAGTGATGATGAAGAGGACGTCAGGGCTACCTAGAAAACAAGTGATGATGAAGAGGACGTCAGGGCTACCTAGAAAACAAGTGATGATGAAGAGGACGTCAGGGCTACCTAGAAAACAAGTGATGATGAAGAGGACGTCAGGGCTACCTAGAAAACAAGTGATGATGAAGAGGACGTCAGGGCTACCTAGAAGGCAAGTGATGATGAAGAGGATGTCAGGCAGGGCTACCTAGAAAACAAGTGATGATCAAGTTCAAGTTCCTTTTATTGCCACACGGCCAGGCCGGTGGAATTCATACACGGTGCAGGTGGTAGCTGAGACAATACACCACATACAAGACACAACGGAACAGTACAGTACAGAAATACACCACCTAAAAACAAGTGATGATGAATAGGAGGCCAGGGCCTATCAGAAAGGAAGTGATGATTCACAGATCTACCAGGTCTCCTTTACTATCTTGTGTATTGGAATCTGAAATGCCAAGCTGATCCTAGACCAGAAGAACTCTTCATCGGAGGAGAGGAGAGGAGAGGAGAGGAGATGAGAGGGAAAAACGTTAGAGAGGAATCATCCTATAAGTCTCCTGTGTGTTATCAGAAGAGGGGGGGGTGAAAGGTTGTAGCCACAGTAATCAGACTACAGCTGAGACAGACCTTTCTGTGCTACAGGGACTTATTATAATGACACATCGCATCACATGACAAATGACTCGACAGCTTCCATGTTAGCTACATATTTGCACACACACAAGAGAAAGTGCATAGTATTTAAATATGTATTTGCCATTCTTTTCAGATGCAGATATGGGAGCACAGTGAGCACTATCCAGGTTTAGTTTTTCTGACACAAGTCCTTGGTCTTTTTCCATGGTTTAGAACACTAATGACAGGAGAGAAGACATTACATTCACATTATTGTAGGTGTTTGTTTGTATGTTGTTTGTATGTCCCTATATTGTCCTTAACCCTTTCACTACCACACTACAGACAGTTAACCGTCTGTAGTGTGGCAGTGAATGGGTTAACCTGTATTGTCGCAGTGAAAGGGTTAACTATTTGGTAGTGTGGCAGTGAATGGGTTAACTTGTTGCAGCAATAAGTGAGTGTAATTTTAGCACCAAAAACCACCTGGCTTTTTCTATTTTTGCATTGAGTGTTTTCGATGTTCATTGCTTTTCCATGTGTCTAATTATTCCTGTACATTTTGTACAAAGACTCAAATTACAGTTATAAAAGCAGCGTGTAACACTGTCTGAGTAAAAATACACACACCCGTGTGTGACACACATGCACGGACACACGCGCACACACACAGGTACAGGTTCACCACCATCTAATCTTATCTAGTCACTTGGGTGATATATTGACGATGGTATCAGGGACACACAGGTCATTAAAAGGCAACATGAAACACGACTTGGTTTAAGAATTCATGATAGTCCTATTTTCCATTGTCTGGCACCAATTAAACCAATATTTGTGTACATGAAACCCTAAGACTGAAACTTGTGTGACGTCATCATCAACAGGGATGTGGCGGTGCCCCCCCACTCCATTTTTATGTTCAAACAGTGAGCCTTAAAGGGGCACTTCACCAAAAAACAATGCTCCTTTATTTTGCACATAGTCTCACACATCTAAAATCTCTAAACCGTTTTGCACACATTCATTTAGTTTGACAGTTATTGAGATTAAATGAGTTTGAATATGGCCACCAGTGATGTCCACGGAGACATCATTGTGCCGTGTTAATTACAGCACCATGAAATGATGAAAAAATAGCAATAGCTTGTCTGATAGGGACTCCTACCGTAACATTTTATTTGGCTGTAACACAACACAAGGGTTCAATGTCCCCGATGACATCACTGGTGGCCATCTTCAAACTCATTTACTCACAGTAACTGTAACTGAGGGGTACAATTCCCTGACTGTATTGATAAGTATGGTATCATTAAACCACTACCGCTTTATGTACTTTAACTACTGGCCACACAGTACATGATATAGATATGATGAACACTTTCCCACCATGAAACCAAGTCCACACAAATGTATAAGTCGAATATTTAATATATAGCAAAGGGTATATACAACGTTCACTTAATGACATTTATGATTTGAATGCACTTGTAAGGCAAATGAGTATTCGTAGGCAAATCAATATTGAATGTCCAATCTCTGGTTACGCAGGAAGCAAGTATACAACCTGGTTCTTTAGGGAACTATAGCGATGGTACTTAACACTTTGACTGCCAGGGGGCGTCTTTAGACGTCTTTGCTGGCGATGCTAAAGTTGCCGGGGGACGCTTTACGTCGTCTTTATATCAATATTTCAAAAATCTGCGATCTGATCCATAATGTCCCTCCGCTGGCCTGAGACACAAGTGTGATCTCCTCTCAATCCTCTAGCGGTTCAAGACCGCCATCTGGTGGCCGATCGGCAGATCGAAACCGGATGTCAACCTTTAACCCGGTAGGACTCACTCCATATGGGGTCCGGGCACTCGCTAATGTTAGAGAGACTCCGTCTTCACACAGTGAACATCGATCGCTGCAAATAACTCGAAAAAACAACATGATTTGGACGTATATATTATTATACAACCTGGAAATGGACCGACTATTTCAACATCCCATAATGGAAAACTGTCTACCCCACGCTGATCGCCCAACGGCCCGCGGAGACTGGGGTGAGTTTTAGCGTGTAATATTACCGTGTTCGACACTTAACTGCTATGATGAACATTTGACCCACATTAGATGATTGGTATAACGCTGCCCACGGAATTATAAACGCCCCCTCGCCCATCCGGTCAACATCAGATGACGTGTAGTAACTTCTAGAAGTACGTCTAGTTGGAATTTTTTATATCGCCCCGATTGCCATCAAACTGTATTTCATCATCAATATAATGCATTTGGGGCTATATATCACGTTCTGGAGAAAGCTGCAGAAAGAGATGAAAACATACTTATACATTAGACCATACTTTACTATGAATATGTGAATGAAAAAGTTTAACGTTGCTACACAATGAACAATACATATAGGACTTTGAATGGGCCCTAATAATGGCAATGTAGCAATAGAATTTAAAAAGTTATAGCCCTGCAAAGAAGGGGACTTTCTCCATAGACAAATAGCGCTGGCAATCTATGGTATATCATTAATTTAACCTTAGGCAACCAAAGTGTTAATGATTATAGCTGGATATACTAAAGGGGGTCCTGCTGGTTGTAAGTCAGTAGAGGGGGGGGGGGGGTTAGGAGAGCCGCCGGCGATATCCCATCTGGCCAACGATTTCTTGGGAGAATTCAGAGTGCTGAACACGGTGCCCACAGAACCTTGGTCCACAGATGAATATGCTTGGGCCCTCTTGTAGACGGTAGCTGCCGGTCCACAACGAAGAGACGTGAGGCGACCTCACTCGGGGTAGAGCGCCGTCTCACCTGGGCTCCTCTCGGGGGTAGTTCCAACACTCACTAGTGTTGGCTGTTATCCATGGCATAAATCAAAGCACCCAAAGCAAGTAGATAATCCAAGCCGTGTAGGGCTCGCCGTCGTCCGGGTAAGGTAATCCAATGTGCAGGTCCACTCGTCCTAGCCCAGAACTCCTCGGATGAAAGCACCACACGTGGTCTGCCCAGCCTGGTTAAGACTCTAGATAACGCGAGGAAACGATGGGGGTACTACTCACTGTATAACTCTAACCGAACGATGCACCATACATAATAGACTATTATTAACTTAATAGAAATACGTCCCACTCGACGGTATAGTGCCAAACTATGACAATTCAACTATTAATCCACACGATGTCTCAATGCCATTCTGAGGCCAAGTTGACCATACTGCACCACACGTGTATCGTGGGTGAGGCTTAACGTCTTGCCACTAGGTTGGAGGGTAAAGAACTAAAGGCTAAGGGACTAAAAGAAAGTTCTACTTTACTTGCGCCATATATATATGCGCTGTGAACAAATAGTACCATTCGTATTTCGCCAGACGTATTCCTACGCGGAACCGGGCTAGTAACGACATGTTCGTCGGCACGATTGAACTTGAACCAAGGGGCTTGGCTGCTGGCGCCAAGTTCTTGTCCAATGAGAGAATGAAACTATTATGGGCTGTTAGTAAACTAAAGGGATATTCAGTGTATATGTACAAGGAATATACAAGGGATATCAAACGATATACAAATACTATTAAATATATATCCATAAATAAATATATATATTCGGTTTAATCTGATCCTTCACAACAGCCGCCCCCTAATTAGTCCCACCTAATTAGCTAAGCAGAGACAGATTAACCGCACTGTCTACCACTCAAGGTCCGCTGTAAGGGTCAGTCAACTCACAAAGTCATGGGGTCATGGTCGTCATCGATAGTGTCTGGGAGTCTAGGCAGTTCTATCAGCCTCGCCACGGGTCGTGTGTAAGTTCGCCCTTGGACGAGCACTTCAGCTGCTCGGACCTTTCCATCGGCACCGGTGATCACTTTGCTTACGCGGCCAGCCGGCCACATAGCTCTGGGTAGTGACTGGTCGATAATCATGACGACTGTTCCTTCTGTCAAATTGTCTCTCGCTTTTACCCACTTCTGGCAGGTCTGTAGAGACGGTAGGTAGTGGAGTAGAAAGCTGTTCCAAAACTTGTCAGCTAGTACTTGACTGTACCTCCACATTCTTCGGCCGTTTGCTTCTTCAGGCCTGTACATTGTCTGGGGTAGCGCGGGGTCCAGCCGCCCCATCAAGAGTGTGTGGGGGGTGACTGGGTCGACATCTGCTATATCACTGGAGACGTAGCCGAGGGGCTTGGAGTTCAATACTCCCTCGATCTCCGTGAGGACTGTCATTAGGACTTCTTCCGCTACAGTCTGGGCCCCAAGCACGGCGTACAGGGCTGTCTTTATAGAACGTACTTCTCGTTCCCAGGTTCCACCGAAGTGGGGTGCGTTCGGGGGATTAAACTGGAAGTCAATCTGGGATGGAGCGAGGTGGGTCTTAAGTTCTGGGCCCATAGCTTGGAAGCTCTCTCTCAGCTCTCTTTCTCCGCCTTTGAAGTTTGTCCCGTGATCAGACAACAATGTAGACGGTTTTCCTTTCCGTGATGTGAATCTTCGGAAGGCCATAAGGAATGAGTCTGTGCTCATGGTTGGAAGGAGTTCGATATGTATCGCTCTGGTGGTCATGCATTTGAATACAATACCCCACCGCTTCTCGGTTCCTCTCCCTTTCTTTATATACAACGGGCCAAAACAGTCCATGCCTGTGGAGTGGAATGGCTTGTCGCCGAGTCGGAGGCGACAGGGAGGTAGGTCAGCCATCCGGGGTATGCTGGGCTGCGCGCGCCACTTTCGGCAGTCTAGACAGGTTCGCTGGAAGCGTCGCACTGCTTCTCTTCCTTGAAGTATCCAATAGCGACGTCTGATCTCCGCGAAGACTCTCTCTGCTCCTGCGTGGTGTACATCCTCGTCGTATTTCTTTATGATCAGCTCTGTGACCTTGTGTCGGCTGTTCAAGACTATCGGGTACTTAACGTCATCCGGTAGATTGGGGGCCCTCCGCAGACGACCACCCACTCTGATGAGATTATGGGCGTCGCTCTCGGGTGCCAGGTGGAGCAATCTGCTGTCTGATGGGACGGGCTTTCCTCCCTGTAGACAGTCTAGCTCGTCGGGGAACGAGTCTCTCTGGGCTCGTTGTAGTAGAAGAAGTTCTGCTTCTTCGTAGTCAGCTGCTGAAATGTCGGCAGTGGGCTGAATCTCTGGGTGGTGCCACAGAAATGTCTTTAGTTGCGCACTCTGTAGGGTGAGGCAATCATCTATGTTGGGGTCTGTGGAGGCGACTGTGCTCAGTCCACAGAACATAGGTTTCTTGTTCTCAGCCTCCTCTTTACTCGCCTCCCGTGGGGTGGGCGTAGGCCACTCTCCTTCCGGGAGCTTGAGGAACTCTGGTCCGTCACTGTAGATGTTGTGACGGGTGAGGTCATCTAGGGACATTCCCCGGGTGATGACGTCAGCTGGGTTGTGTTTGGTGTCCACATACCGCCAGCTCGCTGCTTCTGTTAACTCTTGAATCTCTGTGACTCTGACTCCCACGAAGACCTTGTATCTGCATGAATCAGACTTGATCCATGTGAGTACTGTCATGGAATCTGACCACAAGATTGTTCTGTGCACCGGAATGGTGAGTTCACGTTGGATTAACGTGGCTAGATGCGCTCCTGCTAGGGCTGCGCAGAGCTCTAGACGCGGGATAGATTGTTGCTTTCGTGGGGCTATTCTTGAGCGAGCCAGGATGAAGGCGGTGTGTATCTCTCCTCCCTTCTCTTGGGCACGCAAGTAGGCCACTGATCCATAGGCTACTTCGGAGGCGTCGCTGAAGACGTGTAGATCCATCTTGCATGTCTCTGGCCTCACTGTGGGTGGGAAGTAGCTGCGGCGTATATTGACGCCTGGGAGTGAGCGGAGTTCCGTCTCCCACTCTCTCCATGTGGAGGCAAGGGGTGCGGGTATTGGGTCGTCCCAGCCCTGGTCCTTGTCCCATAGTGCTCGTACAATCTTCTTTGCCCTGGTGGTGTAAGGTAGAATACATCCCAACGGGTCATATTGTCTGGCGAGTGTTCTGTACACACTCCGTCTGGTGGTCGGTATCGCCGTCGACCTTCCCTGCTCCGTGGTCAGGGGTTTGTGTCTATAGTGGAGCGAGTCTGTTTTGAAGCGCCAGACTAGTCCTAGTGTCATTTCTTGGGCTTCTCCTGGGATTGTCGCCATCCAGGTCTCGCTGCTGGCAGCCTTGTCCGCGGGGGAGAGGCTGCGCAATACGTGCGGGTCGCTGCTGGCCCACTGCCTGAGATCAAAGCCGCCTTTGATCAGAGAGGCGCGTAGCTTGAGTAGGAGAGCCTCGGCTTCTTCTTGAGTCGAAACGCTTTGTAAACAGTTGTCCACGTAGAAACTGTTCTTCACACTGTGTCGGACCTCTTCATCTGCTGCTGGGTCCTCTGCGACGTGTTTCTGTAGTGCAAATGTAGCACAGCACGGGCTGCATGTGGTTCCGAAGGGGAGGACTTCCCATTGGTAGATGGCTGGGTGCTCATCTCCGATCCTCTCTCTCCATAGGAACCGCAGTAAGGGCTTCTCCTCTGGGGAGAGGCTGCGTAATACTGGGGGGTCGCTGCTGGCCTGCTGCCGGAGATCAAAGCCGTCTTTGATCAGAGAGGCGCGGAGCAGCGCACGGCGTCGCCAGTCAATCTTCTTTACGTGTCCCGCTGTGATTAGCTTCTCAATCTCAGTGCGGTACACACTCTCTTGAGCGGAGTCTTTGGCTAGGCGCCGCTCTGTGTTCAATAGATACCGCTCCGTAGCGTCTTTCTTTGCGTGAAAGGTGGGCATTCCCTCCCGCCTCAGGAGTGGAGTTGCGTATCTCATCACTCCGCCGACTGTGACTCTCTTTGTCCCTTGCTCGAGGAGGTTTATGGCGTAAATGTCTTCTTTAGAACGAATGTCTTTCTTTTCGTTCTTAAAGGGCATTGTCTCTAGTGTCCATAGCCTCTCGACATGCTGCAGGAGAGTGGTGTCTTCTTCTGTCACTCTGGAGTGGAGGCAGCTAGTGGCTGCTGTTCGGTTGAGAGATTTAGCGAGGGGGCCTTGTAGTGTCCATCCTAGGCGGGTCTCGACTGCTGCAGGACAGCCTCTGGGTCCTGTATGGACCCGGTCTATCGGGACTATGAGGTCTGCATGGTCGGAGCCTATCAGCAGGGTCGGGGTGGCGCCGTCTATGAGCGGGATAGGTAGTTGACGCAGGTGCACATATTTATCCATCAGTTTGGCGATGGGGTAGGTGTACTGTGATAGTCCTATTTCTTGGCTGGTGAAAGCATTTGTAATCCTATACCGTCGCTCTGGCTGCCCGCTTGCTGCGATAGTGAAGGAGACATTCTCGCCTTTTATCGTCTTTAAATCTCTTCTTATTGTCCGAATCGTCATTTGGTTCTCGCTCCCCCGCAGTCCCAGCTGGGCCGCAGCGGACGCGAGCAGAAGGGTCTTCTCTGACCCGTCATCAAGGACGGCGTAGGTGTCCATGACTTTATCTTGGTAGCTCAATGTTACACGGACTACCTTTAAGAGCACTTGGGCGCCGCTGCTGCTGGCGGGGTCAATGTACATGACACTTGCCTTTGTGCTGCTCGATGGTGCAGGTGCAGGCTTTCTTCTGTTACTGTCGTGTAGGACATCTAGGTGGGCTCCGTCACACCGACTGCACCTCTTTAGGCGGCACTCGGCTGCCATGTGACTGCGCGCACATCGGTAACAGCGCCTGTTGGACTTTATCCATTGACTCACTTCTTCTGCATTCATCTTTGTGAACAGGTCACATTGTGACAGCCAGTGTTCCTTCTCGCAGTACGGGCACACCATCTTCCACTTCTCTTTTCTCGAGGGGGTACTGTGGTTCTTACTGCTCGGTACTGATTCTGATTGGTGCATGACAGTCACCGATCTTCTTCCATCGTTTATTCTCCTGGGTCCCTCTCTGGAGCTTGGTGTGCTCCGCACGAACGTATCCAGTCGTAGGCTGCTGACTTCTCTCGCCAGGAAGTCGGCTAGATCGAGGAGGGATGGTTCGGGACCGTTAGGATCACGGTGGTCTCTCTGCCGCCTGAAGCGCTCTTGTCTGGCGGGTGGCAGCTTCTCTAAAATCCTCTCGACGTTAGAGTTGGCGTATAGCTCGTGCATACCCTTTTCTCGTTGCGCTCCCAGCATCCCTACCAGGGACTGCACTTTTATAGACAGGTCGTCTAATGAGCGATTGTCTGTTGCTGGGGGTAGGCGGTCAATATGCCTTATCTCTTGGATTACGTAATCCCATATACGTCCATATCTCTGGTCCAGCGCTGCTAGAGCCGCGGTGTATGGGGTCGTAGAGGTGGCATAGGCTAGCGCTATATTGTGCGCTCGGGGTACTTTCAGGTGCTTCAGTAATATTGCATACTTGTGGCGTTCATCAGCGACATCCACCATCATTGTCTCTAAGCACATCCGGAGCTCCGTGTACTGTGCTCGATTCTCATAGGTGAAGTCTGGAAACGTCGGTGTGCCAATGTATGACGCCGTGGATGGCTGATACATCGGCGAGCGTTGGGGGAGAGGCCTCCTAGGCGAGTCTCCTCTTGCGCCTCTCTGTGGGCTGGTACCGGCAGGGTACCATGGCCCGCTGGTCCAGGTGCTATTCCTCGGGGATGGTCGTGCGTCATGCTCACCCGTGAATAGAGTCGGGAGTCTGTAGCGCAGCGCCGCGGGGGTATAGCCTGGGCTGTACTGGACCTCCTGGTCCGGTGGAGTACTGTGCTGTCGTCGGGCTTGGTTCTCCTCCTCTCCCTCTTCTTCTTCTATCAGGTCCTCTAGATCCTGTAGCCGTTTATTTAGCTTCTCCGCAGTGTATGCCGCTCCTTCCTTGTAGCTGGGTCTCGCTTGGACCGGTCGGGGAAGGGGGTCTGCGGGGGGTATAGGCTTGGTCTGTTGGTCAAGTTCAGGGTCGCTTGCTCGGTTAGGGGATGCTGCCCTTGACTGTTGTCTCGACGAGTTCCTTGAACCCCTGGCGGAGGGAGAGGGTGTTGCCTTGGTGATCAGCTGCTCCATTAGCTGCGCTTGTAGTCTGTCGCGCTCGCCCTGTAGTCTGTCGCGCTCGGTTTCGCGCTGGATGAGAGCGAGGTCGCGCTCTGCCTCTCTTTGGGCACCGTCAGCGGCGCGCTGGGTGTCTGCTCGGTCTCTTGCCATATTCTCTTCCGTCTGAAGGCGTCTCATCTCCAGGCGTATGCGCTCTTCTTCGCTCCGTTGCTGCGTCTGGAGTCGATCGCGTTCACCCTGAAGTCGATCGCGTTCACCCTGGAGTCGATCGCGTTCGGTAGAGGCTGTCAGGCTGACGAGGAACGCCTGTGATAGCATCCTCTCCGCTTCGCTGGGGGAAGACGGTTGTAGAGGTGAGCCGCTCCTGGCTGTACTCGTTGGGGAGTCCTGGAGCTCTATCTCCTCGGCGCTCTCCTCATCTTGTTCCGTGCAGAGTTCTCTCTCTGTAGGGTTGTCTTCCTCCCGGGGCTGGTCGGGGACTACTTCTTCGGTATTGGCGGGGGGTAAAGGCATGTCAGCTCCCTCCTGGTCCCCACCGTGAGCTTGGTCAGTTACATTAGAACCCACTAGGGCCTCTGTGGTCGGGGTAACCTGGTCGTTAAGGTCAGACATAATTTTACTTTCTACTTTTACCGCGTTTACCGTTTGTCGAAGGCTAGGTAGTTGACTGACAGCGTAATCCTCTAAGTACTGAGGCGTCTGTCGTCTGCGCCGCGGGCGTTCTACGTTAGGAGGACCGTTTCGTGGAGTGTTCATCATAGGCCATTTCAATATTAATAACACTATATTAATATTACACTAGTTACCATCCGGCTCGAAGGACCAATTGTAACTGAGGGGTACAATTCCCTGACTGTATTGATAAGTATGGTATCATTAAACCACTACCGCTTTATGTACTTTAACTACTGGCCACACAGTACATGATATAGATATGATGAACACTTTCCCACCATGAAACCAAGTCCACACAAATGTATAAGTCGAATATTTAATATATAGCAAAGGGTATATACAACGTTCACTTAATGACATTTATGATTTGAATGCACTTGTAAGGCAAATGAGTATTCATAGGCAAATCAATATTGAATGTCCAATCTCTGGTTACGCAGGAAGCAAGTATACAACCTGGTTCTTTAGGGAACTATAGCGATGGTACTTAATGATTATAGCTGGATATACTAAAGGGGGTCCTGCTGGTTGTAAGTCAGTAGAGGGGGGGGGGGGGTTAGGAGAGCCGCCGGCGATATCCCATCTGGCCAACGATTTCTTGGGAGAATTCAGAGTGCTGAACACGGTGCCCACAGAACCTTGGTCCACAGATGAATATGCTTGGGCCCTCTTGTAGACGGTAGCTGCCGGTCCACAACGAAGAGACGTGAGGCGACCTCACTCGGGGTAGAGCGCCGTCTCACCTGGGCTCCTCTCGGGGGTAGTTCCAACACTCACCAGTGTTGGCGGTTATCCATGGCATAAATCAAAGCACCCAAAGCAAGTAGATAATCCAAGCCGTGTAGGGCTCGCCGTCGTCCGGGTAAGGTAATCCAATGTGCAGGTCCACTCGTCCTAGCCCAGAACTCCTCGGATGAAAGCACCACACGTGGTCTGCCCAGCCTGGTTAAGACTCTAGATAACGCGAGGAAACGATGGGGGTATTACTCACTGTATAACTCTAACCGAACGATGCACCATACATAATAGACTATTATTAACTTAATAGAAATACGTCCCACTCGACGGTATAGTGCCAAACTATGACAATTCAACTATTAATCCACACGATGTCTCAATGCCATTCTGAGGCCAAGTTGACCATACTGCACCACACGTGTATCGTGGGTGAGGCTTAACGTCTTGCCACTAGGTTGGAGGGTAAAGAACTAAGGGCTAAGGGACTAAAAGAAAGTTCTACTTTACTTGCGCCATATATATATGCGCTGTGAACAAATAGTACCATTCGTATTTCGCCAGACGTATTCCTACGCGGAACCGGGCTAGTAACGACATGTTCGTCGGCACGATTGAACTTGAACCAAGGGGCTTGGCTGCTGGCGCCAAGTTCTTGTCCAATGAGAGAATGAAACTATTATGGGCTGTTAGTAGACTAAAGGGATATTCAGTGTATATGTACAAGGAATATACAAGGGATATCAAACGATATACAAATACTATTAAATATATATCCATAAATAAATATATATATTCGGTTTAATCTGATCCTTCACAACAGTAACTGTTAGATGAAATGAATGCGTGCAAAACTTTCGAGTTTTTGGATGTGTGTGAGATTATGTGCAAATTGTGAATTTGTATTTGTATATTGAAAGCTCTGCTCAGGCAGTGTGGCTAAATTCCATTGTATGTAATACAATGACAATAAAGGAATTCTAATTCTAATCAATTATCATAGACAATGTACTATCCTTAACTCATTGGGCGCCACCCATTTTCCCCATCTGTACTGCCAGCGTTATTGACCATTTTAGCGATGTTTGCAGACCCATTGTGTGTTCTGTATTATAGCTATGGAGACAATAGTATGGCTCATTTCACAGGCATTGTTCAGAATCATAATCCATTACTGACTAACCAGTTAATTTCTACATACTGTAGTTTGTGCGCTATTAAACGCTAAACATCACCCCTTTCCAAAATCAGTATTTTTTCATAGATCGCGAGATATGGCGCATTATATGCAATATGACCAAATCGTTCTGGCTGATCGCCTGAAACCCCAAATACTTCCAAATCAAAGGTATATACCATGTACATATGTGTCTTCACAAAATCATCAAGGGGGTGGGGGGGGGGGGTCGTTTTAACTCAAAACTGTGATCGTTACCAAAAGCAAGTTTTAGGTCCGGTAAAATACGACACTGTGATCGTTACAAAAACATGTTTCAGGTTCGGTAAAATAGACATAGAATATACCTTACCTTAGCCAGAAGGTACTCCAAAAAGAATAATCCCCAGTGATCCATTCGCGATTACTCGTGTATATGTCTATACTCATGTATACAGGAAATAGGTTTCAGGCAATCAAATCTCAGAGCGATCGCTCTGTCGCTCTGTCTCTGAGGAGGAGGAGCCCTTGCAAAAAAAAGGTGTCTCCACACCAAGCTATTCCAGTTCAAAAGTAGGCGATACTGCCACCTGGTGAGATTTGATCGTCGTTGCAATTCCAACGTAGGCAGATGAGCCAGGGAAACCTAGAGAGCTGAATGAATGAATGAATGAATGAATGAATGAATGAATGAATGAATGAAAACTTTATTTAACAGATTGCAGAATGGGTACAATACAGTACGGCTCAATACATACAATTGTTAAGGGGATGCAGACCTGAGAAAGACGTTTGTCTTGTTTCCATCAGGGTCCCCCATTTTCAATTCATATAGACATTTATGACATACACAACATACATGACATTTATGGCATAGGGACATATAGGTATTTAGTACTGATACATTTGTGACATAGGCGGTATTCAAATATACAGTACTGTTACCCCTAGATCCTGACAGAGTATATACATATGATGGGGAGGGGACTGTACATTAGGAGGGGGTGGGTGGGTGGGAGGGAAATATACATACGGCGGGGAGGGAATATATACATGCGGTGGGGAGGAGACTGTCTATTAGGAGGTGGTGGGGGTTTTGGGCATTTACGGTGGCCAGTTTCGAATTGCAGCCTCCCGTAGGTGCTCTTTAAGGGCGGTTTTGAATGTGGGCAGGGATTCACATTCCTTTACAGCTTTGGGTAGGGCGTTCCACATTGTTGTGGCATAATTGCGAAACGTGTTTAGTCCCTTGTTTGAGCCGAATCTGGGTTTAACATGATTTGTTGAGCTTCCTCTGGTGTAGTGGTTGTGGTATTCACTGACCTTTGGGAAGTATTTTGACATGTACATGGGCACCCCGGTCGTATAGTGTATCTTGTAGACCAGGCCCATTGCAAGTTGCTGTACTCTGTCGTCTACTCTAAGCCATCCTAGGTTGGCAAAGTGGGCAGGGGTGAGGTGGGTTCTGGGGTTCAGGTCAAGTAGTAGTCTGACCAGTTTGTTTTGTGATGTTTGTAATTTTGTTTTAAGCGCCTTTGAGGTGCTTTGGTACCATGAGCTGCACGCATAGTCATAGTACCCTTGAATGAGTGCTCCTGCCAGAGTCTTCAGGGTATTCTTGTTTACCAGAGAGGAGATCCGGTACAAGAATCTAGTTCGTTGGTTGACTTTTTTTATTACATTGGATGCCATTTTGTCACAGGAAAGATTTGCCTCTAGGATGGAACCCAGGTAGGTAATTTTGTCTTTCCTTGTGACAATATTGTCACCCACTGTAACTGAGAAGCCGTCGGTCTTGCTGAGTTTGTTATTTGAACCGAAGAGAATGGACTCTGTTTTGCCCATGTGTAATGATAGTTTGTTATCAGCGAGCCATATGCAGATTTTGCCTAGTTCCGTGCTGAGGGTTTTTTCAACCTGCAATTTGTTCTTGTCAGAGACCAGCAGGGCTGAGTCGTCCGCAAACAGGAACAAGTTGCAGTCACAGGCTGACGACATGTCATTTGCATAAATTAGGAAGAGTAGCGGTCCTAGTATGCTTCCTTGTGGAACACCACAGCTCACTGTGAGGGGGGGGGATAGAGTACCGTTTACCTCTACCATCTGTTCTCTCCCCTCCAGGTAGGATTGCATCCAGCTCACTGATAGGCTATCAAAACCAATTGCTTTTAGCTTGTCCATTAGAATGGAGTGATTGACAGTGTCGAAGGCCTTTTGTAGGTCCAGCATGACCATGCCGCAGTATTTGCCAGCGTCCACCTCTTGTTTGATGTGGTCGTTCAAATAGAGGAGGCATGTGTCAGTGGAGTGGGACGTTCTGAAGCCAGATTGGAATTCGTAGATTAGGTTTTTTTCCGCCAGGTACTTTTCGACCTGTTCGTAGACTATTTTCTCCATGACTTTCGAGATGGAGGTAAGAATAGAAACAGGGCGGTAGTTGCCTGGGTCTAATTTGCTGCCCTTTTTGTGTAGAGGGGTCACTCTCGCAATTTTGAAGTCCTTGGGGACGTGCCCCTGTCTTATAGAGAGGTTTATTATGTGTGTGATGACTGGGGTGATGGCGGCTGCTGCGTCTCTGAGGAATTTGGAGGGGATGTTGTCATGGCCAGTGGCCTTGTTAGGTTGGAGGGCGCTCAATTTTTTGAGTACCTCATCGGTTGTTACCATTTCAAGTTTGAAGTCGTCTTTGTGGACCCCTAGGTTTTTGTAGTATGCTACTATGTGTTCTACCCCATAATGCCCTGAGTGGGAGGGTAGTTTGTTTACCAGTGTTGTGGCTATGTTTGTGAAGAAGATGTTTAAGTAATTGGCTACATCCAGCTTGTCTGTGATGAGCGTGTTGTCCGTCTTTATGTTTATGTTTGAGAATCTGGTTTTAAGTTTTTTACTGCAGCCTAGTTGATTATTGAGTAATTTCCAAAGTTCGCGGGGTTTGTTTTTGTTTTCCTCAGTTTTGTCGTTGATGAAATTTCTTTTTGCGGTTCTGATCATGGTGTTTACGTCATTTCTTAGTCTGTTTCTTTGGATTTTTAGTTCAACCACGTGGGCTTGGAGTTCACTGTTTGAGCTTTTGGAAAGCTTTGTCTGACTTTTATGAAGTTCAGAGCATTTTTTGTCTCTGGTTTTCATAGCGGCCAGTATTTCAGTGTGCATCCATGCCTCAGCGCGATTTTTAACCCTGGTGGTTCTTATCGGTGCCATGTTGTTGAGTATTGCTGTGAATTTGGTTTTGAATCCAAGCCATGTTTCTTCAACCTGTGTACCACTGAGCTCATCTGACCAGTCCAAGCTCCCCAGTTCTAGGTTAAAGGCCTCTCTAGAGTAAGTTTTGAGGTCTCTAGATGTGACTGTTTTGTGACAGCCGGCCTTCTGTTCTAGCTTTTTGCGGGTACAGAAAATCATATAATGATCACTTAACCCGCATGCTATCACCCCTTTACTGGAGATCATGGACTTGTCAGAGGTCAAAATGAGGTCAATGGTGGTTTGTGTCGAATCGCATACCCTTGTGGGTTGTGTGATTAGCTGGCTGAAACCGTGCAGGTCAGAAAATCTACTGAAGGCCTTGAAGACGGGTGCTGATTTACGCAGCATATCCGTGTTCCAGTCCCCAATAAGAATTTTTTCTACCCCCTCCACCCCAGCTAAACACCCATCAAGTGTGTCATAAAAGCCACTCTGTTCTGGTGGTCTATAGATTGTGCCTACTAGTACTGGTTTCGCCCTGTCTAATAAGATTTCAATCCAAACAGTTTCAATTTCATCATGGTTAAGGTCAGTACGGTTGATGTATTTGGTATCCTTGTGTATATACACACAGACGCCACCTCCATACTGGTTCCTATCCCTCCTGACTATTGAGTAGTTTTCAATTTCAATCTCTGGATCCTGTACAGATGAGTCTAATTTTGTTTCTGTGAAACACAATATGTTAGCCTTACCGTTTAAAAACAACTGTTTGATTTCAGCCAGTTTAGGTCTCAGGCTATTTGTATTTAGATGAAATATGTGAAGTCCATTTTTGCTTGTAATAAGCTCCGGCTGAGTGTATAGAACGGGGATCAAAGGGAAAAGGTCAAAGGATCAAAACTCTAGTATACCCTGGTTTTGGCGCTCAACGGTTGGCGAGATAACCCGACTCGGGTATGGCGCCCAATGAGTTAAAGGGGCAGTTCACCAAAAATTCTAAAACCTATTTTAACTCTTACCTTGAGTGCTATCGATTTATCCAGACAGTTTTGTTGTGATTTGCCTAGTTTTGGAGATATCTGCTGTAGAGATATCTGCTGTAGAGATACCTGCTGTAGAGATATCTGCTGACCTTGTTTTGGCGGGTGTACTTCAGTAGAAAATACTTCCTAAATTAAACTGCTCACAACAAGTGAGTAACCAGGTCATGATTCCTGGAAAGAGACATTGCTTTTGAGTTTTTCAAATATATTTTCTTGCTGTTTTGAACGCCACAAACCAGGTGCCATTCAGCTCCATTGTGATGGCATATGTCTCTCTCTATGGCAGATATGTCCTAAACTATCTTGATGCATAGATATCATATCACCCTGGGTAACTGACTTTTTTTTATTATTATTTGTTTATTTTTGGGTGAACTGCCCCTTTAATTGACTGACAAACCTGCTCTCAACAGTAACCCTTCTTCACCAGGATTATGTCCCTGTTCTGTATGGATCAGCTCCAGACTTTACATTTAGATGAAACCACACAAATCTCTGGATTTGGGAGAGGTTTGTTCATGTACATTGACCTGGCCTAAAGACCATAGATAACACAAATATACTTAAAGGTCCATGTATATTTACCTGGCCTAAAGACCATAGATAACACAAATATACTTAACACTTTGGCTGCCATGGGTTAAATTCATTATCAACCGTAGGTTGCCGGCTCTATTTGTCTATAGAGAAAGTCCCCTTCTTTGCAGGGCTATAACTTTTTAAATTCTATTGCTACATTGCCATTATTAGGGCCCATACATAGTCCTATATGTATTGTTCATTGTGTAGCAACGTTAAACTTTTTCATTCACATATTCATAGTAAAGTATGGTCTAATGTATAAGTATGTTTTCATCTCTTTCTGCAGCTTTCTCCAGAACGTGATCTATAGCCCCAAATACATTATATTGATGATGCAATACAGTTTTATGGCAATCAGCGCGATATAAAAAATTCCAACTAGACGTACTTCTAGAAGTTACTACACGTCATCTGATGTTGACCGGATGGGCTAGGGGGCGTGGGTCAAACGTTGATAATAGCAGTTAGTATCGAAGACGGTAACTTTACACGCTAAAACTCACCCCTGTCTCCGCGCGCCGTTGGGCGATCATCGTAGAGTAGAAATTTTATCATTATGGGATGTAGATTTACCCGGTCCATCTCCAGCTTGTATAATGGTATATACGTCCAAATCATGTTGTTTATCGAGTTATTGGCAATCGATCGCTATGTAGTGTGTCGAGATCGAGTCCCGGGACCTATTAGCGAGTGCCCGGAAGTAATACGGCCGTCCAGCACAACCTCTACGGCACTTCCTGTTAAGCGATTGCGCCGATCGGCCACCAGATGGCGCTCCTGAACCGCCAGAGAGCTCAGTGGGTCCTCCTGGTGGATCTCAGGCCAGCGGAGGGGACATATGAATCCGATCCCAGATTTTTGAAATATTGATATTAAAGACGCTGTAAGGCGTCTTCGGCAACTTGAGCATGGCCGGGAATGACGTGTTTAGGCGTTTCCCGGCACCCAAAGTGTTAAAGGTCCATGTACATTGACCTGGCCTAAAGACAATAGATAACACAAATATACTTAAAGGTCCATGTACATTGACCTGGCCTAAAGACCATAGATAACACAAATATACTTAAATGTTCATGTACATTGACCTGGCCTAAAGACCATAGATAACACAAATATACTTTTTTTGTATCCACTTTTTCTCCCATTTTCTATATTTTCTCCCATCGCAATTTCGTATCATCCAATTCAACCCTCCCCTGTCACGAACGCTGTTTCTTGCCTCCCACAAGCCGGCTGCAATGTGGACTAAGTCATACATAGCACAAGTCCCCTCCGGTACTTGAGGTAACAGCAGTCACATCTTTTCACCTGCGCAGCTCGATCTCTCAGTGGTGAGGAGTAACGCGTGGGAGGCTCACGCTGCCCCCGACACTTCCTGATTCTACTGCGCAGGCGCACCAACCGACCTGTAGGAGTCGCTGTCCACAACGCCCGATCCCCACCCATCAGTTTCCCACCCCCTAATACGGCCAATGTGTATTAGTATGAACGACCAGCTAAACTGAAAGCAATGTGGAGCGCTGGGCTCGAACAGGCAAGCCCAGCGTCTCCGTCATTCGTGGTGAGCGCCTTGCCCACTATGCCACGTAGCCGCCCTAGATAACACAAATATACTTAAAGGTCCATGTACATTGACCTGGCCTAAAGACCATAGATAACACAATATACTTAAATGTGCATGTACATTGACCTGTCCTAAAGACCATAGATAACACAAATATACTTAAATGTTCATGTACATTGACCTGGCCTAAAGACCATAGGGATAACACAAATATACTTCAATTGCATTATAACTCTGGTGACAAACCTCTTGTCACTGCAAGAAGTAATTGTATCAATGCTCCAGGCCCATACAGTAACTACTATATGTGCTGTTTACCATGTGGTTGATATTCCACTAAGACAACCCGGTGAAATGTGAAGAAAAGTCTAACTTTTCTCCATTGATTAATTTACAGTATGTATGGAGTCAAAAAAACATTTAGGGGGATGAACTTTTGTTCAGTACAGAGAGACAGGAAACGTAACATAGAAGAAGGATTTGAATCCATGCAGTCGTGGTGTATGTTATAGATCACCAGAGTCTCATACCTTTTTGATGATTGTTTTTTTGTCTTGGGGACCCGCAAACAGTAATATGCCCCATCATCAGTGACCACTTTCCATTAGAGATTATTTGAGATAATAGCCTAGCCTATATCTTAACATAATATCTGATCTCAGTGGCGTCCCATGGACCAGCACCGGTCCATGGAACTGAGGTGGTTTACAGTGGTAAAGGCCATTTTCAGTGAGATATAAACGACCAATCAAAGCACTGGGGCACCGGGAGGGGGATCAATCTCTCACATTTTCCACCACACACATTCACAGACAAGCTTACAAGATGAACAGAGTAATTCCTCCCTGAGTAACCTAACCCAGTGGCACTTGGAGAGAGGGGTGGGGGTGATGTGGAGACTGTCAGTCACTCTTGACAAAGAATTGTTCTATTATTTAACTAAACAGAGGTTTAATGTTACTGTTGTCTATAGAGAGAATTGTGAGGTGAGAAGTCACTAATGATAGCTCAAGCCCCTTTTGACAGCTCAGCTGGGACTGCACCTGGTCACACCACAATAGATGGAGGGACGTTTCATAACTAAATGTATCCTATATAACCCTAGTTATATGATTACTGGCAAGCATCTTGCTCGCCCTTTTGGAATAGCTCGTTTATACCTATTGTAAACATTGAAAGTATTACTCATGCACCTTACATCTATCCAGCCACACCCACTTCTGGCTACGTATATAACCCTGTGGTGTGGCTGTGCTCCCCCTTCCGAGTCTGAGTTTCATTAGAAAAATAGTCAGGGGTCCTCAGGGCCGCAAAGCAAGACGCTTGCCAGTAATCATATAACTAGGGTTATAGGATAACCTTATTTATATTTCATTACTGGCTGCGCGTCTTGCTCGCCCTTTTGGACAAATGGGCGGAGCAAGGCGCATAGCACCGATAAATGTACCCCCTGAGGTCCCCTTTACGACCATCAGAAAATGGGGAGGGTCCTGGCCCTCACACTCGTCCTAACGAGGAGCGGAGGGATAGAACTACCTCACCTTGCATCCCGCCCATTACCTAGCGACGGGATGCAGAGGAGGTTCCAGCCCCATGGACAGCATGAGAGACAGGGCTCTCTGTCAGGTCCATGAGATAGAACCCGACCAAGGGACCTGGCGAGGACCACGAAGCTGCGGCATATGTGTCCTCCACAGGCGTTGTTGGTGACACCACCTCCCCTTCGTCAGGGCCACCATGCTTTACATTCTAACAAACCGTTGACTGGTAGCCCTGAGGTGCCCCGTATGTTTCAAGACATATAGTCAGCGCACGGAAATAGGGAAAAACAATAGGTGGAGGTTAAGGATGAGTCGCGAGGATGCAGAGGACGTCATCCTCTTTAGCCGGTGGGCTGGTGCTTGATTGATTGATTGATTGATTGAACATTTTATTAACAGATTGCAGAATGGCTACAATACGTAGTAGTGGCGCCGAGAGTGGCAGCCTTTTCATAGCAGCTCCCACCCCCTTTACTTCTTATCCCGTTTACTACTTTCTTACTTATTCTTTTTTGTGATTATACTTACTTAATAGGTGTCTAAGTGACTGTGCGTTGCTTTAGACCAAGTTAAGGCATTTGTAACAACTTCTGTGAAGTTAGCTGAGTTAGGCAAGTTCGGTCGAGCACAGCACAGCTGAACAATGGACAAGAACACCGGCGGGCTGGTTTACCCGTGGCAGGACAACAACAACAACAACAACGGCGGGCTGGTTTACCCGCGGGAGGCTCTCCTCTGCTTTCGAGACAGAGTTGCAGAGCCACCGAGGAATCTACCAGCCGAAATAAGGATTCGCAGACGGGGAAATCGAGCTGGCACGAGCGTGAAGGACAGGAGAAAGGAGAGCAGGAGATTCAAGCCTTACCTGCCCTCTGTCGTCATGGGGAACGTGCGATCGCTGGCCAACAAGACCGACGAGCTCTCAGCCCTGATGATCAACCAGCGTGAGTACAAGGAGGCAAGCCTACTGTGCTTTACAGAATCCTGGCTGAACGAGAACATCCCGGACAGTGCAATCGAACAGGAGGGCTTCACGGTGGTGCACCCGGACCGGAATAAACAGAGCGGCAAGCGGAGAGGCGGAGGGCTTGTTGTCTTTGTTAACTCCAAATGGTGCCACCCGGGGCACATCACCATTAAGGAACGTATCTGTTCCCCCGACATTGAACTATTGGCACTGAGTCTGCGGCCATACTACTTACCGCGAGAAATAACACACGTCCTGGCTCTAACTGTTTATATCCCACCCAGCGCGGCGGCGGCGCAGGCGAGTGACGTCATACACTCCACCGTCGCGGCGCTTCAGACAAAACACCCGGATGCATTTATTTTTATCAATGGGGACTTCAACCATGTCAGACTGAACAAGACCCTGACAAACTTCACCCAGTATGTCACCTGCAAAACCAGGGGAGACAAAACTCTGGACCTCCTGTATGCTAACGTGAAGGAGGCTTTCAGTGCGACTTCCCTGCCCCCCCCTCGGCCAGTCAGACCACAACCTTGTGAGGCTTGTATCCACATACACGCCTCTCATTAAGAGACAGCCTCCGACCACCATGTCTGTCCCACAGTGGTCTGACGACGTCGAGGAGGAGCTACAGGAGTGTTTCAGGTCGACAGACTGGGATATGTTTGAGAGGGCCCATGGTGATGACATTGATGGACTATCCCACTGCATCACAGACTACATCAGGTTCTGTGAGGAGAGCATCGTACCCACAAAGAAGGTACGCTGCTTTTCAAACAATAAACCCTGGATTAGCAAGGACATTAAACACCTGCTAAACAGGAAAAAGAGGGCCTTCATGGCAGGGGACACTGAGCAGGCCAGGGCTGTCCAAAGGGAGCTAAAAAAAGAGCTAAGGGCAGCCAAGGTCAGCTACAAGGACAGGCTGGAGGGCAGACTACAGGCCAACAACACCAGGGAGGTGTGGGCGGGGGTCAGGAAGATCACTGGTTTCAAACAGCAGGGCACAGCTGTTGAGGGCCCGCCAGAGCGTGCAAACGAGTTCAACTCGTTTTTCAACCGCTTTGACCAGAGTGGCCTCCCCACACCCCTCCCCCCACCCATCGACACCAGCACCAGATCACACCTACAAAGCAGCCCCCCCACCCACCCACACCCATCAGCAACGGCACCCCATCGCCAACACCAGCAGACTGCCCACCACCCCCAACCCTGACGATCACAACCAGTCAGGTCAGTAGGCAGCTCTCCAGAATTAATGTAAACAAGGCCAGAGGACCGGACAACACCAATCCCAGGGTGCTCAAGGTATGTGCAGAGCAGCTGGCAGCACCGCTCCAGCATCTTTTCAACCTCTCCCTGAGGCTGGAGAGGGTGCCCCAGCTCTGGAAGACCTCCTGCATTGTCCCGGTGCCCAAGAAGGGACGTCCCAGCACCCTCAACGACTACAGGCCAGTCGCTCTGACGTCACACGTCATGAAGACGTTTGAGAGACTGGTCCTGCAACACCTCAAGCCCCTGGTGCGTGACTCCCTCGACCCCCTGCAGTTTGCATACCAGGCAAACATCGGGGTGGAGGATGCCATCATCTACATGCTCCACAGAGCGTACACGCACCTGGAGAAGCCGCGCAGCTCAGTGAGGATTATGTTCTTTGATTTCTCCAGCGCCTTCAACACCATCCAGCCGTCACTGCTAGCGGAGAAGCTCTCTGCGATGCAGCTGGAGCACGGCTTGGTGGCCTGGATCAAGGACTATCTCACTGAGAGGCCACAGTACGTCAGACTAAAGGACAGTCAGTCTGACGTACTGGTGAGCAACACCGGCGCCCCCCAAGGAACTGTGCTGTCACCCTTCCTCTTCACCCTCTACACCTCAGACTTCTGCCGCAACTCAAGCGGGTGCCACCTGCAGAAGTTCTCAGACGACTCCTCCATCGTAAGCTACATCACCGACGATGATGAGGAGGAGTACAGAGCCCTGGTGGAGAGCTTCGTGGGGTGGAGCGACAGCAACCACCTCCAACTCAACACCAGTAAGACCAAGGAGCTGGTGGTGGACTTCCGGAGGGGCAAGAAGAGGCCCCCCCCGATTCCCATCTCCATCCGAGGGGTGGATGTGGAGATGGTGGACTCATACAAGTTCCTTGGGGTACACCTGAACAATAAACTGGACTGGTCGGACAACACAGAGGCCCTCTACAGGAAGGGACAGAGCAGGCTGTTCTTCCTGAGGAGACTCAGGTCCTTCAATGTGTGCAACAAACTGCTGCAGTCTTTTTACCAGTCTGTTGTGGCCAGCATCCTCTTCTATGCTGTGGCATGCTGGGGAGGCTACATCAACTCAAGGGACACCAACAAGCTCAACAAGCTGGTGAGGAAGGCTAGCTCCGTGGTGGGAGTCGAGCTACCTAGACTTGAGGTGATGGTAGAGAGGGGGATGATAAGGAAGCTGGATGCCATCATGGAGAACCCCTACCACCCCCTCTACGACGAGCTAGTCAAGATGAGAAGCTCGTTCAGCCACAGACTCATTCCCCCCCGACACTCAACTAACCGCCTCGGACAGTCCTTCATACCAGCGGCCATCAGGCTCCACAACAGTGGGCAGCGACTAGCAGCCTCCAGGCTCCACAACAGGGGGCAGCGACTGCTACCAGACATTGACCTGGGACTTATAGGAACCCAATGAGGACAACCTACACTACCTTAGGCTTACTGCACCCTATGTGGATACTGTGATACTGTGAATAATGTATACTTCAGTGGATACCGTGATACTGTGAATAATGTATACTCAGTAGATAGTAAATTATAACACTACCTCATGCATACTGCACCTTATGTGACACTGTGAATAATGTGAATATTCCTCAGCTAGTCAGATAGTAAATTATATTGACCATATTGATCAAATTGTTTACACTGCCTGTGTTGTTTTTTACTACCTGTATACTGTGTTGTTTTACTACCTGTACCCCCCCCTCCCCCCCATGCTGCTATGATGCCTGAATTTCCCCAAGGGGATCAATAAAGGAATATATTATCTTATCTTATCTTATCTTATACAGTACAGCTCAATACACACAATTGTTAAGGGGATGCAGACCAGAGAAAGACTTTCGTCTTGTTTACATTAGGGTCCCCCATTTTCAATTCATCATAACATATATGACATACATGACATATAGATAGACAGTACTGCTACATCTTAACAGCTTAACAGGCACCTGTGTGGATGGTATTCTGAAAGTTTTTTCTTTTGCAATCGGCTGATTGGAAGATTTTTATCGCTTGAAAACCCAACAGGAAAACCAACCATCATTTGTGGGCTCTGAGCTACGTTGTTTAAAAACGTGTCACACGAGAGCCACCACGGCTCCATTTCACAAGACAAAAAATTTGCCCCTGCTTACATTTCTTTATCAGAAAGGGTAACGTGGCCCACTTGTCATTTTGTTTTGGGCACACATTAAACACATTTGAGTGAAATTACTGCATGTTTGTTTTAACAAAAAAATGCCGCTCTATCAACGACAACGCGTGGTCTTTTTATTAACATAAAATCATATGCAGACGGGGAGGGGAGGGGGAATCACAGGCGTTTTAGGCCCGGTCCCACAGCCTTCACCTCCTGCTGCCTCGTGCGGTGCACCCTCGTTTGCCCGGCTCAAACTCCGCACCGCACGTCGCGAGGGCTCACCTGACTGCCATGACAGCCGGTCCAGGGAACCCCTGCGATGAGCGGTGGAGGCCGAGCGATGAAAGCGCTGGTGGAGTCCTGAAAAGGACTTTTTTTGTGGTGGCGTTGCCATCTCTAAACTAAATTCAACACTGATACTAGTAACTGTAACTCTCAAACTGCAGGGATGCTTCTGAGCAAAAACTTTCGAATGAAAGAACGAGGGAGGGGGAGCACAGCCACGCCACAGGGTTATATACGTAGCCAGAAGTGGGCGTGGCTGGATATTGATTGATTGATTGAAAATTGTATTAACAGATTGCAGAATGGGTACAATACAGTACAGCTCAATACACACAATTGTTAACACTTTCAGTGCCACCAGGGGGCGCACGACTTAGTGCTTGAATGCCACCATCGGCGCCAATGTTAACGTTAATATCGCCTAATCTATGTTTTAAATTATGGCTATGTGTCTAATCTGCCCGTCGCTTATCAAAGAATCATTTTCCAGTCAGTGTTGTCAAGGCAGATTGGTTTTTTATCGCTTCATTTCCGTTTGAGAGCATTTTGAAAAGCACCCGTTTTTAGGTGATAATCGCCTTTTACTGGAATATTCCAGAACGTTGATATTTGTCGGCCTATTTATGAATCGTTTTCAAATAAACGCTAGATGATCAATAGTATACGTGCACGCACGTTCGAGGCGCGCGCTGATAATAGCTGTTTTCATTTCCTCATGGATTTTACAGTGAAACAGCTGGAGCACATATCACAAAAAAGCTTATATCTTCATGAAAACGAGTCTGATTATCCTAACACTGATAACATAGATTCCTTACCTGACATCAGATGGTATGAATGAATGAATGAATGAATGAATGAATGAATGAAAACTTTATTTAACAGATTGCAGAATGGGTACAATACAGTACGGCTCAATACATACAATTGTTAAGGGGATGCAGACCTGAGAAAGACGTTTGTCTTGTTTCCAACTGGTATATTCCAATTCCTGATCACCATTCGAAAAAATCGATAAGTGTATAGATCTAACGTGTATACAGTAGAACTCATGATCCGCAGGGCTCAGGGGATCCAGAATGAACTCTGGTAACCCCGGCTGCATCAGTGGACTGGAAAATGTGGACTGGAATATTTTTTTTTCCCCATCCATTTTCATTGAGTCCATTCCAAAAGGGTGATTTACCATCTGGGAGACGATAGGGGGCGCTTTTTTCACATCTGATCGCCGGCGGCCCTTGGGTAGGCTAGGGTAGGGCTCGCGTGATGCAATATGATTTCAGATAGCAAAAAAAAATAAATAAAAATCCGAGAAATCTCGTGAGTGGCTTTCAACGTAACTATCGTAAACACGAGATTCGCCGTGAGTGGCTCTCAAAGTGTTAAGGGGATGCAGACCAGAGAAAGACTTTCGTCTTGTTTACATCAGAGTCCCCCATTTTCAATTCATCATATCATATATGACATACATGACATACAGTGCTACATCTATACATTTATGACATACCAGATCTACAAATATACAGTACTGTTTATGAGTACAAAAAGAGTCTAAAAAGAGAGTATATACATTTGAGGGGGAAGAGACTGTACATTGGAGGAGGTGGGGTGGGGGGGGGAAACTGTACATTGGAGGTGGTTGGGTTTGGACATTTACAGGGGCCTGTTTCGAATTGCAGTCTCCCGTAGGTGCTCTTTGAGAGTGGTTTTGAAGGTGGGTAGTGATTCACATTCCTTTCCATTTCAGTCAGGGTTCAGGACTGGCCATAGCACAGAATCAGCCCTCCTTAAAGTGTCAAATGACCTACTCCTCGCCGCTGACAACCGTGACTGCTCTGTTTTAATGCTGCTTGACCTCAGCGCAGCTTTCGACACTGTTGATCACACCATTCTATTAGATCGTCTCCAACATGGGGTTGGTGTCAGTGGCACTGCACTAGCATGGTTCTCCTCCTATCACAAATAGAAGCTTTGCTGTCAACATCGCCAACTGCTCCTCCCCCTCAATCTCCCTCTCCTGTGGGGTCCCGCAAGGGTCCATCCTTGGCCTGATCCTGTTCTCTCTTTACATGCTACCCCTTGGTCCAATCATTCAGAAGCACAACATCTCTTTTCACTGTTATGCTGATGACACAGAGCTTTACGTTTCCCTGAAACCTAACAACCAGTCTCTACTTAACAGTCTCATGTCCTGCCTGGATGACGTTAAATGTTGGATGGCACAAAACATTCTACAACTAAATCAAAACAAATGCGAAATAATCCTCTTCGGTCCCCCAGACGCTGTCACCACCCTTACCAACAGCCATGGCAACCTGTCCTCCCTGGTCAAGCCTTATGTCAAGAACCTAGGTGTCATTTTTGACCCACAATTTAAATTCGACAGACAAGTGAACTCAGTGGTAAAGGCATGTTTTTTCCAACTACGCACCATTGCCAAACTCAAAGCCCTTCTCTCCCCTGCAGACCTTCAGAGAGTCATCCACACCTTCATTTCATCTAGATTAGACTACTGCAACTCCCTCTATATAGGCATTAACCAGTCTTCCCTGTCCCGCTTACAACTGGTACAAAACTCCGCTGCCAGACTGTTGACCGGAACCTGCAAAAGAGAGACCACATCACCCCTGTCCTTGACTTCATTGGCTTCCAGTACGCTACAGGATAGATTTTATGGTTCTCCTATTTGTTTTTAAAGCCCTTAATGGTCACCCCCCCTCCTATATCTCAGACCTCCTATCCCCCTAATCCAACACCAGGTCCCTCAGGTCAGCCGATCAGAGGCTCCTGACAGTCCGGAGGTCTAACCTCAAGCTCAGGGGGGGCCGTGCCTTTGCTGTCGCAGCCCCTGGATTGTGGAACAGCATCCCCACCTCCATTAGGCTTGCCCCCTCGATAGATGCCTTCAAATCTAGGCTCAAAACCCACTTCTACCTACCAGCCTTTCCCGTTCACTGACTCATGCCCTGTTTTCCTGTGTTTGCCTGTGTGCCCTCCCATAAAACGGAGTGTGATTGTTGTCAATATGTATCTATGTGTATCTACCCTCTGTACAGCACTTTGGTTGACACGTGTCATGTTAAATGTGCTATATAAATAAATCTGATTGATTGAGAGCTGTGGGTAGGGCGTTCCACATTGATGTGGCATAATTGCGAAACGTGTTTAGTCCCTTGTTTGAGCCGAATCTGGGTTTAACATGATCTGTGGAGCTCCCTCTGGTGTTGTGGTCGTGGTATTCACTGACCTTTGGGAAGTATTTTGACATGTACATGGGTACCTTAGTGGTGTAGTATATCTTGTAGACCAGGCCCATTGCAAGTTGCTGTACTCTGTCGTCTACTCTAAGCCAGGCACATGCACACATAGAGCCCAAGGGGTGCTTGAGCACCTGCCTTTTTGAGCCTCATATACACATATAGACTGCCCTTCCAACTGAAAAATGTCAGGATAGAATCAAAATATTAGGTAAAGAGAGAGATATCCCATATTCCATTGCAGTTTGCACGGCCTCCTCAGCGTGCCTCTCCGCGGACCTATATATTTTATGCATAGCGTGGGTGGTGATGATGATGATGATAGAAACCGCTGTGGCGCATACAGTTGAATGCTGGTATTACACTCACTGAGGGACACGAAGAAGTCAAGTCCGATGGGATTTGGGAATCTCAAATACAAATCGGGATTGGAATAAAAAATGCATTTATATTAAACAATACAGAATATACAGCACTTCTTGGGGTCTGTAGGGTAAGCACTTATTCCCTCCCCCCTGAACATTTATGGAGATGTATGGGCCTTTTAAGTCAGTGATAAGTGTCTTTCAAGGATAAGTGAGCTCCTGCACTGATTATTATAGTTCAATATTTGATCACCAAAACCCCACAAAAAGCATAAAAAGGGGGCCCCCCCCCGCCCGAAAAGGGCCCTAAGAAATCGGGCTTGCGCGCTCTGCACGCTCGGTTAAAACACACACAGGTATAGTGCCCTTTTCAGCCTTTGACCACCTGCCCCTCTAAAGTCCTGTGCACGTCCCTGCTCTAAGCCATCCTAGGTTGTCAAAGTGGGCAGTGGTGAGGTGGGTTCTAGGAGTAAGGTCAAGCAGTAGTCTGACCAGTTTGTTTTGTGATGTTTGTAATTTTGTTTTTAGCGCCTTTGAGGTGCTTTGGTACCATGAGGTGCAAGCGTAGTCGTAGTACCCTTGAATGAGTGCTCCTGCCAGAGTCTTCAGGGTATTCTTGTTTACCAGAGAGGAGATCCGGTACAATAATCTAGTTTGTTGGTTGACTTTTTTGATTACATTCGATGCCATTTTGTCACAGGAAAGATTTGCCTCTAGGATGGAACCCAGGTAAGTAATTTCATCTTTCCTTGTGAAAATATTGTCACCCACTGTAACTGAGAAGCCGTCAGTGTTGCTGAGTTTGTTGTTTAAACCGAAGAGAATGGACTGTTTTACCCAGGTGTAATGATAGTTTGTTATCAGCGAGCCAGGTGCAGATTCTGCCTAGTTCCGAGCTGAGGGTTTTTTCAACCTGTAACTTGTAGATGTAGATAGATGTAAGGTGCATGAGTAATTATGAGGGCCGACGTTTCACTCTACTAGTTAAAGTTGCTTACTCGTGAGTAGTACGTTCGTTGATAAAGAAAAATAATGTCCACAGCCGCTCCAGTGTAAAACAAAGATATCCAAATGGTTTATTTCTCTTCCATAGCGAAGTCTTTCTTTACAGAAGTGGTCCTAAAGCTATTTTCCTAAATATTCACGTTACTACTACAAGGTAAGAAAACTGTATTTTCCCAGTCTTCAAATCACTGCAGACTCGACACATGAAAATTCCTCCACACTGGAAAGCCGTAAATCAACTTGCCGGCTCTTTCCACAGCAAAACGGTAGGCTTGGCTATGTTGTTGAGTCTATCCGTTAAGTCCTGTTCAGTCCTGTTTCAAGCTACACACTGCCTCCACTGAGAGAATTGTGGACTATATAGAGACCCAAATGTTCTAGAATGTTCGGTTATGACATCATACGGTGACATCACCAATGTTCCAGAACGTTCGGTCATGACATCATACTGTGACATCACAAATGTTCTAGAACGTTCGGTCATGACATCATACTGTGCCATCACAAATGTTCTAGAATGTTCTATTATGACAAATAAGAAGGTTCAATGACTTTATCTAAATCCAATCAATATTCCTAATGCCGTTTCAATGTAAGGTTATAAAAATAAACATATAAACATTCATATAATACAATAACCGAAATATATAGCTTTGGCTCCTACAGTAATACTTTCAATGTATACAATAGGTATAAACAAGCAAGTCCAAAAAGGCGAGCAAGAAGCCCAGCCAGTAACAAAATATAACCTGCAGTTTATTATGAGGGGTGTATTGTAGAATTTTAGTTGGTGCAATATATAGCACCACAAACTGAGGGATAAGTGGGTTAAGGCTCCCAGGCATATCGCCATCCATGCAATGTCATTGAGTTTCTGTCAATTGGTAATCAGATATTCGACTGTTGTTTGCTGCTGAATTTTAATCCAAGTGTATTCATTTATGTATTTGTTTTTTCAAAGTAAGAGAGAGAGAACGTCTCCCTTCCTCTCCAACACAATGTGTCATTGTATCATCCTCCCCGCCAGAGGGAGCTAGCTACACGACAGCTGGAGAAGAAAACAAAATCGTAAAACGGAAGCATGATATAATAATGGGAGGAAAAAAATGAGTTTCCACCTCAAAACCCCGCCTCCACGTTCCCACGCATTGGCGCGCGTTATGTCGCTGCTCCCCTCCCCGGCGGTGCACTGTGTCTGTAGCGGTGGTGGTGGACTAGCGGGCTGCCCCAGGCTGTACAGCAGCTGAGAACAACATGGCAGGCAGCATGAGTGCAGCGCGGACTCGCTCGGGTTCGGCCGCCGGTCCCGTTCAACAAGGACTGAAGGAGGCTTTAATCGAGACACTCACCGCGATCCTGTCGCCGGTTCAAGACGTGCGTGCGGCCGCGGAGGAGCAGGTCAAAGTGCTGGAAGTGACGGAGGGTGAGTCGCTGCTGACAGCGGGCTATATGATGCTAGCTGCTGGGGAGAGAGCTGGATCCACACTCATCATAATGGGCCTGTTGGGAATGATGGCAAACACATTCCTCCGGCCAACGCTTCACCAGCTATTCTACGCGTTGTTATTATTACCGAGGTTTACTAACTTTCTTTCTAGGGATGCAGTTTATTAAAGCTAGGTTGTTAACGTTACCCCGGATAGATAGCGTCCACATTGTCATCACGAGTTAGCCAAGTTAGCCAGAAAGCACTGTTCACTTGCAAACTTGCTAACAAAGTCAGTGACGTTATTAACGTTTTAGCACGCGTTGATTGAATCATAGCGTGTTGTTAGATTTGCACAGTCGAGCAGAACGAGCTGAAATATCAAGACCTGACATAATAATAACCATGATGATGCCATGTTGTGGACAGAGGAGCGGACCAGCACATCACCAGGCAGCAGGGACATGACAGCATTGTTCCCCTCACTGGCCTACATGCTGGATAGCAAGCAAGCCACCCTCTGGCATCATTGCCAAAACATTATAGCTTAAGATAGAGGCTTGTTATTTGAGACTGGGGGAATGCTAATGGTCCTTTAATCAAATCCCACTCGTGCCATGGTCACAGGTCGTCATGGCAACCACTGATGGATAGAATTACACATTTCTCCGCGAAGTTGTTTGCTTTGGGGTTCTCCCGCTTTAGCTGCCTTGTTTCCTGGATCATCATCATCAAGGAGTCGGATGATGATGAGGTTACTCCAAAGTCAGATCTTGGTAGAAAACAAAAGGCCTGTTCACTGTTGTTCACCCTTCTTTCACCCTTGTTGAATTGTTTTATATTATAAGGCCAGAAGAACTATGCAAATCCAAGTTGCCAGGTCTACTTTCCCCAGTTATTCGAATACAGTGGAAGTGGTGTCAGATTCACTAACGGCTATTAACACAGGGGACCAAAAGGTGGCTTGACTCAGTGACACTGACACCTATCGTCATTCATTCAGATAAACGTCTATAGGTGGACGGATACATAGGACCAGTGGCCAATGTACGGTTCTATTGTCCGTTCTTAATGCGTTCCTCCAGCCGCCAGTAAAAGGCTGATTGTGCAGGCTGTCTGTTGAGCCACACTGCAATGTGGCAGCTAGAATGACCCCGCCTGTGGCCTCTCTAGGGAGCCGCTGTATAGAACTGTCAGCAGTCACATTGTCTCCTCAGCCCTCTGATGTCACTCTTAGTTAAACCCAGAGAGAGAGTGAGAGAGCGATGGTACAGGGATAAGGTTGACTCTGACCCTGGCTAGATCTATTTCTCCTGCATGCTGCCTGCCTAACCAGGTTCTAACTACACTAGTGTTGTAGAGAGACGGTACTGTCCCAGCCTGAACAATAGCTCAGATTGTTCCTCAACCTTTTCCCCTCGGCAGCACCCAAATTGCATCAATTTGGTCTCTTTCTGCAGGACTTAGGTCATGGTTACACTGGTGTAAAACAGCAATGTTCTATTTTCGAATTATTACGTTTGCATGTCCAAGTTAAAAAGAAACGCAGTTTTGGCAGGAAAACGCGTTTTCCTAGTGGCAACGCTCAAAGGGTGTTTTCGTTTTGGAAACTCGCCGACAATGGTGCCATGTAGGGGTGCACCGATATATCGGTCGGGTATCGGTATCGGCCGATAAGTGCCTTGTTGACTGCTATCGGCCTATCGGCCGATAAGCTCAAATGTGCCGATAGCAGTTGCCGATAAATACCCATCAATTTGTGTAGCGTCAAAAGGCAAAAAAAAAAAAAAGTTCACTCGAGACCTACCTGCACAACGCCCGCCGTCCCCCACACACACACACAATCTACTGCATCAAAGTAACTACTTATGATTAACAAGGCATTCGTTTTGTGGCATTAGCGTTATATAGTTAGTGTTACACGGACAATAACATCAGCATATTATTATTACCCATAGCAGCAAGGCATTACTCCGAGTCCGTTCATTAGCTCGGTTCCATTCCGTACCCAACTACACATTCTGCAATCTGTTAATAAAGTTTTCAACCAGACAAATGTATAGAAAGGCTTTGTTTTATTATAACATTTGTTGCAGTAAAATCATTATGTCTCATTTGGTCATGCGTGGAGCGCCGGTCGGCGGGCCGGGCAGCTAACGTAGCTACGTTATTAGCTATTAGATGCAAGACTAACGTTACTGGTGAAAATGTGATTTGCGTTGGAATACTCCTTTGTCAACTTGCTGTACTTTGCTTGCAGGTCTGCAGTCATTATTGCTGCATTATGAATAACCCCAACTTTAGCCAAGGTAACGTTATGGCTAAACCTTTAACAATAGTTAACGCTAGCTTTCGGTTAGCTGTTCAATGCTATTAATAACAACTCCCCGTCAACACCCTCTCTCGGGAAGATGGCATTTAAGACTGCTGTGGTATCTGCTGTTAAAATGAAGTGTTACACGTTCAATAACAAGCATATTATTTACCCGAAGATAGCAGTAAACAAGGCATTACTCCGTTAGTCCGTTCATAGCTCGGTTCCATTCCGTTGCTCATTCTGTACCCAACTACACATTCTGCAATCTGTTAATAAAGTTTTCAACCAGACAAATGTATAGAAAGGCTTTGTTTTATTATAACATTTGTTGCAGTAAAATCATTGTCTCATTTGGTCATGCGTGGAGCGCCGGTCGGCGGGCCGGGCAGCTAACGTAGCTACGTTAAGTGTGTTCTGCTCTCGCAAACAGAACAATGGCGGCATGCCCGGCCGGAAGTAGAAAAATTTATAAACGCTTGCCGATTGGTGGTAAGGACAGCAGGAGGTGGGTGCTAGCGCCTAGCGGTGTGGCGTAATTGGCCGAATCGACTGTCAATCAAAATGGTTCCATTGCATTGGTTGAAAGCTCTGGTTGAGAGAATAGTATCCCGCTGCAGGCCGCAAGAATGGTTCCATTGCATTGGTTGAAAGCTCTGGTTGAGAAAATAGTATCCCTCTGCAGGCCGCAAGACGATACTGGGAGAGAGATAGTGATACCATAAACATATTTCTTGATGTTTCCTTTTTTTAAGTAAGTAAAGAGGCCTACAAATACAAACATACACATACAAATATACAGTAGTTTCATTAAAAAAAAAAAAAAAAAAAAAAAAAAAAAAAAAAAAATTACAAATACTTATATACAAATATACAAATATCGGTATCGGTATCGGCCGATAGTGTTAGTTGAACAATCGGTATCGGCGGCCAATTTTCATATCGGTGCATCCCTAGTGCCATGTAATTTGCGCAAGCCAGATACGGAGCCATTCTGCCCAATGCCCATGCGCAGTAGAGACCCGCACGGTTATTTCCAGTGTTTACAGCAGAGCTGTCCCAAGTAGCTGCGGCTACCAACGTGTTGTCAAGTTATTGTTATAAGGAGCCCAGTCCAAAACTACAACAGTCTGCATACCCTTAACAATTGTGTGTATTGAGCCGTATTGTATTGTACCCATTCTGCAATCTGTTAAATAAAGTTTTCATCCATTTCTACTAGCGTTAACTTTATTACGTTAATAGCCTCGATGCTAACTATATACATGGATGGAGAATGCCATTCACATTTGCATGTAGCTAACAACATCGGAGATCTTTTTGTGAGACTAAACTATCCGCTCTTGGTGGTAAATTGTGTTGATGTTGGTTTTGTTTCATCAACAAATGAGAGGCAGAACACCGTGAATGTATCCGTTTTGTTTATTGCACTTTTATTGCACTTTCTTTGCTGAAAAATAAATGCTACGTTGGCTAAATGGCTCATGCGAGGTATTTAAAGATGGTGGATTGTTGTTTTTTAGCAGGAAGTGTAGTGGCACGTTCAACCTTTCTGATTGGTTGAAAATGGCCTTCATCAGGGGAGGAAACTAACTTTTTGGCTTACCAGCCAACTGGCGAGTATCTGATTTTTTTTACCAGCCAAACAGATTTTTTACCAGACAAAAAAAATCGCTAATTGTGATAATTACTTCTTTGTATGTCAAGCCGCGTCAATGTTGTGTATGCATCTGGGTAGGCACACTGTGCCTTTAAGACAGCACGGTGGTCTTACGACAGTGCTGTGAAGTACCGTCAAGTGTTGTGGTAACGTCAGTTGGGTTGGTGTGCTGTTGTGCACAGTGCACTGGTTGAGCTAGCCCCTTTCGTGACTGCGATGTGCAAGCCAGGGGCTTTTGAGCATGAAATAAAATGTCTAACCTTAGGTCGTAGTCCGGTGCTTTTTTGGAAACATTATAGTCATAACAGATACACCTAGCTGGCTGCTTTGAGCACACGGGGCTAACGTTAGCTAGCAAGCAGCTATAGCTAAAACGCTAACTAGAAGCTAACCACTGTATACAGTTCCAGTAGACTAACATTACACCTCTGTGATTTAAATGTGTCCTTAGTAACTTATACTCGAGGGTTGTACTAGGGTTGGATGCAGTTCCCCGTTGGTCAGTCTGTCTGTTTTCCATCTTCTGCTGTGTTTAACGTTATCTGTTTGCGAGTGCTCCTGATGGCTAGCCTAGTACCGCAGGACTTTTATTATTATATGTCCGCGGGTTGGCCAGTACTGCGCAAACGTTTATTAAACATTCTATGTCCGCGGGTGGTCTTGTGCAGTGCTCTCGTGGCAACTGTCAACTAAAGCGAACACTCAGAAGACGCGCACCGTTTGCCAGTGCAGTGATTGCAGAATGTTTTATTTTTTTGTATACTCGCCAGCAGGGGAGGAAACTAACTTTTTGCCTTACCAGCCAACTGGCGGGTATCCGATTTATTTTACCAGCCAAACGTAAAAAATACTAGCATTTGGCCAGTAAAGTGGCCTAATTTCCTCCCCTGGCCTTCATGTTTGAACTACATCGCCACCTACTGCTTTGGCATTGTACTATATACATCACTGTGCTTAGGAGGCAAAACGATGTCTAATTTTAGGGGTGCACCGATATATCGGTCGGGTATCGGTATCTGCCGATAAGTGCCTTGTTGACTGCTATCGGCCTATCGGCCGATAAGCTCAAATGTGCCCATAGCAGTCGCAGATAAATACCCATCAATTTGTGTAGCGTCAAAAGGCAAAAAAAAAAAAGTTCACTCGCGACCTACCTGCACAACGCCCGCCGTCCCCCACACACACACACAAGCTACTGCATCAGTTACTACTTATGATTAACAAGGCATTCGTTTTGTGGCATTAACGTTATATAGTTAGTGTTACACGGACAATAACATCAGCATATTATTATTACCCATAGCAGCAAGGCATTACTCATTAGCTACCGGGAGATGCAAGACTAACGTTACTGGTGAAAATGTGATTTGCGTTGGAATACTACTCCTTTGCCAACTTGCTGTACTTTGCTTGCAGGTCTGCAGCCATTATTGCTGCATTATGAATAGCCCCAACTTTAGCCAAGCCAAGGTAACGTTATGGCTAAACCTTTAACAATAGTTAACGCTAGCTTTCGGTTAGCTGTTCAATGCTATTAATAACACAACTCCCTGTCAACACCCTCTCTCGGGAAGATGGCATTTAAGAAAGTATCTGCTGTTAAAACGACACAAACATTCGTTTTGTGGCATTAACGTTATATAGTTAGTGTTACACGTTCAATAACAAGCATATTATTTACCCGAAGATAGCAGTAAACAAGGCATTACTCCGTTAGTCCGTTCATAGCTCGGTTCCATTCCGTTGCTCATTCCGTACCCAACTACACATTCTGCAATCTGTTAATAAAGTTTTCAACCAGACAAATGTATAGAAAGGCTTTGTTTTATTATAACATTTGTTGCAGTAAAATCATTATGTCTCATTTGGTCATGCTGTTGCTGTGGAGCGCCGGTCGGCGGGCCGGGCAGCTAACGTAGCTACGTTAAGTGTGTTCAACTTCTGCTCTCGCAAACAGAACAATGGCGGCATGCCCGAAAGTAGAAAAATGAATAAACGCTTGCCGATTGGTGGTAAGGACAGCAGGAGGTGGGTGCTAGCGGTGTGGCGTAATTGGCCGAATCGACTGTCAATCAAAATGGTTCCATTGCATTGGTTGAAAGCTCTGGTTGAGAGAATGGTATCCCGCTGCAGGCCGCCAGAATGGTTCCATTGCATTGGTTGAAAGTAGGGATGCCCCGATCGATCGGCCACCGATCGTTATCGGCCGATAATCAGTATAAATATGCGATCGGGGAATTCCGATAATGAGTCATATTCGCCGATCGCCGAAACTGATCAAGTGGATATCTCACTCGCTTGTCTCAGACGCACAGGACCTGCAAACTGCTCCTCCTCCCTAGCCCCGCCCGCCCCCGTGTAGAGTTTGTAAACAAAGAGGTGCGGCTCCTCTGCTCGAGTTTGTAGTGCATTCGACCTGCGCTAACGTTAGCTACCTAGCTATCGTTACTGTTTAAACAAAATTACCCAGTCAACTATTCACGTTTAGTAGGCATTGTCTAACGGTATTTAGCCGGCTAGCTAGCGATAGCTCCTGATATCAACAAATGATCCAGAAAATCTAGTAGTCCATGTTCATACCTCCGGTAGCTTGCGTTAGCTTGCGTTAGCTGACGTTAGTTTTCTGTTCAAAACGAAATGTCCCATTGAACTAAAGTTCTGTCTTAACGTCATCTAGCCGGCTAGCAGTAGCTACAGATAGCTCTTGATATCAATGTCTTATAACATTGATTTAATGCGTATTCGAGCTGAGGGCTTGCTGAATGTGAAATGACCAAAGCATAACGTTACCAATGGGTCCCGCTGCAGCGCCGGAGAATCCTTTTTGGAGCGAGGCTACTAGAGTACACACAGACAGTGGAGCTGTTTGCAGATAGCGAGCATTTTGACTTGTTGCGTGGTGGCGATGTCTCGCAGATAATACAAGTACAAGTCTAATTATATAATATATATATTTTATTAAAAAAAAAAAGAAAAAAAAAAAACTTTTTATATAAAATAATTTTTAATTTCTTTTTAATCAAAAACGATCGGTATCGGCCGATATGGCTCACGACGATCGGTGATCGGTATCGGTGGCAAAAAACGTGATCGGGGCATCCCTAGTTGAAAGCTCTGGTTGAGAAAATAGTATCCCTCTGCAGGCCGCAAGACGATACTGGGAGAGAGATAGTGATACCATAAACATATTTCTTGATGTTTCCTTTTTTTAAGTAAGTAAAGAGGCCTACAAATAAACATACACATACAAATATACAGTAGTTTCATTAAAAAAAAGAATAAAATAAAAAATACTTATATACAAATATCTGTATCGGTATCGGCCGATAGTGTTAGTTGAACAATCGGTATCGGTATCGGCGGCCAATTTTCATATCGGTGCATCCCTATCTAATTTGCCTGCCATTACGTAGCGTTCTGAAAAACGAAACTGAAAACTGAAAACGAAAATGGCCCTAGTGTAACCGCAGCAAACTTAGGCTTATCAAAACGCACCAGTGGTTTTGTCATATAAGCTTGACCCAACAGAAACGGGGCTGTGACTGATTTTAGGTTCCCCAGCCCATAGCTTAGGAAACCACATGGCAACATCTGATGAATGCATCCAGTTCTTTGGTTTCACTTGATGTCACACACACGGTGATGTCACACAGTGTCCCTCTGTCTGCAGCCTTTTCTGCCGTGACCATTTTACATCCTTTGTAGTAAGAACGTGATTGGAACTCAAATACAGTACTACAGTTGTACTGTACAGTACTCAAATAGAGTACTACAGTACAGTAATACATTACTCAAATACAGCACAGTCAGTAATACAGTACTCAAATACAGTACAGTCAGTAATACAGTACTCAAATACAGTATTGCAGTACAGTAATAAAGCACTCAAATACAGTAATACAGTACTAAATACAGTACTACAGTAATGCAGTACTCAAATAAAATGCATGCAGTACTACAATACAGTACATGCAGTACTCAAATACAGTATAATTATGCAGTAATACAGTACAGTAAATCAATGCAGTACAGTAATACCAAAGTAAATAAAGGGTAAGAGTATTCTCTTCTGTTGTCTCTTGTTTTGTGTAAACGGTCTAATAGTAATTTTGACATAAGGATAGGATTACACTGGAACGTCTGCATGTGGGCATCATGGACAATGACAGCTAGCATGGAGGGGGGGGTCATTCTGGGACACTGGAACTAACTGTCAAGCCTTCCCATGGTGTCATGAGCCTAATGTGATGAAACACCAGTAAAGGGAGGTGCCCACTTGATAACCCTGGTGATATGATATGCCTCTCTCTGCCTATCTATCTACACGTTGGGTTGTGGTGGCCCTCGGGGGCCATGTGATTGGGTACAGTTAAGTAACATGTAGCAAAAGCGTTACCTGGAGCACTCGGCACACACATCGGGGCACGGGTCTGTTGAAGTTGGCAGTGCTGTTTGAGGGCCGTTATGGCCCATGTAATACATCCATAGTGTGCAGTTCCATATAAGTATTTATAGGTATATTAGACTTTCTTTTGGCAGTGGGAGTGGGTTTCTTCATTGAGCGATTATCCTTATCATTAGGGCACAATTATCTTGTGTTTTATATTATAGATTCAGCACATGCATACCCTTTTTTGTCAGTTGATTCCTTTGAATTTCACAGTGGAGGCCCTAGCACTCGGTAAAGTTGTATTCCTAAATATCATATCTGTTTGAACCCTTTCACTACCACACTACCAAAGGGTTAACCCTTTCACTGTGACAATAAAGAGGGTTAAGTTAACCCTTGTAGTGTGGTAGTGAAAGGGTTAAGTATGCCATGCAAAGCGGTAAACGCCTGAAACCATGTCCTCTCTGTCCCACTAACTCTGTGTTGACCTCTCTCCCTACCGTCCGCGTGGCAGAGTTCGGCGTGCACTTGGCGGAGCTCACCGTAGACCCCCAGGGCGCCCTCGCTATCCGTCAGGTGAGAGGAGAAAAGAAAAGAGAAAGAAACGACAACCCATTCTAATGAATTTACTGCTGAAATAACAAGTGAGCGGAGCGACAGCACCACTCATGCCTTTGTGTTGTTGTCAACCTGTGTGCCGTACAGCTGGCGTCGGTCATCCTGAAACAGTATGTGGAGACGCACTGGTGTTCTCAGTCAGAGAAGTTCAGACCCCCTGAGACCACGGACCGGGTAAGAAGCAGCTCACAGGCCACTTCAGTGTTCTAGCTGTAGAAGGTATTGGCATTTGTGATGCCTGCAGTAAATAACCTTAGAATGATGCATACAGACGCATGACAAGTTGTTGCACTGTTAAGAAAACAAGCTAGAAGAAGCTGTAAGTAGCGCCGGGTATCATTTGAAAATGTTCAATACCAATACCTGGTATTCAATACTGATTCCAAAACTATATATATATATTTTTTTATACCTTACTTTACTGAGTTATGTGCATCGTGTGTGCTGTGTGAGCCAATCGGAGGCTTTGTTACATTTTGGATTGTTGAACAGAAGAAGTGTTATATCTTGGAACAAACATGCTTATTGCTCACTGACACTGATGAGAATAACTACTTAAGGTAGTGGACAGTGTCAGTCAATACCACATTTTAATGCCACAGCATTTTCCTTTCATTGAAGCAATTAATAACATAAAAGTTTAGAATTTCGATACCCAGCACTAGCTGTAAATAAATAACCCCCAGATTTTCACAAGCTCCATAGAAGACATTGTACATCTTCAGGGATTCATTATGGACAAATGTATCGTCTCTCCCGTTATGTCACACATTGAGGCCCAGGGATAGTGTAGCGGTGGTCGGCCCAATATCTTGTCCCTGTGATGTTGTTGAGTGGTTGTCGTTTATTCTGCACGACGAGTTGTAATTTTAACAGGTGTTACGTTTTTAATAAACTTGAACAAGTGAAGGAGTACATGTACCTTGGAAGCTGGATCAGTGAAGGTGGTAGAGCTAACGAGAAGAACCGGAATTGCAAAGAGCGCGTTCTGGAACCATAAATAATTATTGAGACGCAGACGAAACATAAGTTGGAAAACGAAGACCAGAATTTTGGAAACGTATGTTATGTCAGTCTTTTCATACGGAGCAGAGGCATGGCCGCTGAATGAAGAGGCAAAGAGGATGATAGACTCTTTTGAAATGTGGACGCTGAGGAAGATGCTGAAGATAACATGGAAGGATAATATCAAGAATGACGAGGTACTGAGAAGAGGGGGAATGCAAGGAGGACAGCTGCTGGAGAGGTTGAAAAAGAGAAAGATTGAGTTGTGCGGGCACGTGCTGAGAGGATCCAGCCGGGAGATGTTCAAGAATGTGGTGATGGGGAATGTGGATGGAAAGAGAGGAAGTGGAAGACTAAGAAGAGGCTAGGTAGACGACGTCTCTGATTGGAGTGGAGTGAGAGGCGGAGTCACGGAGTTGGAGAGAAGTGGGGACAGAATGGGTTGGAGAGTGATGGGCAACCTTCGGAACGAAGAAGCCACTTGATGACGATGAAAGATGACCATATGTGGAAGCCCTGGGCTAAACCCCAGTCCTAAACCCCAGTCCTAAACCACCTGTCTCTCTGGGGGACTGGGGGTGCCATGCGGTGTGCGGTGGGGGTTGGTTCTTTCATCGCCCACTGTGTGGCACCCGGCCTAGGGCTGCGTGGGTGCAGGGGCCCACATTGCTGGTGCCAGGTGGTGCACATCAGAATTAGAATTATTTCACTTGACATATCAGCATGACATATGTCAATACCTGGAGCTCACATTTGAACCATTTCCTCCTGTACCCACACCCCTTACCCTAAACCGGGTTTGTATCCTATTCCCAGGGGTGCGTTGGTCATGGGATGGGGTTGCACGCCGTGCAACCGGGTATCACGTGCACACACATGCGCATGCAGACAAGAATGCGCTGCACTCGACTGACGCGCCAAGTACCCACCTGGCTACTTTGCATAACAATAGCTCAGGTCGTCAGGTGTGTTCAAATACGTCCTCGGATACATTCACACAACTTGTGAATGAAATGTGTTACATCCCATTCCCAGAGGCAATTAGGCATTGTCTTTATTCTGTGCGCACGTGAGGGAACATTTATGCGCACGCACGTGTGCACGTGGCGTCATTAAAACACAGTGCAACCAGGTATGAAATCACCAACACACCACTGCCTATTCCATACCCCTACACCCCCTTACCCTAAACCAGGTTACCCTAAACACACACACTCTCATATACACGTATGACCTTTAAAAAAAGGTATGAGTAGCATAGATGTTTGGCAAGGGGATTGGGTTTCTTCATTGAGCGCTTATCCTTACCACTAGGGCACAAGTATCTTGTGTTGTATTATAAATTACTTGCCAGTCCTTGAGACATGAGCACTACTATTTTCCGGTCAGTCACTGAGGTTTGAAACGCTAATCAGACCCTCTTCTATATCTTTCCTCTCGCTCAGGCAAAGGCAGCCATCAGGGAGTTGCTGCCAGGCGGCCTGCGAGAGGCCATCAGTAAAGTGCGGTCCAGCGTGGCCTACGCTGTGTCGGCCATCGCTCACTGGGACTGGCCAGAGGCCTGGCCGCAGCTGTTCACGCTGCTGATGGACATGCTGGTCAGCGGAGATGTCAACGCCGTGCACGGAGCCATGAGGGTCCTCACAGGTATAGATAAAACAGTACACGGACTGCGCCGTTCACATGATATACTGTATGTACAGACATAGAGATGGAGGCAAATGCATAGTATGTAGAGATGGACACGGTATACAGACCCACACATTATATTCACATACACATGTTTGAGGCGCCTCGCAGGCTGGAAGATGGACGCAAAAGTGCAATCCTATGTGCTCCCAGGTACACACTCCAGCTCAGGTACACACTCCAGCTCAGGTACACACTCCAGCTCAGGTACACACTCCAGCTCAGGTACACACTCCAGCTCAGGTACACACTCCAGCTCAGGTACACACTCCAGTCCCAGGTACACACTCCAGCTCAGGTACACACTCCAGTCCCAGGTACACACTCCAGCTCAGGTACACACTCCAGTCCCAGTTACACACTCCAGTCCCAGGTACACACTCCAGTCCCAGGTACACACTCTAGCTCAGTTACACACTCTAGCTTAGGTACACACTCTAGCTCAGGTACACACTCCAGTCCCAGGTACACACTCCAGTCCCAGGTACACACTCTAGCTCAGGTACACACTCTAGCTTAGGTACACACTCTAGCTCAGGTACACACTCCCAGGTACACACTCCAGCTCAGTGTGTGTGTGTGTGCTTCATATTTGGAAGCCTGGGTCATGTCCATAAGTTGGGTGTTAGAGGCCTTCAGTTGGCCGGTCTTCCGAAGAGAAGAGCCAAACAATTAGCAAAATATTGCTCAGTGTCAGCAATTATTGGCAGCCGGGCAATTTGGAGAAGACGCTGCTTGCTATCTGTACCCATGAGCTGTGTGTTGATTGTCGGGTTCATCATCTTTGTGAGTCTGTAACTTTGATTGCCACTGTGGCACGATTGTATCGGAATAATCCCACAATGTACAAGTGCACTGTTAATATTTGTGTCCTTTAAACTTTGTCTTTATGTGGACATAAATAAAATATTCTAAATGTGTGTGTTACAACACATTTCAATATTCAAATTGTAATTGTATAAAATACTACTAACAAATGGCAAATTAGATCTAATAAAACAACAACATAATAAACAATCATTCATTCATTATTCATGAGGTGAACTGAAAACGCATCATTGTTTCTTGTCACCTTTTCATGATTTTGGAAAAATGTGCCTGCATTGCAAACCATTAAATGTGTGTTACAAAGCGCAGCTCAATGCCTAATGATTGTTTCCTATTGGTACTACTCATAATAGCAAATACAACACTGAATTGTTAATTGGAAGCATTTTACTCCTACTTTGATGTGGTAATAACGTGTATATTTTATCATTGATATTTAAATTCTCCTAATTTCAGCATAGTTGAATGGTATTCTTGGGGACAATTGTGACCAGGCACAGACTTTGGGGTCTTGTTGTGGCCTTTGGGTTCATACCTTCAAAATAAGCCATCACTTGTACAAATCGGGCGGATACTTTTCAATCTATGTTTTATTAACCATGATGATACCACAATAGCTCTTTTTGAGCCACAGACCTTCAAAGACTTATCTGTTTTTCTTAACGATGCATGCAGTACTACTTTACCCACTGGTCTAGGGCTGTCTTAATTACTTCGAAGCTTCGTTCGATGGCACAAGCTTCGAACATAAAAAGAAATCTAACGTTTTTGCCTCAAATCTTGCGCCTCCATTCCAATGAAACGAAAGTAAGCGGCGCCTCGACTCCACCTCTCTACAACAAGCATGTGGAGATTATCTGTGTTGAAAACAACAAGGACATGTGCAGCAGACATGTCGACGAAGAAGTCATCAGACGTGTGGTTACACTTTAAAATATGCAAAGACAATGCCCAAAAAGCCGAGTGCCAGATATGCCAGAAGAAAATGGCATATCACAACTCTACAACAACTTTGTCAAATCACCTAAAAAACGTAAGTATCGTTGTACACGACGGCGACGCCACACAAAACATTAATAAGGCTATGCCTATGCTGCTATGACTAATGTGTTACCAAGTTGGCTAATTTAATTGTATCATCTGCTTTTGTAGGTGCATTGTCTGATATAATTATAAATTATAAATTATAAATTAAATATAATATAATTGTTTGCTTGATAGACGAAGGTTGCAACATAATTATGTAATGTCATGTCGTTGGCTGTGAGAGCAGCCTTACTGCACCCAGGCAGCGCAGCCGAGTGAAACCTTGTTGGCTGCGTCACAGTCACGAAAGGGGCTACTTAATTAATTAATCCAATCCACTTTATTTATAGAGCACATTTAAAAACAACGTTTACCAAAGTGCTGTACAAGTCCCACAACATAAGATACAAAAAAATAATAATATAATTATTATTTTTTTATTTTTCTCGAAGCTTCGAATTAAAATCGAAGCTCGGCCCCGAAGCTTCGATTGCCAAAAAAAGCTTTGAAGGTCAGCCCTACACTGGTCATTGCAATACAACTAACCCCTCCCCCCGCCTAACGCCTTCTCCAGGTGAGCTGTAGAACGCTAAATCAAATTATACAATGGCATGCACATTTCTTGATTCTGATCTGCTGAAACAGTCAAGTTAGACGGTTATTATTACAATCACTCCGCCAGTTTGAGTTTTTAGCAATGAAACCAAGATGGCGGACAATAATCTTTACGAATGGATGTGTTCATAGCGTCATAACGACTCATTCAAAAACGATTCTGTCACGTGGAATGTGTTAGTTTCTTACACAATGTTGGATTATGTAATTGGTTGGTCATGACTCATTGTGGAACAAAATATACATCGCGGGAAGTCTGTTGTTGGATGCCATTCGTCAAAAGGACACTAATTTCACTGTTAATAAAATTTTCAATCAATCCAATAACACACGCTCACTTCACTGTTAAATGGCATGCTTTGAAGCAGCTCGGCGGTGCATGCCATCTAAGAATGAAGTGAGAGTGTGTTATTGGAATGATTGATTGATTGATTGAAAATTGTATTAATGTCGGCCTTGTTTCGAACTGGTTATGCTTAGGCCCTCTTTCGAAGTCGGTTATGCTTAGAGTTTATCTTTAGAGCAGGGCGATAGACCACCAGCCCTGATTCCAAACTCTAAGCATAACCGACTTCGAAAGAGGGCCTAAGCATAACCAGTTCGAAACAAGGCGGACATTGATAAAATGTTCAATCAATCATTCCAATAACACACGCTCACTTCATTCTTAGATGCTTCTATAGAAAGTAGGTTAAAACTACTTCTGCGGATGGTTTTGTGAATAAATCGCCATTATGCTGTGTGTTTATATAGCAATAAGGTTGGATGAATTCGGCAATTGTATAAAGATGTAAGCACTGTCTATTTGTAATAACATTTTCAATCAAACCAATAACACACGCGGCTCACTTCATTCTTGCCTTGAAACAGCGCACCTCCGAGCTGCTTCCACACGGAGGCAACTTATTTTATTTTTTATTTTTTTGGAACTACATTTTCTGCGGATGGTTGTCAATAAATCTTCAATTAATGTGTGTTTATTGTATAGCAATAAGGTTGGATGAATTCGGCCATTGTATAAAAGCATTACATCACGCGACAGTGTGTTATGGGGGTGGGCGTGATCTAATTTCTATAACACACTGTCGTGTGATGTAATGCAAGCCTTAAGGTCCCCCTATAGGACCCCCTGCTTTTCTTTATCATAAATCGATCAATAGAGACCGTATTAGATCCCCAATTATCATATCATGGGGTATCATTGGAAAGCCACAAAGATTTTCGAGATCGCCAAATGATTGACGGAACTAGAGCCCCGGGAGTCGGGGCTGGTAATGTGTACTTTTGCGTACTTTGGGGCACGCCTCACATATCGGCATGTAACTCGAGAACCGCTGAACGGATTTTGTCACCTGAAAGGGCAATCGACAGGCAACAAATAGGGCTTTAATTCTATCTATATATTGTATTAAAAGAAATGCACACCCGAGCCACTAGAGGACGGCAAAGAATCGTCCACATGTGGGCCCTTGGATGTTAAGAGGTTAATGTTTAAAAAAAAAAAAAAAGTGTAGCAAAGAGTAAAGACCATAACTCTATCAAAAACAGTAGTCAAAGTGTATATTTTAATTTTACCGATGTTTTATACGATTATCGGAAATACGAATTTATCGAAAAATGCTAATTATCGTAAAAACCGCAAGGAAATGACTAAATCCAGATTCAACCCTGCCATTGGAAAGAGCAGCATTTTCCCTATCCATAGATGTATGATTTGGCCATAATAAGGTCAAGGTCAAATATGAATTTATAATTAAAATCGATTATCATTTATTACAGTATCTACAAATCCTTCTGTTTAATCATCTTCCCTTTATTCATTTGCTTAGATTTTTTGTACACATGATCTCAATAAGGTGGTGCATGAGCTCAGTGAGCATTTTCTCCTACCCGTATCAATTTCTGATCAAAGATGCAAAAATCATAAATCATAATTTATATTCTCCTTTTCTTCATTACAATTTACTCAGCCTAGTAACAGACACAATATTTCTGACACTGGAAATACATACCCCCTGGTCCCTAGATGTTCCTAGATACCAAGAACATGCAAATTGACCTTGCAGAAGTGGAGCAATCTTCCATTTACTTAGGCATGTACCTTTAGGCGAAAACGGTCTACAGATTAACCGGTGTTAAACACTAGACGGGGGAGGGGGAGACGGGGAGAGAGAATACATACATTTTGGTGTTGCCTTCATATTTGGACCAATATCTCCCTGCAATTTACCCTCCCCCCTCCACACACACACACACACACACACAAACACAAAAGGCTCCTACATTATAGCTCTCAGGCATATAGCCAGCCAGTATGCGACGGAGAGATACACTTTCAAATTATTATTATTTTTTTTATATCTCTCTTTCTCCGATTTTTCTCTGTTTTCTCCCCGTCCCAATTTAGTCGTTGTGCCAATTCCCCCCCCCCCCTCCCCTACCTGGTTGTTGTGCGCATGTTCTCCTACTGGTCGGTACAAGGGAACCCTGAAGTATCCGCACGCTTCCTCCGACACGTGCGGCGACAGCCAGTGGCTCTCTTCTCACCTGGCAGCGAGGGCTCTCATTGGTGAAGTGTAACGCGTGGGAGGTCACGCTGCCTTCCTCAAGTCCTGCCTCCACTGAGCAAGCGCCCAGACCTGACCTGTAGGCGTCGCTGTCCACAACGCCAGTTTCCTACCCACGGCTTCCCTCCCCCTAACCCAGTCAAACGAGTTAGTATAGCGATCAGCCCAAGCCAAGGCAATGCTCACTCCGGGAGTCGAGACCGCAGCCTCTTGCATTGGTGACGAGCGCAATCTCCGCTACGCCACCTGACCGCAGATAATCTCCCGATAACACAAACTGTTCCAAATACATTTAATGTTTCTCGGCATATATTTGCACGCTGCAGTGCCAACACAGTACTGGGTCCATGTCCGTTGTCTCTTCTTTGGAATGGATTTGGTGCCAGCTGTAATTTCTGCCCGTCTCCGTCATCAAAACTGGAGACCGAAGGTACTTAGCCACTCCCCTCCGACAACATTTTAGTTTTTTAATACAATACAGCCGGACTGTCTAATAATAATTCACATATTTAGTCAGATTAAGTTTAGCAAATAAGGAGACGGATGGAGAAGATTTTAAAGCACTCAAATTGACAATATCTCAATTCCGACCTATTTCTGAATTTCACGACATTTGGACATTAGTTTGTGACGGCCGTAACAAGGCAGTTTGACCGTGCTGAGTCACAATTGACAGCCCTATGTGTGTGTGTGTTTGTTTGTTTGTTTGTTTGTTTGTGTGTGGAGAGAGACTTTATTTTTCCATTTCTTACTCTTAACCATCTCTTGTCCATGTTCTGTCCAGAATTTACCCGGGAAGTGACAGATACACAGATGCCACTGGTGGCCCCAGTTATCCTCCCTGAGATGTACAAGATCTTCACTATGGCTGAGGTAGAGATGTATAAGATCTTCACTATGGCTGAGGTAGAGATGTATAAGAGCTTCTCTATGGCTGAGGTAGAGATGTGCAATATCTTCTCTATGGCTGAGGTAGAGATGTATAAGATCTTCTCTATGGCTGAGGTAGAGATGTATAAGATCTTCACTATGGCTGAGGTAGAGATGTATAAGATTGTCTATGGCTGATGTAGAAATATATATATATAAGGTCTTCTCTATGGCTGAGATAGTGATGTATATGATTTTCTCTATGGCTGAGGTAGACATGTGTAAGATCTTCTCTATGGCTTGAGGTTAAAACCCTCAGCTCCCTTGCTCTTTGTGTTCCAATGTGTTCGCCACAAAACTACCCTTTTCCATACATTTCCATACAAAAACAAACAAAGGAGCGATATCTGTAGACCTAAAATGCATACTTTGACTGAAGTGCCTTGACATTGTGCTGATTCTGATGTCCTGTATTGCAGGTGTACAGTATTCGTACCCGCTCCAGATCTGTGGAGATCTTCACCACCTGTGCCAATCTCATTTGTGCTATCGAAGAGCTGGAGAAGGTGAGCCACTGGCTGACCAAACCAATTTTAAAATGCATAGCCTAGTGCAGGGGTCACCAACACGGTGCCCGCGGGCACCAGGTAGCCCCCAAGGACCACATGATTCCCCCGCGGCAAACCTTGCATTTTCTAATAAAATTTAGCCTCTTTCATTTCTCCATCACCACAAATCCGCCCCTCAATTAATATCGCGGGGGGGGGGGGGGGGGGCATAATCCCACGGGACAATGCATTGGGAACTTGTGTCCCACGACGAGATCTACCCCCGTGAATATTATTGCGCGGATTGGAATACAGGCGTGCGTGAAAAATCTGCGAGATTTTTCCACGTCGCGCCCCAACCTTTTCGCTGATGGAAGTGTTTCAAGTTCAAGTTGCTTTATTATTATTATATACAGAATACTTTTCCATGAAATGCTTTTTTCTGTATGAGCTCCTGGGAGTGTGCTAGATAAAAATAGATAAAAAGTATAAAATAGAAAGTTAAAAGTACGTAAACAAAAAGTGTTCAGTCAATATACATATATACAATACAGAGTAAAAAAAGAGTAACAGTGAGTTACAGTACAATGCAGAAATGGGATGAGGTACAACTTAGGGTAAGGTGCAATGAGGTATGAATTGTAGTGCAAATCTCTTTACCAATCAATATAAAGTGTCTAAAGTGAGAAAAGTGGGTGTTACCGTGCATGTTTATTTAAAGTGAGTGTGTACGTGTGGATTTGTGTGCTGTGAGTGTAGTTGATGTTTTGTTACATAGTGTCATTGTCGTTGAGCATCCTGATCCTGGCCTGGGGATAGAAGCTCCTTCTGAGTCTCTCTGTACTGGCTATGAGACTCCGGTATCGCTTGCCTGACCGCAGCAGTTCAAAGAGGCAGTTGTTTGGGTGACTAGAGTCTTTGATTATTCTCTAAGCCTTGCCCCTGCAACGCTTGTTGTAAATGTCCTGGAGAGTGGGAAGCCCACCTCCAATTGTGCGTTCGGCTGAACGGGCCACTCTCTGTAGTCTGCTACTGTCTTGTGCAGTGCTATTCCCAAACCAGGAGGTGATGTTACCAGTCAGGATGCTCTCTATTGTGCATGAGTAGAAGTTCTGACTCACATGAGTATGATCTTCTGACTCACTTTGAACTTCCTTAGGCGCCTAAGGAAATAGAGGCGTTGCCGTGCCTTCTTAACTACACTGTCAATGTGTGTGGTCCATGTCAAGTCCTTGGATATGTGGACTGCGAGGTACTTAAAACTGTTCACTCTCTCGACCGGTGCCCCGTCGATGCTGAGGGGGCTGTAGTCCCTGGCTGGCCCCCGACCCCTCTTGTAGGCCCTCTTGTTGTTTGCAGAGATCAGGCCCACCACTACTGTGTCGTCAGCAAACTTGATGATTGTGTTGTTGTTCCGCTGTGCCACACAGTCATGGGGGGGCCCCTGTGTTGAGGGTGATGGATGAGGAGGTGCAGTTGCCTGCTCTCACCACCTGGGGTCTTCCCGTCAGGAAGTCCAAGACCCACTGGCAGATGTCGTAGTTCAAGCCCAGGTCTCTGAGCTTGACTATGAGCTTGGAGGGGACTATGGTATTGAATGCTGAGCTGTAGTCAATAAATAGCATTCTCACATAGTTCCCCTGCCTCTTGTCCAGGTGTGATGCTGCTGTGTGCAGCACATGGGCTATGGCGTCCTCCGTGGACCTGTTGGGGCGATATGCAAATAGCAAATTGCATTGGGAAGTCGTGCCCCCCGCCAAGATCTACCACTGGGAGAAATCTCGCGGCACGGTGGTGTAGTGGTTAACACTGTCGCCTCACAGCAAGAAGGTCCAGGGTTCGATTCCCGCTTGGGGACCAGTTTTCCGCGATGCCAGGTACCCAGGTGGGGTATCTCCCGGGCCTTTCTGTGTGGAGTTTGCATGTTCTCCCCGTGCTCGCAAGGGTCCTCCCCCCCCCCCCCCCCCCCCCCAATAAGAGAAACCCAATAAAAAAACATAAAAAAAAAAAAGATTGCCAACGCTGTTGCATCTGTGACGAAGACGGGCAGGAGCACTTGGATGGTCCCTGGGTGTGGCTCATGCCACAGCCCTCCTCTGCTCCCGGCTGTCCTTGGGGGGAAGGATGACGGGATGGGTTAAGCGCAGAAGAGTATCGCATTGGCGATCGTACAAAAACAATGCATGCGTGTGTGTTCCGGTGTTTGTGTGCTAACCGTGTGTGCTAACCACTAACATTGAGTGTTGTTGCATGCCCATTAAAAGACCTCTGCGACAGGTTCTGCATTATTATATGTCCAAACAGAGAAACTACCACCACCTAAAGAATGCTTATTATACTTTGTTTTATCCATATTGAGAGTGAATAACAGATTAACAGGTAGGCTATAGGCATCGTGGTGCAATGTAACGCGCTCAACATGAATAAAGTCGGTGGACAGCACCTGGTGCTGAAATACTATAGCAAACAAGCAGCTTGGTATCAAATTAAAACACCAGTTCAGTAAGTCATTCAAACTTTATCTTTACTTATATATGACTGACGGCACCACACAGTAACAATGCAATTAAACTGACGGAGCAAAAAAAGCTGAATCCGCTTCAAGAAGATGCGCTACATTAGGTATAAGAATAACAACGAGACATTCATTAACTAAATAAAAAATACAATTTGGCTTTTAACCCTCTAAAGCCGGGCGCAACACTATCTTGGATCCGTTTGTGATAAAGACTTGGCTTATTGTATCGGAATCAGGAGATTGTTGCCCGCGCTCTGCTGTTGTCCACTGGCAGTGCGTGGAGATTGGTTGTTGTCTCTACTGCATCTAATCCGCTCTATCTATTTATCATATATCTGTCTGTCACTATAGCCAATGGAAATGGTCATGTGGACTGGGAGAACCAATGGAAAATTCCTATAGTTTCTCGTCCAGTCCGCTCCATAGAATGGACCGTCAGACGCTGGTTGCGCATAATGTAGGATAGACCGATAGAGAGAGGCGCTTGTCTCTGGTTTTATAATAAAATGGCAAAAAGACAAAGGTGCAAACATGTAGCTATTATATATAATAATGGAAAGTAGAAAAAATTACTTGTTTACAGTTTATTATGCCACCAATGCAGCCTGTTTATTTTGATCCTGCCTCTGCCACAAATGTATGTCTTAGTTAAAAGGTGGTCTGTCACAGAGTTAAAGTTTTCACTATCAATTTATTAAATTAGCCATTGTTTTTGGTTCTGGCCTGCCATATAATGGCTTGGAAAAAATGTGGCCCGAGGCCAAACTTAATTGCTGACCCCTAGGGGTGTAATGATGCGACCTCACAGCGATTAATTTCGATTACGATTATTCAGGCAACGATTCAATGCATCATGACATCTCTTCATTTGACCACGATTCGATTCAATAAATTTGATACATTTTCTATCAGTTAATTCCCCAAAAGATTTTGGAATACACAAATGTGGCTGGGGGAACTGATTCACTCGGCATGAATCGACTATAGGTCAATAAAAACAACAACAACAAAAAACACACAAATTTTTTTTTTTAGATTAATTTAGATTATAATCTATTCTAACATTTTCAAATCGATCCAGTTGAATCGTCACATTAGAATCTATGCATTTCGATTAATCGATGCATCATTACACCCCTACCGACCCCTGATGCTGATGAAAAGATGGTAATACCTTGTCTTATAGGGACTGCTACCTTATTTAATTGAGCTGTAATTTACACAATACAAGGATTCAATGTCCCTGATGACATCACCCGTGACCATATTCAAACTCATTTACTCAGACTAAATGAATGTATTTTTGGGTTGTTTCGTTACAGCTCAATGCAATTATTAATTTACTCTCAATAACTGTCAAACTAAACTAAATGCATGTGTGTTTTTAAGTTTTTGGATGTGTGAGAAGAAGGGTTATGTGCAAAATAAATTGCCATTGTATATTGGTGAAGTGCCCCTTTTTGTTCTGATCCTAACAGTTTAAATAGTAGTCGATCTAGACAAGGAACTTGGGCAACTAAACTACGTTTGCTCCGCTGTTTGTTTGTCCTAGTTAGTAACTCGGTACACCCTTCATGTGTGTTTTAGGGTGCAGCCAAATCGCTCATCTTCCCCGTGGTGCAGCAGTTCACAGAGGCGTTCGTGCAGGCCCTGCAAATGCCTGACGGACCGTCCTCCGACAGTGGCATCAAGATGGAGGTCCTCAAGGTTGGTGTGTTTTAACAGAATAAGGCTGTGATGAGATTGGACGCCCTTTTCTTGCACTCAAACGGCAGGTACGACGGTGTACATAGACAATCGAAAGTGCACAGGGCGCAACACGCAATACCACCGAATACCGTTGCTAACGTTACATAGATTAGATTAGATTAAAATGTGTTGTCATTATACAGCACAAGTACTCCGTCTTCACCTCCCGCTGCCTCCACCGCTCCAAGTGTATTATCAAGGACCAGTCTCACCCAGCACATCACCTCTTTCAGCTCCTTCCCTCAGGGAGGAGATACCGGTCCATACATGCAAAGAGTTCAAGACTTATAAACAGCTTTTTCCCCCAAGCAGTCAGACTGTTAAACGCTCATTGACTGTCCCCTCACGTGCACCATGCACTTACCTGGACTTGATAAACCACTATGTTACCGCTCATCATGCACTTTATTATTTAAAATATTCTGTTATATGTACAGTGTTGTGTTTCATGTATGTATATATTGTACTACGGTCTGTGGGAGCTCCCCTGAAATTCTGTTGTATACTGTGCAATGACAATTAAAAGTCTATTCTACGGGGCGCCCTTGTGGCGCGTACCATAGTGCCACGCGCACCTACGCGGCCGACCCGGGTTCGATCCCAGCACCCGACGTTATTTGTCGCATGTCCTCCCCACCTCTCCTCCCGTTCGCCCTCTCCTCTGTCGGTCCTGCGTGACCATGAAAAAGCTGTAAAAATGCTAAAAATATAATAAAAAATAAATAAAAAAGGCTATTCTACAACGAAGTTTGGCATCCAACCAGAGTACAAATGAAACGGTAAAGTGCAATATACAATGTGGTGATTAAACTGGGTACAAAATATACAAATTGGTACTACTGAGCTAATCGGATGTATGTATAGGGTTGTAGTATAATATGTACAGTGATACACGTATAAAGACAATATGGTAGTAGTCTTACAAGTTACAAACATTACTACATTAGCATTGATGGCTAACGCTAACTAATGTTGGCAACTATCGATACGTTTTCACTGTTTGCAGGGCTATATCTATATTCTATATTATAGCTATGGAGACAATACTATGGCTCATTTGACAGTAACTACCCCTCGTCCAACATGTAAAAAATTATAAATTTTTTCATGTATACGTTCGCTAATTCCTGGAAACTGCATTATGGAGCGATATGTGAATTTTGCTAAATGCGTTCGCGTTGCTCGGCTGGACACTAGGGGTGGGAATCACCAGTTTCATCACGATACGATATCGATTCTTTGGACAACGATACGATATTTTCCGATATCACAGTCTGCCACGATACGATACGATTCGATTCAGGTGCCTGTGATCGATATGAGACTATATTATATGCCCATTTAACACAATCGGCAACATTTAAATCAACAAAAAAAAAGGCAATGGAAATATCATTTGATCTCTTCCAGACATTTAAATGAAAAACAATCTATTGTTTTTAATACAAATAGACCTCCTGTTCACTGTTTTTTTTTTTTTTTTTTTTGTTTTTTTTTTTCTATATTAATATCCTATCACAGCGCTGTATTTTGGCTGGAAAAGGCATATTGGGAGTCAGAAGGTGCAGTACCGGCCAGATCCTGTTAGTGGGGCTATCTCCTTCCCAGTCCCTAGTGGACCTCTGCTGCTCTCTATCAGCTTAGCTTAGTTAGCTCACGCTAACGCAACATTAATTTCGGTATTTAACGCGACGTGGGCATAAAGGAATGGCAAGGATGGAAAGCATGTTAGATGCATTTGACCCCTTGTGGGGAAAAAAACAACAGGCACTTATTTCGGGCAAAATAGGCGGACTCTGAAGCAATGCAGTCTAACGTCTACACACGGAGCTGCGCTGAGCTACTGTTGTTGTTGCAGCCAGCCGGGCGGGCGGATATGCTCACGAGGGGATTTTCAAAATAAGAGTATCGCAATATGAATCGATCTTTTTACGTTGCATCGATCCTATTTGATCATTGATAATAGATCGATATATCGATCTGGATCGATGTATCGTTCCCACCCCTACTGGACACGCTACTGTTTCCAAATCAAAGGTATATAATAGGTATTATGTTTCATCATGAATGAATGACATTTTTTGATTCTCTGATTGCCAGCAACGGCATTCGTTTTGAATACTACATATGTTGATCGGCTGGATCGATATGAAATCATTGTAGGATCAAGGTGGAATTTACGTCAGATAGTCCTTACCTTTGATCGGGGTTATTCCAAAAAGAATATTCCAATTGTCTGATCGCGATTTCCAGTATTGATGTCCATCGGGTCCCCGGCATAATCTGGCACAACACATGTATTGAGTGTCCTGGACGCGTGTATGCTTTTACCAACCCAGTTGTGTTCCCGTGATTGGCCACTGACGCACACGCGTACGCCCCCCTCGCTATGAGTGACGCCCCTCGCTATGAGTGAACAGCGGAACGACTGCCGTCTTGTTGACAGAGCTCTCATATTTGCGAATGCATAAACTATATCTTAAATTATGGCTATGTGTCTAATATGGCCGTCGCTTATCAATGACTTGTTTGCAGTCAACAACCATTAAGCCGTGTTGGGCAAGTTACTCAGGAAGTATAGGAGTTACGGAAAGCAGGATGAGAGAGCGTAGATTTCAGTGTGTATCATTTAACATTTGAAAGGCATACACACATTGGGGGATATCTTCGATGACTATGGTCTCCGCAGTCTTCGAGATATATCCAACAAATTTGACCTCACCAGTTCCACTTTTTTCTTCTATTTACAAATAAGAGCAACTTTGAAGGCTCACGGAGTCCCATTAGATGTTCCACTTGAGCACCACAGGTTTCACAAATTCTTTTATGACAAGGAGATGTCGAGAGGCTTTGTCTCTGACATGGGGTTTGGGGGGAAGAGCGAGCGCGAGCCCATGTATTGTATTTATTATTTTTATGTCATTTAGTCTACTTTCATTCTGATTTAATTACTGGACTGTCATTATTGTTATTATTATTTCTGTTATTGTCCTGTGATTCATAAAAAACAATCCGTAAAAATGAACTGATAAAAAAAAAATTGACCGCAAACAAGTCATTGATAAGCGACGGCCATATTAGACACATAGCCATAATTTAAGATATAGTTTATGCATTCGCAAATATGAGAGCTCTGTCAACAAGACGGCAGTCGTTCCGCTGTTCACTCATAGCGAGGGGGGCGTACGTGTGTGCGTCAGTGGCCAATCACGGGAACCCGGAAACACAACTGGATGAACCGCTAGACTTGCCTGGGCCAAAATTCTCCGCCCGGACGACATTAGATGTGACACACAGTCTGGAACAGGGTTTCAAAGGGTGGGCGATACTGCCACCTAGCAGGATCTGTCCGGTATTGCACTCTCTGGGTCTCAGTATGGCTTTCAACGGTAACATAGAGGTCCGTGAGACTGCATAGATCGAAAAAAAGGAAAACGTACCAAATCACGTATATATATTAGAGGTGGGCATAGATTAATTCTTTTAATCTAGATTAATCTATCTGCAATCCTGGAATTAATCTAGATTAAAATGGCCCAAAATTTTTTAAAAAAACCTGCCGAAGGCATTCAAAATATGTGTGTCCTACCCAAATAATGACCAGAAGTAAGTCCTTACTTTTTCTTTCCTCCTTATGTTTCTCAGGCCAGGTGGCCCATTACACCATGAGCCCATCTCCCGTTTCCAAAATGCATTACAGACTGTTTGAAAAAGCTGTTTTGCTATGATAATTGGTAATGAAATATCAAAATAATGTTCAATAAGATGTACTTGTGTTTAATAAGTTGTTTTATTCAGAAGTTAACACAAATAAATAATATTACCAGTACAGTACAGTATCTAGCACACTCATGAGCAAAACAGAAAGAATAATTTCAAACTTGAACTATGTGACATGGCTTGAATCAACTGCTCCAGTGGAGTTGCTCAGTGGCCAATGGTGTCAACTGTGGTTGTACTGGGCAGCTCCCAGGTGTGAATGGAACTGTGTGAATGTGAAGCAGGGCGTTCCTGAAAAAGAGCATCTGTGCTCAGCGAACCTACCCTGGGTAAAATTAATGCGTTAATTATATTATCGCGCGATACTAGTATAGCGTTAACGCAGCACGTTAGCGCCGTTAACGGCCCAGCTCTAATATATATACATGTGATTGGCACTCAACGGGTGGCGAGCAAACACGTATATATATACGTGAATGCGCAGAATGAGTTAAGGGGATGCAGACCAGAGAGACTTTCGTCTTGTTTACATCAGGGTCCCCCATTTTCAATTCATAATGACATTTATGACATACACAACATACAGGTATTCAGATATAAAAATCTAATCATCTAATCTAATCATGACATACATGACATACAGATATACAGTACTGTTACATTTGTGACATACAAGATATGCAAATATACAGATCCTAACAGTAAATATATACATACTAGTGGGAGGGAAATGTACATTTGGAGGGGGTGGGTGGGAGGGAGGGTGTTCGGACATTTACGGGGGCCAGTTTCAAATTGTAGCCTCCCGTAGGTGCTCTTTTGGCTAAAGTTGAAACTTTTTCAACTGAGAGCGCCCGAAAAAGCGTCTCGCGTAGTTTGGAGGAGATGCACACCTGTCGCGACCAGTGATGCCAGTAACTAGTTACTCTAATCTGATTACTTTTTTCAGTAAATAGTAATCTAACTTGTTACTTTTTTACAAGCCAGTAATCTGATTAGTTACTTTTCCAAGTGGCTGTGCGTTTTTTTTTTTTTATCTATTTTTAGTGCTGCTTATAGTTTTTAATATGCTCCCTCTGTACAGCACTTTGTGCCCCTGTGGCTATTAAAGCGCTTTATAAATAAAGTTGGATTGGATTGGATACTATCTCATAATGCTGATAAGAGAGCCAGGGGTACAGTCGGCTACCTCTCCAGAACCCAGACCGGAGATGGGACGTGCGCTCGCGCACGCACACACACAGCCACACACGCATGTTTATGTTATAGCTGATTTTAGAATAGCTTCAACATGAAGTTAAATCAACTATCCAGTTCGTTATTAAAATTTTCACTTTTTCTCCTCCTTTTTCTGTGTTTTTCTCCCATCCCAATTTAGTTGTGCCAATTCCCCCCTCCCCTGTCTTGATCGTTGCTCACATGTGGTTGGTCGTAGGGAGGGTTGATGGATACTATCGCATGTCCCCTCCGATACATGCAGAGTCAGCCAGCCACATCTTTTCACCTGCCAGCGCGGACTCTCATTGGCGAGGTGTAACGTGTGGGAGGCTCACACTACCCTTGCCTTCTCCTGTCCTTGCTGTGCAGGCGCCCTGACCGACCTGCTGTTTACAACGACCAGATTACCACCCATCGACTCCCCTCCCGCTGACTCTGCCAATTGAGTCAGTATGACAGCCGGCTTAGATACCGGTGTCTCTCGCGTTGGTGACGAGCGCTTAGACCGCAGCGCCACCCAGCCGCGCCTATCCAGAACGTTTTATAGTGTAATTTGGCTATTTGAGAGAGATTCCTGTTACGCGCGACTTGCGGAGTACGCACTGAGTCCGTTGTCACAGAATGGATGGAGTGCCTGAGCAGTGAACAGCTGCGACCTTATATGGCCTGATGGCTGATGACCTGTCTGAGCAGCCAATCATGATTTATGACATTATGCACTTTCAATAAAGCATTATTTAAAAAGAAAAAAAAAGTGTTGTCATTCTTTATTTTTTTATCCACTTTTTCTCCCATTTTCTATTTTTCTCCCATCCCAATTTTCGTATCATCCAATTCAACCCTCCCCTGTCTTTTGAACGCTGTTTCATGCCTCCCACAAGCTGGCTGCAATGTGGACTAAGTCATACATAGCACGAGTCCCCTCCGATACTCGAGGTAACGGCAGTCGCATCTTTCCACCTGCGCGGCTCGATCTTTCAGCGTCAGGGGTCTGGGCTTTGGAGGGGCCCCGCCCCCGTCGCTTCCTGATTCTACTGCGCAGGCGCACCAACCGACCTGTAGGAGTTGCTGTCCACAACGCCCGATCCCCACCCATCAGTTTCCCTCCCCCTAATACTGCCAATGTGTATTAGTGCGGACGACCAGCTAAACTGAAAGCAATGTGGAGCGCTGGGCTCGAACAGGGAGGCGTACCTGTTCGAGCCCAGTCTCCAGTATTCGTGGTGAGCGCCTTGCCCATTGCACCACTTAGCCGCCCCAGCTGTTGTCATTCTTATGTTGTGGCAGCAGCAGGGGGGACGGCGACGACTTACATTTTACATTTACATTACATTTAGTCATTTAGCTGACGCTTTTATCCAAAGCGACTTACAAGTTCTGTGCGACAAGACAGCAAGAAGGGTATAACTCTATCAGCTGAGTAACAATGTTCATCAAAGTGTTGCGTGTTACAGTGTAGGTTAGTTTATTAGGACAAGTGCATGACATTAAGGTTAGTCGGGGTTAGATTTTTTTTTTTTTTTTTTATATATCATTTCAGATAATGGTTGAAGAAGTGAGTCTTTAGTCGACGGCGAAAGATTGGACGGGATTCGGCTGTCCTAACTGGGATGGGTAGTTCATTCCACCATTGTGGGGCAAGGACTGAGAATAGGCGGCTTCTCTTTGATGACCCTCCGGGAGCTTGGATAGGAGTAGATCTGAGGCGGCCAGAAGACGCAGAGCGTAGGGGTCTTGAGGGTGTGTAGTTAGAGACCATTGACCGGAGGTAGGCGGGAGCGGTTCCCTTTGCCGCACGGTATGCTAGGTCGAGGGCCTTGAAGCGGATACGTGCAGCAATGGGGAGCCAGTGCAGGTCCCTAAGAAGTGGGGTGACATGGGCTGACTTCGGTAGGTTTGAGATCAGGCGGGCCGCTGCATTTTGAATGAGTTGAAGAGGCTTGGTGGCAGTGGCCGGGAGGCCAGCTAGCAGTGCGTTGCAGTAGTCGAGGCGGGAGATGACTGTTGATTGGACGAGGAGTTGGGTGGCTTCTTTTGTCAGGAAGGGGCGTATCCTTCTGACGTTGCTCAGGAGGAATCTGCAGGTTCTGGTTGTCGCTGCGATGTGAGCAGAGAAGTTCAACTGGTCGTCGCGGACAACAGTAACCTAGTTACTTTCAAATCGAGTAATCAGTAAAGTAACTAGATTACTTTTTAAGGGCGGCCGGGTAGCGCAGCAAACTAAGTGTCTGTCTACCACCACAGAGACAGTGGGATCGAATCCAGCTGTGGTGCTTCCGGGTTGGCCGACCGTCCATACTAACACAATTGGCAGTGTTAGCGGGTTGGAAACCCGGCGAGGGTGGGTCCTGGTCGTTGTAAACAGCGACTCCTACAGTTCGGTCGGGGTGCCTACACAGCAAGTGAAGGATCTAGGAGAGGTATTGTGACCTTCCACACGCTACACTCCCAGCAAGAGTCCGCGCTGCCAGGTGAAAAGAAGCGGTGGGCTGGGTACACATGTGTCGGAGGAAGCATGCGATAGTCCCCGCCCTCCCGGACCGACGGTAGGGGGTAGAGTGCGCAACGACCAGGAAGGGGATTGGGAATTGGCATAACAACTAACATTGGGAGGGGAGAAAAACTAATTTTCTTTTAAATAAAGTAACTAGATTACTTTTTAAAGGAGTAATCAGTAATCGGATTACTTTTACAAGTAATCTGTAGCATCACTGGTCGCGACATAAACAAGGCACAGGCACGTTCAAAAAGGTGTCCAATGTGATCACTCCATAAAGCATGCTGGGAATTGTAGTGAAACGACCAAATGGAATATCATTATTTGACCTATCTCGCGAGCCTCGCCCTCTTCTTGATCCTCCAATCACAACTGGTGCTTTTCCGAGGGAAGCAACGGCTGTGATTGGAGGATCAAGGAAACGGGTGGGGCTTGAGAGATGGGTCCATAGAAATGCAGTAACAGTGCTTTAGTTTAGATCAATGTTTCAGTTTTGTTTTGTCAGACATACTATGAGCCGTAGGTTGACTTCCTAGACAAACCGGGGACATCTGGATGGGGGAAGTGCATTAAACAACAATGTTTTCCAGCTTCCATGGTTAAATAGTTGTCAAAATGTTGTTGTTTTCTCCTCCTCTTTGTGTCCCAGGCGGTTACCGCTTTGGTGAAGAACTTCCCTAAACCCATGGTGTCGTCTATGCAGCAGATCCTGCCTATTGTCTGGAACACTCTGACTGAGAGTGCATCTTTATATCCTTTGCAAACACTACACCCAATGTATACAATACCATGGACTCAAACACTACACCTAATGTATACAATACCATGGACTTGAACACTACACCTAATGTATACAATACCATGTATTCAAACACTACACCTAATGTATACAATACCATGGACTCAAACACTAACCCTAATGTATACAATACCATGGACTCAAACACTACACCTAATGTATACAATACCATGGACTTGAACACTACACCCAATGTATACAATACCATGGACTCAAACACTACACGGTCTACACCTAATGTATACAATACCATGTATTCAAACACTACACCTAATGTATACAATACCATGGACTCAAACACTAACCCTAATGTATACAATACCATGGACTCAAACACTACACCCAATGTATACAATACCATGGACTCAAACACTACACCTAATGTATACAATACCATGGACTCAAACACTAACCCTAATGTATACAATACCATGTACTCAAACACTACATCTAATGTATACAATACCATGGACTCAACACTACACCTAATGTATACAATACCATAGACTCAACACTACACCTAATGTATACAATACCATGGACTCGAACACTAACCCTAATGTATACAATACCATGTATTCAAACACTACACCTAATGTATACAATACCATGGACTCAAACACTAACCCTAATGTATACAATACCATGGACTCAAACACTACACCTAATGTATACAATACCATGGACTTGAACACTACACCCAATGTATACAATACCATGGACTCAAACACTACACGGTCTACACCTAATGTATACAATACCATGTATTCAAACACTACACCTAATGTATACAATACCATGGACTCAAACACTAACCCTAATGTATACAATACCATGGACTCAAACACTAACCCTAATGTATACAATACCATGGACTCGAACACTAACCCTAATGTATACAATACCATGGACTCGAACACTACACCTAATGTATACAATACCATGGACTCAAACACTACACCTAATGTATACAATACCATGGACTCAAACACTACACCCAATGTATACAATACCATGGACTCAAACACTACACCTAATGTATACAATACCATGGACTCAAACACTACACCTAATGTATACAATACCATGGACACTAACACTACACCTAATGTATACAATACCATGGACTCAAACACTACACCTAATGTATACAATACCATGGACTCGAACACTACACCTAACATATACAATGCCATGGACTCAAACACTAACCCTAACGTATACAATACCATGGACTCAAACACTAACCCCAATGTATACAATACCATGGACTCAAACACTAACCCCAATGTATACAATACCATGGACTCAACACTTACCGTATACAATTAACACTTTCTTTGCCAGGCTTATGTACATCCTTATACCATCCTCTGCCAGCTCTATTTGTCTATGGAGAAGTTCCCCTTCTTTGCAGCGCTATAACTTTTTAAATTGTATTGCTAAATTGACATTACTATGGCCCATTCAACGTCAATTATCTATCGTTCAGGATGTAGGAACGTTATACTTTTTCATTCACATATTCATACTAAAATACGGTCTAAAGTATAAATATGTTTTTATCGTTTTCTGCATCATTCTGCAGAACGTGATTTATAGCCCTAAATGCATTATATTGATGATCAAATACAGTTTGATAGCGATCGGCGCGAGATAAAACATTTCAAATGGACGTGCTTCTAGAAGTTACTACTTATCATCTGATGTTGACCGGATGGGGGGGGGGGGGTCGTTTATAATTCCATGGCCAACGTTAGATGATTCATCTAGTGTGGGTGATATGATCATTAGAGCAGTTTGTATCGAACACGGTAGAAAAAAAACGCTGAAACTTACCCCAGTCTCCTCGGGCCGTTGGGCGATGAGCGTGGAGCAAAAATATTCCTATTATGGGATGTTGAAATATGCGATCCATCTCCAGGTTGTATAATAGTATATACGTCCAAAGCATGTTGTTTATCGAGTTATTGGTAACGGATCGCTATCCATTGTGTCTAGCTCGAGTCCCGGGACCTATAGCGAGTGATCGGACCGAATTTGGATGAGCACCAGTTTCCGGTTTCGGGTTTGGGCGATCCGCCGATCGGCCACCAGATGGCGCTCTTGAACCGTTGGAGAGTTGAGAGGGGATCAACAGTAGATCTCAAGTCTCCGCGGGAGAAATATGATTGCGATCACAGATTTTTGAAATATTGATCTCAATGACGTGTTACGGCGTCATTGGCAGAATTAGCATGGCGGGGAATGACGAGTTACGGCGTCCTTGGCGATTAAAGTGTTAAGTATCAAACCGATAAAAAATAATCTGACATGAAATAATTCCTTAATCAAATGTTCACTTATGTGAGAACAGAGGTCAACTACACAGAGGAAGTAGACGATCCTGTAGACTCGGACGGTAAGTAGAATTCCTGCCAGTCCTGACGTCATGATTGTGTGTGTGTGGTCAGTGTTTCACAGGGAAGGGCTCTGGCATCTGCTAACAACTGACCTGCGTTCAGGTGTACTTTTACGACAACTATCCCATCAGGCCCTACATTAATAGAATGATAATATCTGAAAGGGAATTGAAAATGTAACCACATAACTGGCGACGTTGCTAACTCTCACATTGTTTTGCTCATTCGCTCGCTCGCTCCCTTAACACTTTCAATGCCCAAAACGTGATAAGACGTTTTATCAGCCCAATGCCTGAATGCCCACGACGACAATTAGCGTTTTATTTTTTTATTAGCGATCTGAATTCATATTTCATCAACCGAGTCTCCCGTTGGTATGCAGCCCCTGTAGGAGCTCAGATGTGAAAAAACCGCCCCCATCGTCTCCCAGATGGTAATGCACCCTTTTGGAATGGACTCAATGAAAATGGATGAGAAAAAAAAAATCCGGAATCCACATTTTACTTCTCAGGCATGTAACCCGAGCCGATCGGATTCATTGTGGAGCCTCAGAACAGCGTGGAATACATAATACAGTATGTAGCGTTGGATCAATAAAAGCGATCGATTTTTGGAATGGCGATCAGGAATTGGAATGATCTTTTTGGAGAACATCTGATCTGAGGTAAGGAATCTATTTTACAAGTCTTGGGATAATTAGAGTTGTATTCGCTGAGATCTCAGCGTTCGCCCTATGTGTGTGTGGGTGATCGCTTTGAGGAAATCAGAGAATCGTTTTTTCAGATCGCCTATATAGCGTGCATACGTACACATATACTATCGATAATCTAGCGTTTATTTGAAAACGATTCATAAATAGACGAAAAATGACATGTATTCTAGAATATTCCAGTAAAGGGCGATTATCATGGAATATTTATATTTTCCTTAAACGAGGGCTTTTCAAAATGCTATAAAACGAAAATGAACGGATAAAAAAACAATCCGCTTCGACAATGTTGACTAGAAAACGAGTAATTGATAAGCGACGGGCAGATTAGACACATAGCCATAATTTAAAACATAGATTAGGCGTTATTAACGCTAACATTGAAGTGGATGGTGGGCATTCAAGCGGTAAATCAAGATTAAGCTTGGGCTCTGAAAGTGTTAATGAAAGTGTTAAAGATGCTGTATGTGATATTTTCCATTTGTTAAAATAAGTGGTCTACATGCCTGAAACAAGTACAAATCTGCCAGTGCAGTAAGCAAATGTGGCTTGACAAGATATCTTGAAATATTAGTAAAAATATGTAAATATATTTAGGGTTCTCTCTCCTGATTGGATACAGTGGGATCAGTGATGTCTGTCTGAATGTAGAGCTAGTGGTGAGACAGAGCAGCCCAGGGGTTCCTCCTGCCCTGGAAGAGACTTATGGTGGGAATCTTTGGTATAGCCTTTCGGATCGTTGCCAATATAGCCATCTTTTGGAACAGCCGTTATGAAATAAGTGCAGGATTGATTATATGTGCACCCCTTCAGTCATTTCTGTTTCTTAATTTGAATGTTCCTAGGGGAGGTGCTGGGCTTTGAGAATCTGGTGTTCAGTATCTTTGAGTTTGTCCACACACTCCTGGAGAACAACAAGTTCAAGAGCACAGTCAAGAAAGCCCTGCCAGAACTCATCTATTACATCATCCTCTACATGCAGATCACTGAGGATCAGGTAACCAGTAACACGTGTGTGTGTGTATGTGTGTGTGTGAGAGTATGATGCATTTTATACAAAGACCCTGACAAACATGTGAGGAAGCATGATTTCTTATCATATTACTTATCTTATTTTACCAGATAATATTGAAATTAGGGCTGGGCAATTCTTGCTAAAATGTGAATCACGATTTTTCTTGATCACGATTCCCTCACGATTCTTATTCTTTCAATAAAATCATTTAAAAAGTAAAGTAAAAAAAAAAAAGTTTAATAATAAAAAATAAAAAAAATAACACTTTAATCGCCGGAAACGCTGAAACGCGTCTTTCCCCGCCATGCTCATTCTGCCGAAGACGCTGGACAGCGTCTTTGATATCAATATTTCAAAAATCTGTGATCGAAATCATATTTCTCCCCCGGAGACATGAGATGTACTGTTGAGTAGGGCTGCACGATTAATCGTTTTTTAATCGAAATCGCGATTTGGAATGATGCAATTATCAAATCGCCAAGCCTGCAATTAAAAAAAAAAAAAAAACGTTTTTTTTTTTTTTTAATTTAACCAGGAAGTCCCATTGAGATACAAGATCTCCTTTGCAAGGTAGACCTGGCCAAGATGACAGCAATAACATTTGCAATACATCACACAGCAATAAAATGTGCGATACATCACACAAGAACATAATAAATGTGCATGTATACAATACATCACATGTAAACACAAAGCAGAATAGTCTACATGATAGTAAAAGTGTATAATACAGGGTAATACAGTAATTTTGCAGTGGGGACCCGACTACAGAAAGCAGCAACATGCTTCTTGTAATTTTTTTTTAAAAATATGTTATAATCGCATCGCAAATCGCAATATCTGTCAGAATAATCGCAATTAGATTATTTCCCAAAATCGTGCAGCCCTACTGTTGAGCCCCTCTCAACTCTACAACGGTTCAAGAGCGCCATCTGGTGGCCGATCGGCGGATCGCCCAGGGCAGAAACAGGAAGTGGAAGCTGGTGCTCATTTCAATTCGGTCCGATCACTCGCTAATAGTCCCAGGACTCGAGCTGATCACAACGGATAGTGATCCGTTACCAATAACTCGATAAACAACATGATTTGGACGTATATACTATTATACAACCTGGAAATGGATTGGATATTTCGACATCCCATAATAGAAAAAATTCTGTTCCACACTCATCTCCCAACGCTACGAGGAAGCTACGGTGAGTTTCAGCGTTATTTGTTAACGTCTTCGATACTAACTGCTCTAATGATCATATCACCCACACTAGATGAATGATATAACGTTGCCCACGGAATTATAAACGACCCCCCCCCCCCCCCCCCATCCGGTCAACATCAGATCATACGTAGTAACTCCTAGAAGCACGTACAGTTGACATTTTTTATCTCGCACAGATTCCTACCAAACTGTATTTGATCATCAATATAATGCATTTAGGGCTATAAATCAAGTTCTGGAGAAAGCTGCAGAAAACGATAAAAACATACTTATACTTTAGACCGTATTTTAGTATGAATATGTGAATGAAAAAGTATAACGTTGCTACACCCTGAACAATAGATATAGGACGTTGAATGGGCCATAGTAATGTCAATTTAGCAATAAAATTTAAAAAGTTATAGCCCTGCAAAGAAGGGGAACTTCTCCATGTTAAATAGGGCTGGCGAGGGATGGTAAATTATGAATTTAACCCCGGCGATCAAAGTGTTAATAAAATAAAAATCATCATAACTTAGAAATGCGATTGCATTGGTCTATGAATCGAGATCGTGATTTTTTTTTTCCGATTAATTGCCCAGCCCTAGTTGAAATGGTCTAACAATAACTTCTCATGTGTTTTCTATAATGAGTGTCTGTATTGGATGGAAAGAGATTTGACCCCAGCCCTAGTGTCATGCCGTGCCACTGTCATCCTTCAGATCAAGGTGTGGACGGCCAACCCTCAGCAGTTTGTAGAGGATGAGGATGATGATACTTTCTCCTACTCCGTCAGGATCTCGGCCCAGGACCTGCTGCTGGTGAGATTAACCCTCAGAATACTTTGCTGCTGGTTTACACCAATGACATGCAAATGTCGGTTCAAAGATCATCAAAATATGACACATTGACTAAAGTTGTCCTCATCTCACTCCAGAAGAGTTCTTCAATGATTGAGCCAGTCCACCCCCCCTCAAACCCCCATGACTTTAGTAGCCGTGTTCTAGAGGCTGTGTTCTAGAACTTGTGTTCAAGAAGCGGTGTCTTAGTGGCTGTCTTCTAGAACTTGTGTTCAAGAAGCTGTGTTCTAGAGGTTGTGTTCTAGATGTAGGAGTTGCTATTTCAACAACCAGGACTCATACCCCACCAGCTTCCCACCACGAACACGTTTGTAGGGACGTCTGACCAAGCCAGAGGTGCCGCTACTGGGAATTGAACCTGGGTCTCTGCAGTGGTCAGCGCTTTTACCTCTACACTCTACATTACCCAGCCGGCCGTTGGGGATTTGAATACCTTTCATTGTGTTTCCTTGGCCTGAGTTCTCATGGCTGCACACACTGCTGGAGGAACACGCCCCTTTTCCATCCTCTCCCACACACTGCTGGAGGAACACGCCCCTTTTCCATCCTCTCTCCCACACACTGCTGGAGGAACACGCCCCTTTTCCATCCTCTCCCACACACTGTTGGAGGAACATGCCCCTTTTTTATCCTCTAACACTGCTGGAGGAACATGCCCCTTTTCCATCCTCTAACACTGTTGGAGGAACGCCCCTTTTCCATCCTCTAACACTGTTGGAGGAACGCCCCTTTTCCATCCTATAACACTTTTGGAGGAACGCCCCTTTTCCCTCCTCTCCCACACACTGCTGGAGGAACATGCCCCTTTTCCATCCTCTAACACTGTTGGAGGAACGCCCCTTTTCCCTCCTCTCTCCCACACGCGTGTAGCCTTTTTACAACGCTTCCGGGTTCCCGTTTTGCGCTCTGATTGGCCGCTGACCTACGCTAGTACGCCCCCCTCGCTATGAGTGTAGCAGGACGCTCCGTGTTCATAGCCATTCATCTCAAAAGCTAACCACTATTTGTAAAAGCCACAACCACGTTACTATATTTGTAATAATGTAAATCATTGTGTCGTTGTGCACAACGTGAGTAGCTAACGTAGCTTAGCTTGATAGCCGCCGTTCTCGAAACCTAACAATGCCCGATCTAAAATGGTTCTCTCCTCTTTGTATACCTTTGTCCTCACAAGTATTCTGCCAGGGAACTTATGGACACGACAATAGTAATAAGTAATAACATTCTGCAATGTTAAATAACGTTTATCCATTCAACTAGCGGTACTAGGTAGCTAGCCTTGCCGCAATGCTATGGTCGATCCCATTCACGTTAGCATGTAAGCTAACAACAACAGCGTTAGTGCAGCTAAAGGGGCTATCGTATCAACATGATGCGTGTGCAGTGCTTTGCCCCTACGTTAGCTACTCACGTTGTATACACATGGTAACGTGGTTGTGGCTTTTACAAATAGTTGTTAGCTTTAGAGATTAATGGCTATGAACACGGAGCGTCCTGCTCAGGGTTAGAAATTAAAAAAAAAATTCAAGGGCTTTTTTTGCCCCCCTTAATTGCTTTTCGGGGGCTTTTTTTTGTATTTCGGGGGCACAACATTTTTATAATGAAAATTAACATAAAGATTATAAAACATTGTTGACACTTTTTTTACAGTCTTCGTCCCTATGTTTGATAACGTAATGTTAATGTCTCCATATAGGGCTCTACGCTAACCTTTTTCCCAAGGAGCACATGTGCTCCTAAATAAAATGTTAATAAATAAAATCTAAATACAAATTTAGGAGCACACAGAAATTTAGGAGCACAGTGACAATTGTTCAAGTAACACACACACGCACACGATGTGTGACATCATGGCTTGGTTTCATGTTTTGAGGTACCTTCAATTATCTGTAAATAATACATACATACTCTATCTAAATAGATTAAATATTATTGTCCCTGAGTGAGGGCAAGTTGTGTTGTTGTCTTGATATAATAACCGGTTGCCTCTGTCTAATATTGAATAATATTATTAGATATTTTATTTTTAACATCCCTAATTCCAACAGTCAAGAAGCTTGTTTCAAATTGATGAAAAACCCCACACACGCAACGTTTGTGAGTATAGGCTCTGGCCAGATCGATCAATGAAATACGTTGCGCGCTCAGCGCTGTGGAATGAAGGAAATGCGCATCGGGATCGGATTTGGATGTTATTCTTTTGGAGTTGTGTTACAAATGGAATGGTCTTTCCCCGCCGAACACAAGTTACTTAACGTTACACAGAACACAGGTCGCGCTATGCAGATGCTTAGCTTGCTAACGTTAAGATAGCAGTGTAATGCTTGATGAGAGCAGAGCGCTCTCTCTGTGTTCGCAGGAATCGCAGCACCTCTCAAGTGCCTGTAACACGCAGCGGGCCCCGCCTCCCTCCTCCTTGGAACAAACATTCCACCCAAAAACTGAATTTCAATCTGAACTATTAACAGCGGAGCTGTTTTGTAATCTTTACAATCACTCGTCTGTCTCGCACACTGCAAGTAAATGATTTTTCCGGTTTGCACACACACATATTATTAGGGGAAATACGAGGGAAATGCTCGCACTGTAGAGCATATATATAATTATATATATAATTAGTAAACTGTCGGGGGCTTTTTTTGCCCCCCTTAACTGATGTTCGAGGGCATTTGGTCAATTTTCGAGGGCATTTTGCCCCAAGCCCCCGTTAATTTCGAACCCTGGTCCTGCTACGCTCATAGCGAGGGGGGCGTACTAGCGTAGGTCAGCGGCAAATCGGAGCGCAAAACGGGAACCCGGAAACGCGGACGCGTTGTAAAAAGGCTACACGCCTCCCACACACTGCTGGAGGAACACGCCCCTTTCCCATCCTCTCTCCCACACACTCTTGGAGGAACATGCCCCTTTCCCATCCTCTCTCCCACACACTGCTGGAGGAACACGCCCCTTTCCCATCCTCTCTCCCACACACTGCTGGAGGAACACGCCCCTTTCCCATCCTCTCTCCCACACACTGCTGGAGGAACACGCCCCTTTCCCATCCTCTCTCCCACACACTGCTGGAGGAACACGCCCCTTTCCCATCCTCTCCCACACTGCTGGAGGAACACGCCCCTTTTCCATCCTCTAACACTGTTGGAGGAACACGCCCCTTTTCCCTCAAACACACGGCTGGAGGAACACGCCCCATTTCCTTTTTTTCAAATTATTTTTTTGTTCTCACTTTTTCTGTATTTTTGCTCTCATCCCAATTTAGTCGTTATGCCAATTCCCTTCCTGGTCGTTGTGCGCATTGCCCCACTGTCGGCCTAGGGAGGGTGTAGAACTACCACATGCCTCCTCCGATACATGTGGAGTCAGCCAGCCGCTTCTTTTCACCTGACAGCGAGGACTCTCACTGGGGGAACGTAACGCGTGCAGAGCTTCACTCTATTTCCCCCCGCTCCCCTCCCTGCTGAACAGACGCCCCGACCAACCAGTAGGAACCGCAGTTTACAACGACCAGGACACATACCCCGCCGGCTTCCCACCTGCCAACACTGCCAATTGTGTTAGTAGGGACAACTGACCAAGCCGGAGGTACCGCTGACGGCTGGATTCGATCCCAGAGTCTCTGCGGTGGTAGGAGAGTGCATTCTCCACTGCGCTACCCAGCCGCACCACACGCCCCTTTTCCATCCTCTCCCACACACACTGCTGGAGGAACACGCCCCTTTTCCTTCTTCTCTCACACACTGCTGGAGGAACACGCCCCTTTTCCATCTTCTCTCACACACTGCTGGAGGAACACGCCCCTTTTCCATCTTCTCGCCCACACTGCTGGAGGAACACGCCCCTTTTCCATCTCACACACTGCTGGAGGAACACGCCCCTTTTCCATCTTCTCCCACACTGCTGGAGGAACACACCCCTTTTCCATCTCACACACTGCTGGAGGAACACGCCCCTTTTCCTTCTCTCCCACACTGCTGGAGGAACACGCCCCTTTTCCATCTCACACACTGCTGGAGGAACACGCCCCTTTTCCATCTTCTCTCCCACACTGCTGGAGGAACACGCCCCTTTTCCATCTCACACACTGTTGGAGGAACACGCCCCTTTTCCATCTTCTCACACACACTGCTGGAGGAACACGCCCCTTTTCCATCTTCTCTCCCACACTGCTGGAGGAACACACCCCTTTTCCATCTCACACACTGCTGGAGGAACACGCCCCTTTTCCTTCTCTCCCACACTGCTGGAGGAACACGCCCCTTTTCCATCTCACACACTGCTGGAGGAACACGCCCCTTTTCCTTCTTCTCTCTCACACTGCTGGAGGAACACGCCCCTTTTCCTTCTTCTCTCCCACACTGCTGGAGGAACACGCCCCTTTTCCATCTCACACACTGCTGGAGGAACACGCCCCTTTTCCTTCTTCTCTCCCACACTGCTGGAGGAACACGCCCCTTTTCCATCTCACACACTGCTGGAGGAACACGCCCCTTTTCCATCTCACACACTGCTGGAGGAACACGCCCCTTTTCCTTCTTCTCTCACACACTGCTGGAGGAACACACCCCTTTTCCATCTCACACACTGCTGGAGGAACACGCCCCTTTTCCTTCTTCTCTCACACACTGCTGGAGGAACACGCCCCTTTTCCATCTCACACACTGCTGGAGGAACACGCCCCTTTTCCTTCTTCTCTCCCACACTGCTGGAGGAACACACCCCTTTTCCATCTCACACACTGCTGGAGGAACACGCCCCTTTTCCTTCCTCTCTCACACACTGCTGGAGGAACACGCCCCTTTTCCATCTTCTCTCCCACTGCTGGAGGAACACGCCCCTTTTCCTTCTTCTCTCACACACTGTTGGAGGAACACGCCCCTTTTCCATCTTCTCTCCCACTGCTGGAGGAACACGCACCTTTTCCTTCTCTCCCACACTGCTGGAGGAACACGCCCCTTTTCCTTCTCTCCCACACTGCTGGAGGAACACGCCCCTTTTCCTTCTCTCCCACACTGCTGGAGGAACACGCCCCTTTTCCTTCTTCTCTCACACACTGCTGGAGGAACACGCCCCTTTTCCTTCCTCTCTCACACACTGCTGGAGGAACACGCCCCTTTTCCATCTTCTCTCCCACACTGCTGGAGGAACACACCCCTTTTCCATCTCACACACTGCTGGAGGAACACGCCCCTTTTCCATCTTTCCCACACTGCTGGAGGAACACACCCCTTTTCCATCTCACACACTGCTGGAGGAACACGCCCCTTTTCCATCTTTCCCACACTGCTGGAGGAACACGCCCCTTTTCCTTCTTCTCTCACACACTGCTGGAGGAACACGCCCCTTTTCCTTCCTCTCTCACACACTGCTGGAGGAACACGCCCCTTTTCCTTCTTCTCTCACACACTGCTGGAGGAACACGCCCCTTTTCCTTCTCTCCCACACTGCTGGAGGAACACGCCCCTTTTCCTTCTTCTCTCCCACACTGCTGGAGGAACACGCCCCCTTTTTTTTTATAGGGCTCTCCGACACAGGGCACACAGGGTAAAGACGGTGAAGACTAACCCATTTATTGATAGAGTAGCAACATGTAACAAGCCGGAAGCAGATGGAATGTTGTCTTGTACTAATGAATTGCCCTCCAGGTAATATCATCAGAATGCTCAATCCCTTTGTTCTGTTCATTACTGCTGAAATGATGAAAATGAAAAATCACCATTGCCTAAAGCAATGAGAGCTGGTGGGGGAGCTGGCATTGGGGGGGCTGGCATTCACAAGCCTGATGGCCTGTGGGTAGAAACTGTTTGTCAGTCTCTCGTAGTTCTGGCTTTCAGACTCCTGTATTGCCTGCCTGGTGGAGATTGAAGAGTGTGCTGGGGGTGTGTACTGTCCTTAATTATGTTATGTGCTCTCCTGGTGGCCCTGGTAGAGTAAATGTCCTGTAGTTTGACCTGTGTGTGTGTGTGTGTGTGCAGGCCGTGGCTACAGAGTTCCAGAATGAGAGTGCAGCAGCGTTGGCTGCAGCAGCCACCAGACACCTACAGGAGGCAGACCAGGCCAGGAACAGTGGCAACGAGCACTGGTGAACGCACACACACACACACACACACACACACACACACATAAAGCTGCCTTCACGACTACCTGTGTGTGTACCAAAAACTCCCCAAACACAAATACACACATTATTGTGCAAATTATTTTGTAGTGGACTAATAGTCGTAGGAGTTTGTTTACTAATTGTTTAGTTGATTTAATCAATAAATCTGTAAAATTGTTTCCAACATGCAATCGTGTTGAAGGACTACTTTACTACTGCTTCCCAGAGATACAGTTACAGCCATTACAACTGTCTACCATTCTACCGTGGTGCAGACGGGGTTAATTTTGAGGTTGATTGCTGCTCTGTTATATGCCACCAGGAGGCGCAAAGCCTGACAGAACTGACCCTGATTTGCAGCGTTGATGGGATAGCCGCAGGCTTCAGAAATAGGTTTATTTACAGACGCAAGCTATTTTTCACACCTGACTGCCAAGGTGTTGCTATAGGTTTGAGCTGTCCTCCCCCTTCGGAATGCCACCACACCATTATAAGGAGCTGGCGGGGCGTTTCTGTATGTAAATGCTATTGCCTACAATTTTAGAGCACCTCTCCATGCATTGAGGAATCCAGGGAGGACTATATCGTAGTCTCGTTCCTCTTACGAACTGCTTCAATGACATGTAAATGTCCCCTGCTGCATCTTAATAAACGATGGAATTTAATATGAAATTCACGCTGCGTAATCATCATGCCATGCACGTAGCACGGTTGAAAGCCTACAAGGTTTTGATCTCCCATCCCCTTCTGGAATGTTGAATTTAAATGCAAATACAAGCAATTGCGTGATGCCGACAGACTGCTGTAAATGTGCAGTGACGTGGGGTCCTCCGTCAGAATTTTAAGAGGTTAAAACATGAATGTAAGATGAATAGATCTGGAGGCCTGGGCTACACAATTTTTTTGTATTCAACCTGCTTTATTGTAATATACAACGTGAGAAAACTGACTCGATCTGCTTCGCGCTGCATACTAAAGGGGCTCGCAGCACAATAACCATTTATAGGCGGTTTGTGTTATAAGTTTTAATAAAATCATGGAACATAATTGTTCTGTGTACTGTTATTCAGCTTTGGGCTATTATGAGCAAATGGAATTCGTTAGATTGGACATTTTGATTAATTATATCAAGCGGGAGAACTGAGAAATTCGGGCACTATACTGATGAATGGATTTATTTCAGAACACTGCCTATTGAGTAACAGACAAACGTGTGTGAAAAAAGCAATGAGTGCTTGAGAGGTTATTTACCTAACTAAAAGTAACTAAAGTAACCTGGTGCACCCCGAGTGCCCCTAGTTCAAGTTTCAAGTTTCTTTAATAGTTGTCATACAGAAGTACAGAATACTTTTGTACAAAATGCTTCTTACTGTTGCGCTCCAGAGACTGTGCATGACAAGATAAGTATGAAATAAAAACATAGTAAAAATTAGAAGAAAAAAAAGAGGTCACAGTGTTCAGTTTAGACATATGTACAATGTTCGTAGACGTAGTTACCATACAATATACAATACTGTGCAGTGTACTAATATACAATACTATATAGTGCAAGGCATAAATGGACGAGGTGCAGTTTAGGTACAATTCACAGTAGGTGTACGAGTTGTAGTGCAAATCCTTTATCAATAAATATAAAGTGTAAGTGTGTTTGTGTGATCTAAAGTGTGGAGAGTGGGTGCTGCAGTGTGTTGTTTGTTTGAGTGAGTGTGTGTGTGCGTGTGGGTGTGTGTGCTGTGTGCATTTGATGGTTGTTGCATAGTATTGTTCGTTTAGCGATTATTGTTCGTTTAGCAGCCTGATGGCCTGGGGATAGAAGCTCCTTCTGAGTCTTTCTGTGCTCGCCATAAGACTCCGGTATCGCTTGCCTGACGGCAGCAGTTCAAAGAGGCAGTTGTTCGGGTGGCTCGAGTCCTTAATAATTCTCTTAGCCTTCCCCTTGCACCGCTTGTTGTAAATGTTCTGGAGGGTGGGAAGCCCCCCTCTAATTGTGCGTTCGGCTGAACGTGTCACTCTTTGTAGTCTGCTACGGTCTTGTGCAGTGCTATTCCCAAACCAGGAGGTGATGTTGCCGGTCAGGATGCTCTCTATTGTACATGAGTAGAAGTTCCTAAGGATCTTCTGACTGACTTGGAACTTCCTTAGGCGCCTGAGGAAGTAGAGGCGTTGTCGTGCCTTCTTCACAACACTGTCAATGTGTGTGGTCCATGTCAAGTCCTCGGATATGTGGGCTCCGAGGTACTTGAAACTGTTCACTCTCTCAACTGGTGCCCCGTCGATGCTGAGGGGGCTGTAGTCCTTGACCCCCGACCTCCTGAAGTCCACAATCATCTCTTTTGTTTTGCTGACGTTCAGGGAGAGGCAGTTCTCCTGACACCACTGTGACAGGTTCTCTACCTCTTCCAGGTAGGCCCTTTCGTCGTTGGCAGAGATCAGGCCCACCACTACTGTGTCATCAGCAAATTTGATGATGGTGTTGTTGTTCCGCTGTGCTACGCAGTCATGTGTGTACAGGGAGTAGAGGAGGGGGCTCAGAACACAGCCCTGGGGGGCCCCTATGTTGAGCGTGATGGATGAGGAGGTGCAGTTGCCGGCTCTTACCACCTGGGGTCTGCCCGTCAGGAAGTCCAGGACCCACTGGCACAGGTCATAGTTCAAGCCCAGGTCCCTGAGCTTGGCTATGAGTTTGGAGGGGACTATGGTATTGAATGCTGAGCTGTAGTCGATGAACAGCATTCTCACATAGTTCCCCTTCCTCTTGTCCAGATGTGATGCTGCTGTGTGCAGCACATGGGCTATGGCGTCCTCCGTGGACCTGTTGGGGCGATATGCAAATTGCAGAGGGTCCAGGTTGATGGGGAGGGAGGAACAGATGTAGCCCTTCACTAGCTTCTCAAAGCACTTCATGGCTATGGAGGTGAGGGCTACAGGGCGGTAGTCGTTGAGGCAATCGGGCGTAGATTTTTTGGGTACAGGGATGATGGTGGACTTCTTCAGACAGGTGGGGATGACGGCCTGTTCCAAGGACAGGTTGAAGATGTCAGTGAATACCGGGGCCAGTTGGTCGGCACAGACTTTTAGGACGCGGCCGGGGATGCCGTCCGGTCCTGCTGCCTTCCTGATATCCACTTTTTTAAAGATCCGTCTCACCTCATGCTCTGTTACCCTGAACACTGAGTCTCCATCAGCAGACCCCCCCCCCCCCCATTGCCGTGGTTTGTAGGCTGGTGTTGTTATTCACAGCCTCAAACCTCGCATAGAAGGAGTTGAGATCATTTGCTAAGGAGATGTCACTGTTCAGTTTGAGGGGGGTTCCTTTGTAGTCTGTCATTGTTCTGAGGCCCTGCCACATGCCTCTAGAGTCAGCCTGTTCAAACTGAAGTTCAACTTTATCCCTGTAACGCCGTTTTGCCTCTATTACTGCTCTCCTGACGTTGTATCTTGCCATCTGGTTGATACTGTTAATACGGCATACACCAAAAACCACCCGGCAGTGCAGACCATCCTAAAGGCTACATCTGTATGCTTATAATTTTTCAGGAAATAACATAGGAAAAAAAGCATAGAAAACAGCTAATTAACTAAAGGTCTTGACTGACCCCAAATGGACGGATGAATCAACTAAGAAGGGGCAGTCCCAGCACACACACCTTCTCCTGTTACAGGATGGAAAATCATTAGGCCTTGTGAGCCCTGAGCTCAGTCAAGACCAGGCATGCGTTCTTCATGGGACGGGGGTGCACTACGTGCAACCCCAGAATAAGTACTCGCTATTTGCATATCAATAGCGCCGGTCGTCAGGTGTGTTAAATACGTTCTCGGATACATTCACACCTAACTTGTTGTGAATGACATGTGTTACATTCCATTCGTAGAGGCAATTAGGCACTGTCTGTAGTCTGTGCTCAAGCAAGGGGACATTAAATGCGCATTCGCGGGAGCGCGCGCACGCGCCAGGAGCGCGCATGCACGTGGCGCCATTAGGTGCGTGCAATCCCAGTTGATTTCAATAACGCACCACTGGTCAAGACACACGCTCTCTCGCTCTCTCTCTCATATACACACACTCACAGGTCTATCTTAGGCTGAAGTTTCACAAGCAACTTTTACATGAAACTTGGGTTCAGAATCAGAATGGCATAGTATACAACTTGATTGTAACTTAAAAATTACATAATCTGCAACCCGTAACTGCAACTTCTGGAATGTTGAATTTAAATGCAAATACAAGCAATTGCGTGATGCCGACAGACTGCTGTAAATGTGCAGTGACGTGGGGTCCTCCGTCAGAATTTTAAGAGGTTAAAACATGAATGTAAGATGAATAGATCTGGAGGCCTGGGCTACACAATTTTTTTGTATTCAACCTGCTTTATTGTAATATACAACGTGAGAAAACTGACTCGATCTGCTTCGCGCTGCATACTAAAGGGGCTCGCAGCACAATAACCATTTATAGGCGGTTTGTGTTATAAGTTTTAATAAAATCATGGAACATAATTGTTCTGTGTACTGTTATTCAGCTTTGGGCTATTATGAGCAAATGGAATTCGTTAGATTGGACATTTTGATTAATTATATCAAGCGGGAGAACTGAGAAATTCGGGCACTATACTGATGAATGGATTTATTTCAGAACACTGCCTATTGAGTAACAGACAAACGTGTGTGAAAAAAGCAATGAGTGCTTGAGAGGTTATTTACCTAACTAAAAGTAACTAAAGTAACCTGGTGCACCCCGAGTGCCCCTAGTTCAAGTTTCAAGTTTCTTTAATAGTTGTCATACAGAAGTACAGAATACTTTTGTACAAAATGCTTCTTACTGTTGCGCTCCAGAGACTGTGCATGACAAGATAAGTATGAAATAAAAACATAGTAAAAATTAGAAGAAAAAAAAGAGGTCACAGTGTTCAGTTTAGACATATGTACAATGTTCGTAGACGTAGTTACCATACAATATACAATACTGTGCAGTGTACTAATATACAATACTATATAGTGCAAGGCATAAATGGACGAGGTGCAGTTTAGGTACAATTCACAGTAGGTGTACGAGTTGTAGTGCAAATCCTTTATCAATAAATATAAAGTGTAAGTGTGTTTGTGTGATCTAAAGTGTGGAGAGTGGGTGCTGCAGTGTGTTGTTTGTTTGAGTGAGTGTGTGTGTGCGTGTGGGTGTGTGTGCTGTGTGCATTTGATGGTTGTTGCATAGTATTGTTCGTTTAGCGATTATTGTTCGTTTAGCAGCCTGATGGCCTGGGGATAGAAGCTCCTTCTGAGTCTTTCTGTGCTCGCCATAAGACTCCGGTATCGCTTGCCTGACGGCAGCAGTTCAAAGAGGCAGTTGTTCGGGTGGCTCGAGTCCTTAATAATTCTCTTAGCCTTCCCCTTGCACCGCTTGTTGTAAATGTTCTGGAGGGTGGGAAGCCCCCCTCTAATTGTGCGTTCGGCTGAACGTGTCACTCTTTGTAGTCTGCTACGGTCTTGTGCAGTGCTATTCCCAAACCAGGAGGTGATGTTGCCGGTCAGGATGCTCTCTATTGTACATGAGTAGAAGTTCCTAAGGATCTTCTGACTGACTTGGAACTTCCTTAGGCGCCTGAGGAAGTAGAGGCGTTGTCGTGCCTTCTTCACAACACTGTCAATGTGTGTGGTCCATGTCAAGTCCTCGGATATGTGGGCTCCGAGGTACTTGAAACTGTTCACTCTCTCAACTGGTGCCCCGTCGATGCTGAGGGGGCTGTAGTCCTTGACCCCCGACCTCCTGAAGTCCACAATCATCTCTTTTGTTTTGCTGACGTTCAGGGAGAGGCAGTTCTCCTGACACCACTGTGACAGGTTCTCTACCTCTTCCAGGTAGGCCCTTTCGTCGTTGGCAGAGATCAGGCCCACCACTACTGTGTCATCAGCAAATTTGATGATGGTGTTGTTGTTCCGCTGTGCTACGCAGTCATGTGTGTACAGGGAGTAGAGGAGGGGGCTCAGAACACAGCCCTGGGGGGCCCCTATGTTGAGCGTGATGGATGAGGAGGTGCAGTTGCCGGCTCTTACCACCTGGGGTCTGCCCGTCAGGAAGTCCAGGACCCACTGGCACAGGTCATAGTTCAAGCCCAGGTCCCTGAGCTTGGCTATGAGTTTGGAGGGGACTATGGTATTGAATGCTGAGCTGTAGTCGATGAACAGCATTCTCACATAGTTCCCCTTCCTCTTGTCCAGATGTGATGCTGCTGTGTGCAGCACATGGGCTATGGCGTCCTCCGTGGACCTGTTGGGGCGATATGCAAATTGCAGAGGGTCCAGGTTGATGGGGAGGGAGGAACAGATGTAGCCCTTCACTAGCTTCTCAAAGCACTTCATGGCTATGGAGGTGAGGGCTACAGGGCGGTAGTCGTTGAGGCAATCGGGCGTAGATTTTTTGGGTACAGGGATGATGGTGGACTTCTTCAGACAGGTGGGGATGACGGCCTGTTCCAAGGACAGGTTGAAGATGTCAGTGAATACCGGGGCCAGTTGGTCGGCACAGACTTTTAGGACGCGGCCGGGGATGCCGTCCGGTCCTGCTGCCTTCCTGATATCCACTTTTTTAAAGATCCGTCTCACCTCATGCTCTGTTACCCTGAACACTGAGTCTCCATCAGCAGACCCCCCCCCCCCCATTGCCGTGGTTTGTAGGCTGGTGTTGTTATTCACAGCCTCAAACCTCGCATAGAAGGAGTTGAGATCATTTGCTAAGGAGATGTCACTGTTCAGTTTGAGGGGGGTTCCTTTGTAGTCTGTCATTGTTCTGAGGCCCTGCCACATGCCTCTAGAGTCAGCCTGTTCAAACTGAAGTTCAACTTTATCCCTGTAACGCCGTTTTGCCTCTATTACTGCTCTCCTGACGTTGTATCTTGCCATCTGGTTGATACTGTTAATACGGCATACACCAAAAACCACCCGGCAGTGCAGACCATCCTAAAGGCTACATCTGTATGCTTATAATTTTTCAGGAAATAACATAGGAAAAAAAGCATAGAAAACAGCTAATTAACTAAAGGTCTTGACTGACCCCAAATGGACGGATGAATCAACTAAGAAGGGGCAGTCCCAGCACACACACCTTCTCCTGTTACAGGATGGAAAATCATTAGGCCTTGTGAGCCCTGAGCTCAGTCAAGACCAGGCATGCGTTCTTCATGGGACGGGGGTGCACTACGTGCAACCCCAGAATAAGTACTCGCTATTTGCATATCAATAGCGCCGGTCGTCAGGTGTGTTAAATACGTTCTCGGATACATTCACACCTAACTTGTTGTGAATGACATGTGTTACATTCCATTCGTAGAGGCAATTAGGCACTGTCTGTAGTCTGTGCTCAAGCAAGGGGACATTAAATGCGCATTCGCGGGAGCGCGCGCACGCGCCAGGAGCGCGCATGCACGTGGCGCCATTAGGTGCGTGCAATCCCAGTTGATTTCAATAACGCACCACTGGTCAAGACACACGCTCTCTCGCTCTCTCTCTCATATACACACACTCACAGGTCTATCTTAGGCTGAAGTTTCACAAGCAACTTTTACATGAAACTTGGGTTCAGAATCAGAATGGCATAGTATACAACTTGATTGTAACTTAAAAATTACATAATCTGCAACCCGTAACTGCAACTAAATGACATGTATAGTTGTCTGTGAGACTTGATTTAAAACTGTATTAACAGATTGCAGAATGGGTACAGTACAGCTCAATACATACAATTGTTAAGGGGATGCAGACCAGAGCGACTTTCGTCTTGTTTACATCAGGGTCCCCCATTTTCAATTCATCATAACATATATGACATACACGACATACAGATAGACAGTACTGCTACATCTATACATTTTTGACATACCAGATTTGCAAATACAGTACTGTTTGTGATACAAAAAGAGTCCAGAAAAGAGTATATACATTTGACGTAGAAACTGTACATTGGAGGAGGTTGGGTAGGTGGGGGGGGGGACTGTACATTGGAGGTGGGGGGGTGGGGGGGTGGGTGGGGGACACGCACTGTACAACTGTACATTGGAATATTGACAACCATACTTGGTCATTTACTGTACATTGGAGGGGGTTGGGTTAGGACATTTACAGGGGCCAGTTTCGAATTGCAGCCTCCCGTAGGTGTTCTTTGAGAGTGGTTTTGAAAGTGGGTAGTGATTCACATTCCTTTACAGCTTTGGGTAGGGCGTTGTGTGTGTGTGTGTGTGTGTGTGTGTGTGTGTGTGTGTGTGTGTGTGTGTGTGTGTGTGTGTGTGTGTGTGTGTGTGTGTGTGTGTGTGTGTGTGTGTGTGTGTGTGTGTGTGTGTGTGTGTGTGTGTGTGTGTGTGTGTGTGTGTGTGTGTGTGTGTGTGTGTGTGTGTGTGTGTGTGTGTGTGTGTGTGTGTGTGTGTGTGTGTGTAGGGCGTTCCACATTGATGTGGCATTTTGTCACAGGAAAGATTTGCCTCTAGGATGGAACCCAGGTAGGTAATTTCATCTTTCCTTGTGACAATATTGTCACCCACTGTAACTGAGAAGCCATCGGTCTTGCTGAGTTTGTTATTTGAACCGAAGAGAATATACTCTGTTTTGCCCATGTGTAATGATAGTTTGTTATCAGCGAGCCATATGCAGATTTTGCCTAGTTCCGAGCTGAGGGTTTTTTCAACCTGTAACTTGTTCTTGTCAGAGACCAGCAGGGCTGAGTCGTCCGCAAACAGGAACAAGTTGCAGTCACAAGCTGACGACATGTCATTTGCATAAATTAGGAACAGTAGCGGTCCTATTATGCTTCCTTGTGGAACACCACAGCTTACTGTGAGGGGGGGGATGAATGAATGAATTTATTCACACACACACACGATACATTTACATGTGAGTATCCTCATGTGATAACAATGTCGCAAATTGTGTGCATGTGCCAGGTCTCCCAAGAAGCTATTTAAAGCTTTTGGAGGGAGCCTGAACACAGATACGAACAGAATATAAACAACAAAACAATAACAAAAAACAAAACAAAACAATACAACGTGGGTAGGTTTACACACCTACTTACTAACTGACATATAACAGAGATACATAATACGATAGGGTACCGTTTACCCACACCATCTGTTCTCTCCCCTCCAGGTAGGATTGCATCCAGCTCACTGATAGACTATCAAAACCAATTGCTTTTAGCTTGTCAATCAGAATGGTGTGATTGACAGTGTCGAAGGCCTTTTGTAGGTCCAGCATGACCATGCCGCAGTATTTGCCCGCGTCCACCTCTTGTTTGATGTGGTCGTTTAAATAGAGAAGGCATGGGTCAGTGGAGTGGGATGTTCTGAAGCCAGATTGGAATTCGTAGATTAGATTTTTTTTCCACAAGGTACTTTTCGACCTGTTCGTATAAATTTTTTTCCATGACTTTCGAGATGGAGGTAAGGATAGAAACAGGGCGGTAGTTGCCTGGGTCTAATTTGCTGCCCTTTTTGTGCAGAGGTGTTACTCTCGCAATTTTGAAGTCCTTGGGGACGTGTTCCTGTTTTATGGAGAGGCGCTGGCCTTAAACTTCTGGACTCTTGGAGCCGGTTCCTTTTTTGTCGCGAGCGAATGTCTGACTGACTCACTTGTGTCACAGCCAGTGTGCAAGGATTAATCTGAAACTTGTGTTTTTCCTCCCCTCTCCTTTCCATGTTACCAGGTGGAAGGTCCACGAGGCCTGCATGCTGGCCCTGGGCTCAGTCAAGACCATCATCACAGAGAACGTGAACAATGGCCGTATCCAGTTCGACATGCACGGCTTCCTCGCCAACGTTATCCTGGCTGACCTCAACCTGGCAGGTCAGTCCCACACCTGATACTTTTAAAGTTTTTAAAGGGATCTTCCACCCATTTTTAAGAGGCCTATAAAGGGATCCTCCACCCATTAACAAGCCCCTCTGACTTGTTGCAACCTGGGAATCCTGTCAGTCCAGCCCAAAAAGCTTTTGCTTTTGGTTTTTGAGATACCTTACTTAGGTAGTTAATGTTGGCATTCGTTAGCAGTGCTAGTGGATGTTAATGGAGGACTTAAACAAATGCATCTGAAAAACAAGTCCTTTAGTCCTTTGAACAGCTTCCTAACAGTTTGATAGCATACTGAACTACCGGTATATAGAAGGACTTTGAAGAGGATTTCTCAAAGGCATGGTAACTGAGGGGTCAGAGTTCAGGGCCATTCATCTGCAGCCCCTCTGGAACAGGTAGAGACTCGATGCCTTGCTATGAGACAGTCTCTGTAACCACCAGGCCACCCCCACTCCCCTCCGCTTCCCTGTCCCATAATGTCTCCGTCTTCATTTCCCCTGCCTCAGCCGTCCGTCTCTCTGCTTATGTCCTCTCAGCCGCGTCTCCGTTCCTGCTGGGCAGGGCTCTGTGGGCGGCCAGTCGCTTCACGGCGGCCATGTCTCCTGAGCTCATCCAGCAGTTCCTCCAGGCGACCGTCAGCGGCCTCCACGAAAGCCAATCGCCCTCCGTCCGCATCTCTGCCGTCAGGGCCATCTGGGGGTGAGTAGGCTGTGCTGAGCTGTTTTGGAGCAAAAATTGGATGTGTGTTCTATTTCTGTGATGGTTTGGTGTGGTTTTACCCTAGAGATAAACACACCAATTGCAGAACCTCTTTAGATGATACTTTGTATAGTATATAGTAGGGCTGTCTTAAATACTTCGAAGTGTCATTCGATGGGCATGGGATTCTAATATGAAAATAAAATTATTACGTTTTTTTGTTGTTGTTGCAAAATCAACTCTGCCTCTCTTTGTTAACTACAACAAGCAATGCTGTTTGTTATTTAAGATGAGGTCGGACTCGGCACTGACAGATTTGTGTTGATTCTGCTGCTTTTATAAAGCCTTAAATGACGGCTTACAATATTTCATGAAAGCAAAGTGTTTTGTTTGTCTAAGATTTAAAAAGGTTTAAACTTTACAGCACTGACAAAGTTGAACAAAGTGCTGTACAAGTCCCACAACATTAAAAAAAAAAATATATATATATATATATATATATATAAAAAAGTATCTCGAAGCTTCGAATTAAAATCGAATCTCGGCCCCAAAGCTTCGAATTCCAAAAGAAAATTCGAAGGTCAGCCCTGGTATATAGTTTTATTTCTGGGACCTTATTTCAGGATATAACAAGAAATCTCTATTTTTGTGTCTAGCTTTAGCCTATGTTTTAAATCGGATGGTAGTTTTTAAAATCGGGTCAAATCATCACTAGTGGCTCATAGTAATGAACTGTCTTGGGGTATCAATACTACTATCACAGTCATGATAACAATGGGTAATGGGAGCAGGAGTGTGTTGGTGATTTCAGCTGGTTGCACTGTGTTTTAATGAAGCCACACGCGCACCCGCTCATGCGCGTAAATGTTCCCTCGCGTGTGCACAGACTAAAGCCAATGCCTAATTGCCTCTACGAATGGAATGTTACACATTTCATTCACAAGTTTTGTGTGAATGTATCTGAGAACGTATTTGAACACACCTGACGACCTGCGCTATTGTTATGCAAAGTAGCCAGGTGGGTACTTAGCGAGTTTGGCGCATCAGTCGAGTGCAGCGCTTTCCTATGCGCGTGCACATCCGTGCATGCGCGTGCTTCTGTTCACAGAGCCGGTTGCTCGCCGTGCAACCCCGTCCCATGAGCAACGCACCCCTGAATGGGCTTTTCTACTGCTTTGTGACTCAACACTCCTGTTTCAATTCTAATGGGAGAAATTCCTAATCCCTCCATTTCCTCCCATTATTATCCCTGCCTTGTTATCCGGCGATCACTTTTTCCTAAATCCCTATACGGACCTGCATCCCTCCTCCCAGGTACTGTGACCAGCTGAAGCTGTCGGAGAGCACCCACGTCCTGCAGCCCTTCCTGCCCAGCGTGCTGGAGGGCCTGGTGCAGCTGGCGGGCCAGTTCAGCTCCGAGGTGCTCACGCTGGTCATGGAGACCCTGTGCATTGTCTGCACCGTCGACCCCGCCTTCACCACCAGCGCGGAGAACAAGATCTGCCCCCTCACCATCGCCATCTTCCTCAAATATAACAACGGTACACACGCACCTAGGCCCCCACCCCTCTCTCTCACACACACACACACACACACACACACACACACACACACACACACACTCCTCATTTCGCTTTGTCACTGAGACCGCTACAGTCTCATTCTGAGTACCTTTCTTTTTTGAAACAGTCGAGACCTGAGCCATTAGTTTGCGATAGGTGGACAAAAATGGTTGAGATGGAACCCATCTTTCTCCAGAGAGCTCTTCTGTCCTGCCGTTTGTGCCATGAAATGCAGGAAATCAAGTGGCTCGGCTTTGACTTCTGACACGTGGCTCATGGTATCGGGTTTTTAGTGTTCCTTTTAGCCTGGCATCAGCCTGATATACCAGTAATGGTATCGATGCATCTCCTATAAAATAATTAAAATATTTCAAAACATCCTTGGCCCAGAGCACCATCTCTAATTTCCTTTCTTACCCCTTCTCTCCGCTCCTCTGCCCAGACCCTGTGGTGGCCTCCCTGGCGCAGGACATCTTTAAAGAGCTGGCCCAGGTGGAGGCGTGCCAGGGCCCCATGCAGCTGCGCCTCATCCCCACCCTGGTCAGCATAATGCAGGCTCCGCCCGACAAAATCCCCTCCGGACTGTGTGCTGTAAGTGACTAGTGGAGGAATGAGCCGCGAGGAGCGGCTTGTGTCGGAACGTTTGTATGAACATGTTACAGATGTTACTTTGATGTCTTCTGGACCCATGGCTGTAAATGATCAGTAGGACAAGACGTCACGTTGCTGTAAATGATCAGTAGGACAACACTTATAAATGATCAGTAGGACAAGACTTCACATTTCTGTGGAGGTCAGCTGTGACGCCACATTGTTCATTGGTCCCTCTGCCCACATCTTCACCTCTTACCAACTCTCCTCACCACTGATCTTCATAATTTATATGTCCCTCCACTCATTAGGCCTAATTTATCAAGTAAAATACCCAAAAGAAATGTAATATACACTATCAAACTAATTTCTACTTCAAATCCTTTGATACATTTGCCATGTGTATTTTGTGTTTTGAAGTACAGCGTGGCACAGTATTTGATCAACCTTTTTTTCTTTTTCTTTTTCACATAAGTAAATCTTGTTGAATGGCCCATTGCTTTCTCTCTATCCTCTTTATTTCATAAATGTCTCTTGTCTCCTCAGACATCCATAGACATCCTGACCACGGTAGTGCGCCACACTAAACCCCCTCTGTCGGAGATGCTAGTGTGCCAGGCGTTTCCCGTGGTGGCACAGTGCACCCTCCGCACGGACGACAACACCATCATGCAGGTGAACCCCACAAAACACTTTAACCTGTTGGAGATACTTATTTTTCATCTGGACATAATGGAATAGATTATTCATTAGATTGTCTGCAATTTTAACCTTTTCAAAAGCATATTTTGAAATGTGGTCCATTTTGAATATTTGTTTTTGGTCAGCCCCTGGATTTACAGTTGTAAAGTCAATCCAAATTGATAAATTAGGAATACACACAATACTTTACATTTGACTTGACTTCCATGATTCTTTGTGAGAAGATGAGTTTGCTTTTATTAAGCATAGCATGAACTGGGATTCAAACTCCTAAAGCAGACTAAACCACCTGGAAACCCCAGTATGACTTCATTTAGACACAGTTCAGTAGTTGGAGGTTATTTTGTCTAAACACAAACAATTATTTTGGCTTAGCCTTGCACTTGCCTGGGTCTCGTATGTCTAAGCCTCTCCTTTCCGTCATCTCTCTCCTCTTTTCTCTTGCTGTTGTCTCTCCTCCTCCAGAACGGCGGCGAGTGTCTACGGGCCTACGTCTCTGTAGCCCTGGAGCAGGTGGGCCAGTGGAGGGACGAGCAGGGCAACAGCGGTTTGTGGTACGTCATGCAGGTGGTCAGCCAGCTCCTGGATCCCAGGACCTCGGAGTTCACAGCGGCCTTCGTGGGCAGGCTGGTGTCCACGCTCATCTCCAGAGCCGGCACTGAGCTGGGGGACCAGCTGGACCAGATCCTCAGAGCCATCCTCAGCAAGATGCAGCAGGCCGAGACGCTGAGTGTCATGCAGGTAGGGCAGGAGTGTTTCAATTATTATCATTAGTATGTTTATAATAATATAAGCGTTATGACTGTTACCATTCGAGTACACTAACCTTCTCTCCCTTGCCCTACCATACCCCATTCCCTTTACCTCTGTCCCTCGCTCCTTTCCTCCCCATCTCTCGCTTTTTATCCCTCCATCTCTCCAACCCTCCTCATTCTCCCTGTGGTCCCTCTCTGTAGTCTCTGATCATGGTGTTTGCCCACCTGGTGCACTCCCAGCTGGAGCCGCTGTTGGAGTTCCTCTGTAGTCTGCCCGGCCCCACGGGGAAGCCTGCCCTGGAGTTTGTCATGGCCGAGTGGATGAGCAGGCAGCACCTTTTCTACGGACAGTACGAGGGCAAAGTCAGGTAGGGACGCCAGCCTTGAAAACCATTCAGCTTTCTTCTCAAAAACGTTTGAAGCGTAGGGCGGCCGGGTAGTGCAGCGAACTAAGTGTCTGTCTACCACCACAGAGACAGTGGGATCAAACCCAGCTGTGGTCCTTCGGATTGGTCGACCGTCCATACTAACACGATTGGCTGTGTTAGCGGGTGGGAAACCCGGCGAGGGTGGGTCCTGGTCGTTGTAAACGGCGACTCCTACAGTTCGGCCGGGGCGCCTGCACAGCAAGGGAAGGATCTAAGAGAGGTAGTGTCCTCCACACGTTACACTCTCCCAGCAGTGAGAGTCCGCGCTGCCAGGTGAAAGGAAGCGGTGGGCTGGGTACACATATCGGAGGAACCATGTGATAGTCTCCGCCCTCCCGGACCGACGGTAGGGGGTAGAGTGCGCAATGACCAGGAAGGGGATTGGGAATTGGCATAACGACTAACATTGGGATGGGAGAAAATCGGAAAAAGAAGGAGGAGAAAAGATAATTAAAAAAAATTAAACGTTTGAAGCGTATACTTCAGAAGTATAATATTCGACTGGGCTGATAACCAGGGGGAACAATGACTGGTACTTTTTTTTTACCATTGTATGTTTGGTATCATTCTTTTCAGCACAGTCTCACCTATATGACCTAACCGTTTGTTTTCATACTGTACATACTGTATACTGTACAACACAAAACACAAAAACTATTTTAGAAGTGTTTTTCTATCACTAGCGTGATCAAAAACAGAGAAGATAATAATACAAATATAGTACAATTATACTGCGTAAAACCTTATTTAGCATCGAATTGAAATTATTCTGTTTCGATTATTTCTTGGGCTATCAACCAAATAAAAACTAGCTACTATTTAACGTTAGTTTCAAGCCTGCTCTTTCGATGAGAGTTCAGGAAATTCTCCGCCAGAGTCCGACTTCGTCAAACAAATGACGTCACTTGGTCGTGCCGGTGGGCTGGTCGACTCCTGAGAGATATTCAAATTGAAAGACAAAAAATAACCATGACCAGTAATTATTTCGAATATGTTTTTTACCGGTATCCTTACTTTTAAAAGTTGTTATTATAATAATAATAATAATAATAATGGTTATTATTATTTCTTTATTCGAATTTCTCCCTTCAAGTTTGAATCTCGTGTTTTTATGTAAATTTGAATATAATGTGACAGCCCTACCTCACCCCCGTACTGTCTCCTCCTGCAGCACGGTAGCTCTGTGTCAGCTCCTGCAGCACGGCCTCAACACCAACGACAAGCGTCTGCAGGACATCATGGTCAAGGGAGAGGAGATCTTCAACCACGACGAGGGCATCCGCACACGCTCCAAATCTGCCAAGAGTAAGACGCCAGCTAGTCTCCCAACCCTAATCTCTACTCGACCATATTGGCTGACATTATAATATTGTTGGAGTGTTGCTAGTGTTAGGGTATTACTGCAGGTACTGCAACGAAATGAACCAGTTGCATAAAGATGGCTGACCTCTGATTTGATATATGTCCTACAGACCTGTCTGACAGTGAAGTGTTCAAATTTACAATTACGTTAAAATTTCTTTAACTACACACCCTCAAGGCCCCTGTGCTCTACATCTTCTGGCTGCCTCAGACCCACTCCCCTCCGAGCTCTGGGAGGAGGGGGGGGGGGGGGGGGGGGGGGCGTTTATCAAAGAGAAGTGGGCATTCTCTGTCCTCTCTCCAATGGTGGAACGAACTTCCTCCCACAGTCAGGACAGCTGAAACCCGCCCTGTTTTCCGCCGTCGACTAAAAACACACTTCTAAAATCAATACATTTTATTTTATTTTTAAATAACATCCATACTGTCTTTGATTATCTTGCACTTTGTTACTAAATAATCTTCCTTGCCTATATTACTACCTACTATACTAATATGTCTATAATACTATGCACTCGAGTCGAGACTTTAGCACCCAAGTTCAACACTGTTTGACGAACAATGTTACTTAGCTGCCAGAGTTGTACCCTTCCTGCTGACCTGTTGTACAGAACTTGTAAGTCGCTTTGGATAAAAGCATCAGCTAAATATACATTTAACATTTAGTCATTTAGTAGACACCTTTATCAAAGCGACTTACAAGTTCTGTACAACAGGTCAGCAGGAGGGGTACAACTCTGGCAGCTAAGGGTAAGTGGTATTGTTCGTCAGACGGTGTCGAACTTGAGTGCTACACTCAGAGTGCATAGTAGTATAGATATATTGGCGTAGTAGTATAGGCATAGTAGATAATAGTATAGACCTAGTAGCAAAGTACATAATAGTAGAAGTAAAACTTTTGTATATTTTTTTTGTATTTCAGATATTGAAGAGGTATATTTTTAGTTAATGGTGGAAAAGATTTGTGCAGGAACGAGAAGCCAGTGCAGCTCTCTGATAGGCCTTTCAGACCAGGATTAATTAGTTCGGAATGTGAAAAATCTGTGCTCAGCTGGAACCGAAACATTTAAGTTTTTTCCTTGCGAACCGTGACATTATCAGTGGGCGTGTCATATTCTAGTCATATTCTGTCAGAACGAGCGAAAACAAACCGCAGAGGTTCGGCATTGCGTGGAGAAAGTCTTAGTGAGCCTAAGCGCGCAAGCACACACGCGCGTACTGTATACGTTCAAAATGAATCGTTCCAGCAAAGTAAGCTTCTATTATTCTAATGACTTGTTTTATTGGGTATCATAGTAGTAAGTCCTACTGTAGAACATGACATATTAGCATGACATCTGATTTATTAATGCCAATACTGAACGACAATTTGCTCTTAAAGTGTAAACTATGGATTAGTCAGTTGCAGTCAACGTCGGACCCTTTAGCAAAGTTTAGCTCAACTGGTTAGTGCGGCTGCCTGTGGATCCTATGGGCCCAGGTTAAAATCTTTCGGTTACACAAGTTTAAAAAAATAAATAAAAGAAAAAAATGCATTCATATATGCATTTATTTATTTCTGGAGCATTTCTTTATCCACTCTGGTTGGATGGTGTATTGTACTTGTGCTGTATAATGACAATACATTTGAATCAGTCGTCTTACACAATTGCTGAGGAGGAGAAACGCACACATACAGAAACAAGCATATTATGGGGTTACATTCTCTGCTTCCATTTCTTCTACAAACAGCAAGAAAGTCTGCCAAATTGTGTAAAATCTCAAAACAGACCCTTGGAGATAGTATCTTCTCTAGTTTGATACATTGCATAATATCTTTGATCCAATGGGAGTGTGTAGGAGGGAGAGGGTCTGTCCACCTGAACAGTATAAGGCACCAGGTTAATAAAGTGCAATAGGCCAACATGTTACATTTATAATGATGTAGGAGTTCACCCTGTGGTGCAGCACCAAATAAAGCAATACTATTGGACAGATCTATTGGTTCCTCTAAGAGTCCAGAACATATGTAATAGATTTGAAGGAGCTTGCTTGCATCTCTCGCATGTAGGGTCCAACTCGGGTCTAATTCTAGACAGCCTAACTTGTGTACTATCTTGAATTGTCCAACCACATGCCGTTGACTAATGGATGATGAATAAGTTCTTCATATAATTTTCTGTCAGATTCCATCTGGAATTTGTTCATTTTAATTCTTAGTCACATTTGTTCTTAAGATGATCTAGAATTGAGGAGGTTATATATCCCACCTATAATCTATTTTGAATTTGTCCCAATCTTGAAAATAGAATCGAACAGAGATGCAGTAGGACATAATGGGAAGGAATGTGAGACTATAAAGTTTCGTAGTTGTAGATATCTATACAAAATCTAGGGATACCAAATGTGTTTACCAGTTGCTCAAAGGATGCAATATACCAAATGTGTTTACCAGTTGCTCAAAGGATGCAAAATTATTCTCTACATAGTACATAGAGGTCCTGCAATGATGAGATCCAACTCTTAAGCCAGATGCCAAAGGCATCGTCCAGTATCGAAGAGGTGAACATGTGATTTTTGGGGATGGTCTTAGAGGACCAAATGATAGTGAACCAAGGGGGCAGAAACTTAGGAAGCTCCCCTCAGAATCTGGCCTAATAATGGGAGTGGCCACTGACCAGTTGTGCATTGAATACATCGGAGCCAGGTCTCAATGCTGCTACAGTGGGAACAAACCAGTGTGAGCCTTCCTGCTCCAGCAGCTTGTGCTGCCGAGTCTTTGAAGCTGGTTACAATGTATTCAAAGTGCTGCATGGGCTCAGAGATGCTGTAGGTCTTCCGGTCTTAAGGCCATTGACCATATTCACGCAATGGCCATTTTGATCATGCTCATTTGGATTCCTTTCCAATCATGATATAAGAGCAAAATAGCCGCCATGTGATTGTGGTCAATGGTCATACGTCTTTACTCCTATTGAAACCTATAGTGCCGAGCGTCTCCTCTTGTAGCCTTCCTATAATAACTCTTATGTAACAAACCGGCGGGTCTGGTTCATGAAGGTGGTCTACCCTGTCATACTCATTGAAGCTCTTCCTCTCTCATGTTAATTTCTTTGACAGATCCAGAGAGGTGGACCAACATTCCTTTGCTAGTGAAGATCTTCAAGTTGATAGTGAACGAGCTGTCGTCTGTGGTGGAGGCCAACGCCACCCGGGCCAACGCAGCAGACTGGAGCCAAGGTAGATCCAGGTTCCTCCGGTCGGGAGCGACGCTAACCTGGGGGGTTATCTAAGGTTCCCAGTCGCTGGCCTCTGCCAACTGTCTGAATCAATAGGGGCATTGCTATAGTGTAACAGGGATGAATATATCTGGTATGGCCATATGCATGTAGGTAGCAAGTAGAGGGAAAGGTAGTGATAATAAGGGGTGGGGGCAAGATGCAACCTCTTTCATATAGGTGTTATATGAAACTTTTCACAAGCTCACCAAGTACGTAGCTTTCATATAACAATCTGGTGGTGTTATAGACCAGTATCACAATATATTGTAGGTGACTATTATCATATAGAATATTGTATTTAACCAGTATCACAATCTCTTTAAGGGGCCCAGGATTCCTACTATAGTTGTGCTGTTTTTCACAAGCTCACCTGATACATAGCTTTTCACAAGCTCACCTGGTACATAGCTTTTCACAAGCTCACCTGGTACATAGCTTTTCATAAGCTCACCTGATACATAGCTTTTCACAAGCTTACCTGGTACATAGCTTTTCACAAGCTCACCTGATACATAGCTTTTCACAAGCTCACCTGGTACATAGCTTTTCATAAGCTCACCTGGTACATAGCTTTTCATAAGCTCACCTGGTACATAGCTTTTCACAAGCTCACCTGATACATAGCTTTTCACAAGCTCACCTGGTACATAGCTTTTCACAAGCTCACCTGATACATAGCTTTTCACAAGCTCACCTGGTACATAGCTTTTCACAAGCTCACCTGGTACATAGCTTTTCACAAGCTCACCAAGTAAATAGCTTTTCATAAGCTCACCTGGTTGGTACATAGCTTTTCATAAGCCCACCTGGTTGGTACATAGCTTGTCATAAGCCCACCAAGTAAATAGCTTTTCATAAGCTCACCTGGTACACAGCTTTTTATAAGCCCACCTGTTGCATAGCTTTTCATAAGCCCACCAAGTACATAGCTTAATTCGAACCGACTGCGTTAGACAATGCGATCTTTGATGTAAAGGGCACCATAAGTTATGTAATACAGGTTATCTAAGCAGAACTATAAAGTAAAAGCACAATAGCTGAGGCAAATAGTAATATCAGGAAGTGGAAAAGCTGAACAATAAAGGTCTTCTTTCACACCTGGGTCAAGGTAAATGTGGTGAAGCAGTACTTAGTGAATTAGACAGAATGTAGTGAATCAGAAGAGCAGTGTGTTGATATGCCGATCGCCAACTGTTGTTGTTGTGGTGTTCTCAGATTCTACCGGTATGTGGGAGGACGAGGAGGAAGACGAGGGGGGGGATGACGAGGAGGATGAAGGCCTGGCAGGGCAGCTGCTCTCTGACCTCATCGCCTCCAACAAATATGGTAACAGCCATATTTATCTTATAGCTTTATCTATCCGATCTCATCTCTCAATACTCGCCCGCTCGTGCTCTGCGCTCACAAAATGCTCTGTCGAAGCTTTTAAATCCCTGCTTAAGACCCATCTTTTCTCTCTCTCCTTCAACCTACCCTGATTTCACCTGGTCGGGGCCTGACCCTTAGATTAATCTGTCTAGTTTAGTTAGGATGTCTATTTGCTCCCTTGTCTGCTTTTCTGCAGACATAGGAGAACCTTTTAACCTCTGTCTCTGTCTTCACAATTTTCTTATATACTATGATTCTACTGTCACCATGTATGCATATGCTCACTACTTGTATTTATTGCTCCATCTCCGCCCACTACAAACATGGGAACTCTCTAACCCCCTCCTATTGCTAGGTATTAGTGAGTTTTACCTTACCTTCGCGTGGGGTATGTCTGGGAGTGTTGCATTTATTAAATTTTTTGCATTTATTTAATATTTTTTGGACCTTATGGTGTTCTTGTTTTGTTATTGACTTATTGTGATGTTTCTTCTTGACTTGTTTAAAGAAGAAGTGTCCGGCCCATGGGGACATTAACGTGTGTTGTCGGGCCTTACAAATACATTTGATTTGATTTGATAACAGCCCCCCTGCTCCCGTGCTATCCTTCTGTTTTGTTTACCATTGACTGCTGGTTGTTTGACTGTTTGACCATCTGCTCCCGTAGAGGACGACTACTACGAGGACGACGAGGAAGACGACCCAGATGCCTTGAAGGACCCCATATATCAGATCGACCTCCAGGTAAGGACCCCATCTATCAGATCGACCTCCAGGTAAGGACCCCATCTATCAGATCGACCTCCAGGTAAGGACCCCATCTATCAGATTGACCTCCAGGTAAGGACCCCATATATCAGATTGACCTGTGGTAAGGACCCCATATATCAGATTGACCTGTGGTAAGGACCCCATCTATCAGATTGACCTCCAGGTAAGGACCCCATATATCAGATTGACCTCCAGATAAGGACCCCATATATCAGATTGACCTCCAGGTAAGGACCCCATCTATCATATTGACCTCCAGGTAAGGACCCCATATATCAGATTGACCTCCAGGTACGGACGATGGAAAGAGGGGCCTCTTTAACTAAACCAAATGCATTTGCTGATGAACCAAATTTAAAAGCAGTCTCGGGTAAAAAGCACAACGCCTTGACGAGTCGCCAAGCGGCGCAAAGAGCCTTCAGGTACATCATGTAGAGCCAGACCGATACTGGATCTTTAGGGCCGATATTAGAGCGTAAAAAATACCGATATCGATTTTGTTTTATTAATTCATTGGTTTATTTATTAAGGCTGTCAATCTATTAAAATATTTAATCTGATTAATCGCATATTTTGTATCTGTTCTAAATCTACCTTAAACAGATATTTTTCAAGTTTTAATACTCTTATCAACATGAGAGTAGACAAATGCTTGCTTTATGCAAAAACAATCGTGTTTATTTATTGCCACAATGAGAAATACTGTCCAGAGTCTTCAAGTAACTAAGATGTGCAAATTGTATTGTAAAAAAAATGCTGAAATCATGATGAAATTAAATAAAAGCCCCAAAAAAATTTAATGGATGGGTAATTACTATGTATATATTTGACGTGGATAGCCGTATTGTGTCTGAGACTTGATATGTCTGTCTTCCTCCAGGCCTACCTGACAAACTTCCTGACCCAGTTCGCTCAGCAGCCGTGTTACAGCATGTTCTCAGGACATCTCAACGAGGCGGAGAGAAGAGTCCTGCAGTCTATAGGTCTCTAGCCCCGCCTCCCTGTACCCCCTCATCTATCAACAACCCCGCTATCGCCCTATCCCATGTGCTTTCATAATGAATTTACAAAAACAAAATCAAGTTTGGGGCGATCGGCTGGCCAGGGGGAGGACATGATGGGGGTCAAGAGACAGACATGCACTTATTCACCCCCCCTTGTTTCTCATATCTGTCTGTATTGGATGAACTACACGTGTCAGAAGAGGAGGATGAAGAGGCGTAAAGGAGGGTGGGAGAGAAATCATCAGGTGTGTTGACAAGAGAAAACTGGGAGTTGTGTTTTGCGAGCGACTCGTCTCGTCTCCCTGCCACTCTGGCCTCCTGGATGGACTGGACTTGGCGGGGGTTTAACAGAACGGTTGAGGTTTCGCAGTTGGGATGAAACCTCAATAATATGGACTGACTATTTTACTGTGTCCCATTTGTAACTCAACCCATTATTTTTGTGTTTCTGTATAAAATAAAATAAAATGAAACAAACTCAACGAAAAACCAACTTGAATGAATGGAGGGACAGTCTGAAGAATCACTGATCTGCGAGATGTGGCGAAAACATTGGAGGCCTTATTTTCTGAAAAAACACGATTACTAATTCTGACGGGAGTGAAAGGGGTCTTTGGACCTGCTGTTTACGGTGGGTATTAATGAGATTCATACTGTTGCCACAGGGACTTGCAGCCTTGTCGTTTCCTTGTACCCACTTAGTTTGGGCTGAAAATGTCTCAAATAAAAGTCCCCACAGGACACCATGTTCTGCTTCCTATCTCTTTGTCACTCCCCATGTGCAACACCCAATGGACGGTCTTTCATATTAAACCACCTGGTCTGTCGATGTTTAGTCCAAATTAGTGGGGGAAGGGATGGTATTTTACAGTGAGGTTGGGGTAAATCAATTGTTTAATATTTAATGGGGAGGGATTCTGGAAACTGTTTCCCTGTCTCATACAACTTGACCCAATGGATGCATTTACTGCTTAGGCGGGGGGGTTGCCACTTATTTTTTAATTTTTCTTTCTCCATGATATATCCCTTCAAACCATCCCCCCTTGACTAGAACTGTTATGGGGGGGGGGTAGTCTTGAGGTGATGCACCGAGTCTGAATACAGTGGGTTAAATCTTAGTCTCTCTGATTTGACAGGTTTGTTCCGTTGTGTTTCCTTTTTTTTTTTTTTTTTTTTTTTTTTTTTACTTTGATCTAAAGAATATTTTCTAATAGCCAAAGTCTAAAATGCTCTTTTGTCAGGTTTTGTGAGTGCATTGGTATATTTTGGCAAAAAAGAAATCGATAATTTCATCAGGGTGGCTTGATATACAGTATAGTATCATCAGGGTTTGATTGATTGAAAACTTTATTAACAGATTGCAGAATGGGTACAATACAGTACGGCTAAGTAAATACACACACTTGTTAAGGTGATGCAGACTTTCGTCTTGATTACATCAGGATCCCCCATTTTCTATTCATCATGACATTTATGACATACAGATGAATGAATGAAAACTTTATTTAACAGATTGCAGAATGGGTACAATACAGTACGGCTCAATACACACAATTGTTAAGGGGATGCAGACCAGAGAAAGACGTTTGTCTTGTTTACATCAGGGTCCCCCATTTTCAATTCATAGTGACATGACATACACAACATATATGACATGACATTTATGGCATAGGGACATACATGACAAACAGCCAGGTATATAGTACTGTTACATTTGTGACATATACGATATGCAAATATCCAGTACTGTTACCCATAGATCCTGACAGAGAATATATACATATGATGGGGAGGAGACTACATTAGGAGGGGTGGGTGGGTGGGAGAGAAATATACATACAGTGGGGAGAATATATACATACGGTGGGGAGGAGACTGTACATTAGGAGGGGGTGGGTGGGAGAGAAATATACATACGGAGGAGACTGTCTATTAGGTGTTGGACATTTACGGTGGCCAGTTTCGAATTGCAGCCTCCCGTAGGTGCTCTTTAAGAGCGGTTTTGAATGTGGGTAGGGATTCACATTCCTTTACAGCTTTGGGTAGGGCGTTCCACATTGATGTGGCATAATTGCGAAACGTGTTTAGTCCCTTGTTTGAGCCGAATCTGGGTTTAACATGATTTGCTGAGCTTCCTCTGGTGTTGTGGTCGTGGTATTCACTGACCTTTGGGAAGTATTTTGACATGTACATGGGTACCTTAGTCGTATAGTGTATCTTGTAGGCCAGGCCCATTGCAAGTTGCTGTACTCTGTCGTCTACTCTAAGCCATCCTAGGTAGTCAAAGTGGGCAGGGGTGAGGTGGGTTCTAGGAGTAAGGTCAAGTAGTAGTCTGACCAGTTTGTTTTGTGATGTTTGTAATCTTGTTTTTAGCGCCTTTGAGGTGCTTTGGTACCATGAGGTGCAAGCATAGTCGTAGTACCCTTGAATGAGTGCTCCTGCCAGAGTCTTCAGGGTATTCTTGTTTACCAGAGAGGAGATCCGGTACAAGAATCTATTTCGTTGGTTGACTTTTTTTATTACCTTGGATGCCATTTTGTCACAGGAAAGATTTGCCTCTAGGATGGAACCTAGGTATGTAATTTCATCTTTCCTTGTGACAATATTGTCACCCACTGTAACTGAGAAGCCGTCGGTCTTGCTGAGTTTGTTATTTGATCCGAAGAGAATGGATTCTGTTTTACCCAGGTGTAATGATAGTTTGTTATCAGCGAGCCAGGTGCAGATTCTGAGCTGAGGGTTTTTTCAACTTGTAACTTGTTCTTGTCAGAGACCAGCAGGGCAAGTTGCAGTCACAAGCTGACGACATGTCATTTGCATAAATTAGGAACACATATACAGTACTGTTACATCCAGACATGACATACAAATATACAGTACTGTTTAAGAGATGGAGATTATGAAATAAAATATACATTCAAATATACATTTACCGGGGCCAGTTTCGAATTGCAGCCTCCTGTAGGTGCTCTTTGAGAGCGGTTTTGAAAGGGTAGGGATTCACATTATTTTACGGCTGTGGGTAGGGCGTTCCACATTGTTGTGGCATAATTGCTAAATGTGTTTAGTCCCTTGTTCGAGCCGAATCTGGGTTTAACATGATTTGTGGAAGTACAGGGTGGTTTGATATAGTACAGTATAGTATCAGGATGGCTTGATATAGTACAGTACAGTATTAACAGGATGGCTTGATATAGTATAGTATTAACAGGATGGCTTGCTATACAGTATAGTATCAGGATCATGGCTTGATATACAGTATAGTATCAGGATGGCTTGATATACAGTATATATAGTATCAGGATGGCTTCATATAGGGCTGTGTTCCGAGTCCCCTCCTCTACTCCCTGTACACAATCATCAAATTTGCTGACGACACAGTAGTGGTGGGCCTGATCTCTGCAAACGACGAGAGGGCCTACCTGGAAGAGGTCAAGGTCCTGGCGGGATGGTGCCAGGAGAACAGCCTCTCCCTGAACGTCAGCAAAACAAAGGAGATGATTGTGGACTTTAGGAGGTCGGCGATCAAGGACTACAGCCCCCTCAGCATCGACGGGGCACCGGTTGAGAGTCAACAGTTTTAAGTACCTCGGAGCCCACATATCCGAGTACTTGACATGGACCACACACATTGACAGTGTTGTGAAGAAGGCACGACAACGCCTCTACTTCCTCAGGCGCCTAAGGAAGTTCCAAGTCAGTCAGAAGATCCTTAAGAACTTCTACTCATGTACAATAGAGAGCATCCTGCCTGGCAACATCACCTCCTGGTTTGGGAATAGCACTGCACAAGACCGTAGCAGACTACAAAGAGTGACACGTTCAGCCGAACGCACAATTGGGAGGGGGGCTTCCCACCCTCCAGAACATTTACAACAAGCGGTGCAGGGGTAAGGCTAAGAGAATCATCAAGGACTCCAGCCACCCGAACAACTGCCTCTTTGAACTGCTGCGGTCAGGCAAGCGATACCGGAGTCTCAAGGCGAGCACAGAAAGACTCAGAAGAAGCTTCTATCCCCAGGCCATCAGGCTGCTCAACGAACAATAAACACTATGCAACAACCATCAAATGCACACAGCACACACATCCACACGCACACACTCACTTTAAACAAACAACACACTGCAGCACCCACTCTCCACACTTTAGATCACCTAAACACACTTTATATTTATTGGTAAAGGATTTGCACTACAACTCATACACGGTACACCTTACTGTAAATTGTCCCTAAATTGTACCTCATCCCATTTCTGCTTTGCACTATATAGTATTGTATATTAGTACATTGCATAGTATATTGTATGGTAACTCAGTTACTTCTATTCTGCATCGAACATTGTACATATGTCTATACTGAACACTGTGACCTCTATTTTTACTTCTATTTTACATGCTATACTATTTTATTTCATACTTATCTTGTCTAGCACAGTCTCTGGAGCGTAACAGTAAGAAGCATTTTGTATAAAAGTATTCTGTACTTCTGTATGACAACTATTAAAGAAACTTGAAACTTGAACAGTATAGTCGGCCCATGTTACCCCATTTCTTAGAGAGCTGCATGAATCCGCTTCAAGGTCCAGCGAGGGGAACGGCTCCCTCCTACCTCCGGTCAATGGTCTCTTAACTACACACCATCAAGACCCACCCCTACACTCTACATCTTCTGGCAGCTTCAGACCCACTCCTATCCGAGCTCAGGGAGGGTCATCAAAGAGAAGCCCACGATGCTGGAACCGAACGAACCTCCCACCACAGTCAAAACCCGCCCAATTTTCCACCGTCGACTAAAAACACTTCAATCAATATCTGAAATGAAGAAAAAGGGAAACAAACTCATAGGTACGGTCTTTTACTATCATGCACTTTGCTACTAAGGAATCTATCTACCTTGCCTATATTACTACCTACTATGCTAATATGTCTATACTACTATGCACTCAAGACTAGCACCCAAGTTCAACACTGTTTGACGAACAATGTTACTTAGCTGCCAGAGTTGTACCCTTCCTGCTGACTTGTTGTATATAACTTCTATATATACTTCTATTCATTTTTTTTCATTATTTTAATCTATTTTATTTTTATGTTCTTCAATTTCATTGGTTGTTTTTATTAATTTTAATTGTTTTATTCATTTAACTTTTTGTCTTTATCTCCTATAGCACTTTGAAATGTAAAGTGCGGTACAAATTGAATTTATTATTATTATTATTATTATTATAACTTGTAAGTCGCTTTGGATAAAAGCGTCAGCTAAATGACTAAATGTATAGTATCAGGATGGCTTGTTATACAGTATAGTATTAACACAAATGGATATGCACATGCTTTTCAGCGTAGTCTGTACCATTGGTTGTTTAAGATTCCGTCTCCCTCTTAAGTTATATTCTCCTTCCCTGTCTCTGAACCATCTTTGAATGTTGCCTGGTATTAATTTATATCTGGCTTTGTATACAATGAGAGCAGTTTTGAAATCAACTAGGTCCATACATTTCAATGTTTGTAGCTTTATGAATAAGTTATTGGTGTGTTCATAATATCCTATACATTGTTGGGTTGATATACACTATAGTATTAACACAGGATGGCTTGATATACAGTATAGTATCAACACAGGATGGCATGATATACAGTATAGTATTAACACAGGATGGCTTGATATACAGTATAGTATCAACACAGGATGGCTTGATATACAGTATAGTATCAACACAGGATGGCTTGATATACAGTATAGTATCAACACAGGATGGCTTGATATACAGTATAGTATCAACACAGGCTGGCTTGATATACAGTATAGTATCAACACAGGATGACTTGATATTCAGTATAATATCACTCAGTAACAGGATGTCTTGATATTCAGTATATCACTCGGTAACAGGATGTCTTGATATACAGTATAGACAGTATCATTAACACAGGATGACTTGATATGCAGTATAGTATCATTAACAGGATGGCTTGATATACAGTATAGTATCATTAACAGGATGGCTTGATATAGTACAGTATAGTATAACACAATGGCTTGATATACAATATAGTATCATTAACACAGGATGGCTTCATATGCAGTATAGTATTAACACAGGATGGCTTGATACAGTATATTATCATGTAAGTGTTGCCACCTGTCCACTTTTGGGGCCTCTTTCAGTGTCTGGAAAGAAGCGTCCCTCATCCAGATCAACTAATTTACAATGGAATAAGACAAGTTATTAATGTTTCTGATTAATTTATCATTTAAAAAAACGTGTGTAGGTCCAAAATGAATGTTGTTTACATGTTGCGGGCATGTATCCCCTCTTCCCATTTCCCCACGTACCATGCACCTGATGGATACAGTCTCCACCCCACCGTATGTATATTTCTCTCCCACCCACCCACCCCCTCCTAATGTACAGTCCCCTCCCCATCATATGTATAACTCTGTCAGGATCTATGGGTAACAGTACTGTATATTTGAATACCGTTTATGTCACAAATGTATCAGTACAATCTGACTGTGGGGGGTAAGTGCGCAGCGACCAGGAAGGGACTGGGAATTGGCATACGACTAACATTGGGATGGGAGAAAAATCGGAGGAAAATGGAGGGGGAAAAAGACAAAAAAAAAGAAAAAAAATGTATCAGTACTAAATACCTGTATGTCCCTATGCCATAAATGTCATGTATGTTGTGTATGTCATAAATGTCGATATGAATTGAAAATGGGGGACCCTGATGTAAACAAGACGAAAGTCTTTCTCTGGTCTGCATCCCCTTAACAATTGTATGTATTGAGCTGTACTGTACCCATTCTGCAATCTGTTAATAAAGTTTTCAATCAATCAATCAACACATTTGGCGCATCAGTCGAGTGCAGCGCATTCCTGTGTGCACGCGCATGCACATCCGTGCATATTAAAATGTAGTGATACAGGCAGTGGCGGCCGCTGTGAACTACATTTGGGTGGGCGCGAGTTCATTCATACTACACTAGTACACGTATGATCATCAATCCAATAATGAACACATATATATCTTGTCATTTTAAACAAGTTACCATTCATTCATTCAGCCATTATGCATCACGCGCTGCGAAATTAACAGCTGTGTTGAGAGAGAGAGAGAGAGAATTAACTCACTTTGTTTGATTGAAACGTGGTCCAGCCGGAGGGCTTGATAAAGTGTATGTCCACTGACTGTCCCACAGTCCCAGACTGTTGTCGATGTATATCCACTGCCCACTGTCCAGACTGCATCACAACACAACAGCATCGAACAGCCTGCAAACTACCTGGCGTTCTATCGCCATGCTCTAAGACAGCGGTTCCCAAACTTTTTTTGCCGCGCACCCCCTGTCACCTGCCGACCTAGCTTGCGCACCCCCCAATGCAAACATAAAAAACGCTGTTAAGCCCGCATATAGGAGACCTGAGGAGACAGACTCCAGGCAGAGCGGAGCGCATCAGCACAGACGAAGCGCACCTTGCCCGAGACATTGTTTATTATTATTATTATTATTATTAAAACGTACGTTTTTTATTAAAACGTTTCTTGAATTTCATGATTTACACAGTGAAAATCCCCATTTGAAATAATGTATATTAGTTATATATTTATTAGTAAAATAACGCCATTAGCCTTTTCATGTCACGCACCACCTAGAGGTAGCTCGCGCACCACAAGGGAACCACTGCTCTAAGACAAACTCTAACCTTAACCAACTTTGAAAGAGTGCCTAAGCTTAACCGTCGAAAGAACTTGCCGTCAGCAAACTACCTGGCGTTCTATCGCCCTGCTCTAAGCCAAACCGAGAAATGCGGCTATGGAAAAGTACTGGCGTCGCCGTGTCGGCCAATCAGAGAGCGTCTCCGAGAAATGCGGCTACGGAAAATACTGGCGCTGCTTGCTTAGATGATAATAGATCGCTTTAAAACGCGCCCGGCTTCCATCATAATACATCATATTTCAACGCACAGCGCGTTACGCACTGATTGGCTGCGACAGATACAGCGATGAAACCAGTGCACGCCCACTGTAAGCGCTATTGCGTCTAGCCCGAGAGAAATGCGGCTACGGCTAGCCCGAGAGAAATGCGGCTACGGCTAGCCCGAGAGAAATGCGGCTACGGAACGTATTCTCTATCAGACAGTCACTTCCTGTTAACTGAAAACAATTATTTATATTTGATATATTAACGTTATATTGTGCATTGGTAACACAAACATACTTAAAATGAGTAAATATTATTAATTTTAAACATGTTTATTTTATTTATAGGGCTATAAAAAAAATTAAATTAAAAATCTTCTTCTTCTCTCTTTTAACGAGGGAGGGCGGCGCTCTAGCGCCCCTATTGACCAGCCGCCACTGGATACAGGTCCGGTAGTAATTAAGTCAGACTCGCCATCAGAGTAAGTAAGAGTGTAGGTAAGGGATATACTGTATACAAAATGATATATTATCTAAGGATTGTATGCAGGTATGTGCAGACAGATGTGAATATATACGGTAAGAATAAACTAGACAATTCCACAGGGGATTGTGAGTGGTGCCAACATTTACCCCACTGTCGCAATTTAAAAAAGGTGATGGTAAAAAAAATAAAAACGCGAATCAAAAAGTAATAGCAACTCGAGTTGGACCATGGCAGTCATTTTGATACCTTACACGTGTGTGTGTGTGTGTGTGTGTGTGTGTGCGTGCGTGCGTGCGTCCAGGACGTGGACCTGAGGAAGACAGTGGACGAGAGTGCCAGGATCCAGAGGGCCTACAGCCACTACTTCGACCTGACCATCGCCAACGACAACTTGGACAAGGCCTTCGAGACGCTACAGGCTGCCGTGGACTGACTGTGCTCCGAGCCCCAGTGGGTCCCGGTCAACTGGGTGTACTGAGCGACCCGTGACCCCATGGCCGACCTCTCTTAAACTAGGTCACAGTGACTACCGGCATGAGCGTGTTTTTAAACCAGATGAGGGGAGGCTGGAAGGGGGGGGGGAGGGTTGTCATCGGATAGAAAAGAATAGAAAAGGAAGGACAACTGCTCCTCTCTCTCATCCCTCTCTCTCTCTCCTTGGGCCAGCGCTCACCATGCAACCTTTTTTCTACTCAAAACTCAAAGGGAAAGAGTGTTTATTTATTTTAGTGTTTGTAACTTTTTATGAAAAATCTTTCTATTCATACACCAATGTGAAATTTGACGAGGAGGACAAAAAGAAAGAAAAAAAAGAAAAAAACATCTCGGCCAAACGCTCTGGCCATAGTTTTTTTTTATTTATTTATTGCTGTCGTTATGTTTTTGATTTTGTAGTTGTTCCCCCACTTCTTGAGACCGAATACTTCCCACGGACGTCTGGAAAGACTTAATTTATTGTCGCCATCACAGCTCCAGAAGGAAGGAAGGAGAAGCGATGGATTTCCTTTCCCACAACTTCTAGAAGGAAACCGCTCGGCGTCGTGACACATCATCACCATGACAACCCGCGTTTCCGCGGCAACCGAAAAGCTTTTTTTGTTTTTTCCCCCTCTCTATATGGAAGAATTGTTCAGTGTTCCCGAGTAACCTAGCCTAAAAATCCTTTGACCACCATAGGATTGTAACTTGAGCAAAACGTTTTTGTTTGAAATTACCCCTCTCTCTCTCGTGTACACTTTCCTCCTCGATATATAAAAGAGCTTTATATTGTACTTTTTCAAGATCAAACACTGTGTCTCTAGATACGTTTTCTAACTTCTAGTCATTTGTCCACGTTGGTGACCCTCTATGGTTTATTGTAGATTGTTTTGTCTCCCATGATCCTTTTCTGCATTCTGTTTTCAACCAACACTTTCTGAAATGTTCTTGTCCAACTCCTTCATTCATAAATAATACATGTGATTGTGGCACCCCTCCACCCCCCACACACACACACGCGCACACACACACGCACACACACACACACACACACACACACGCACACACACACACACACACAAACAGTATCCCAATAGGCCTACTACAAATAAAGTATACATGTCATCAAAGTTCAATCAGGATGATATTAATGTAAATAACATAATGAATTTGTAATTTGATGGAAAAAATCCCTTTGAAGTCTTCCCATTCTTAAGCTATTTGGAAACATGATTTTGATCTCCGACGTAATCGGTACAGTAAATCAGTCATCATTCAGCCGTTATGATGATTGAAAAATGTTTTATTTGTGTTTCAGTAAAAGATCATTCATTTTTTTTTATCCACTTTTTCTCCCATTTTCTATTTTTCTCCCATCCCAATTTTCATATCGTCCAATTCAACCCTCCCCTGTCTTCGAACGTTGTTTCTTGCCTCCCACAAGCCGGCTGCAATGTGGACTAAGTCATACATAGCACGAGTCCCCTCCGATACTCGAGGTAACAGCCGTCGCATCTTTTCACCTGCGCGGCTCGATCTTTCAGCGTCGGGGGTCTGGGCTTTGGAGAGGCCCCGCCCCCGTCGCTTCTTGATTCTACTGCGCAGGCGCACCAACCGACCTGTAGGAGTCGCTGTCCACAACGACCGATCCCCACCCTTCAGTTTCCCTCCCCGTAATACGGCCAATGTGTATTACTGTGGACGACCAGCTAAACTGAAAGCAATGTGGAGAGCGGGGCTCGAACAGGAAGCATCCTGTTCGAGCCTAGTCTCCAGCATTCGTTGCGAGCGCCTTGCCCACTGCGCCACGTAGCCGCCCAGTAAAAGATCATTCATAAGGTGAAGCTGTGCCACTTGTTTAACCCTTATACTACCACACTACAGAAGGTTAACCCTTTCACTACCACACTACAGAAGGTTAACCCTTTCACTACCACACTACAGACGGTTAACCCTTTCACTACCACACTACAGATGGTTAATCAACCGTCTGTAGTGGTAGTGAAAGGGTTAACCTTCTGTATTGTGGTTGTGAAAGGGTTAATCATTTGTCGTGTGGCAGTGAAAGGGTTAACCTTAACCCTTTGGTAGTGAAAGGGTTAAAGAAAATACATCTGTTTGTAATGCTCTCACGTCCCTTTCAACAGACACCATAAACATTGTTTCCTTTCTATCAGTAATATTGTACATTACTATCACAAATAAACTTTAATCAATGACACTGAAGTTGGTGTTGTGATTAGTCTGATTGTTTCCGTGTTGCCATTCAGGAAAAGCTACAACTAAAATGAAAAAATTACGAAAACATTGCATGAAAATGTACACGTTTTGGATTAGGGATTTGATTTGAATCACTCCTGTTGCCGTAGGAAACTGTCATTCTGAATGTATTTATTTGCATAATGCCTCTGCAGGGCTTTCCCGAGGATTTTCATAGTTTCACCCCAGGTGATACTAGAGGGCCGTGGTCAAACTCCAGGTGATGCTAGAGGGGGGCGTGGTCAAACGCCAGGTGATGCTGCTGATATGCTTGGACATGTTGAAATAATTTTCATATGAAAGTCCATTATACGTATGCAGTATGATACATCTCTGACGTTTATAACAAACCAAACCGTTTGCAAATCGGTTGAAAATGTATGGTTATTATTTCAATAGTACATGCACCATAGACATTCATGTTATGAGTGGGCGTGCTGCCTGTGGCAAGATGGCCGCCATGTGGCAACGTCGGCCTCCATTGGCCAGCAGCGCGGGTGAGTCATCTAGCTTTTATATAATATATATATTTTCATTTCAACCTTTATTTAAAATCGTAAGCATCTGAGGTTTCCCTCATTTACAGAAACGACGATATATATATTATGTCTATGTGGAGAAGGGTGAAGAAGGGAGGAGGGGTGACAGGATGTCAAGGTCAGGGGGAAAAAGGGGGAGGGAGACGCATGGGGGGGGGGCAGGGCCGGATGAACGACCGTGCCGTCCGGGCCGCGGCCCGTGGGCCTCTAGTGATGAGGGGCCTCCAAAAAAAATTAAATAAAAATAATTATTATTTTTAAATTTTTTATTTTTATTTTTTTTGAGGCCCCTCGTCACTAGAGGCCCCAACATTTTTTACATTTTCTTTTTACTTTAATTCTTAATTTTTTTTTATTTTAATTTTTTATTTTCTTGGGGGCCCCTCGTCACTAGAGGCCCCACATTTTATTTTTATTTTTTTTCTTATTTTGGAGATCGATGTCATACTGTGACACTGAAATGAAAACATATTTCATCAACTAAAATATTTAGTCAACAAAAACATTTCATCAACTAAAATATACAGTACGTCACACCCTGCCGTCTGCAAGTGGCTAATCTTGAGTATTTTTTCTCCTCTTCATAAGAGTTTGAGGTTTTCCGTTTGAGGTAAAAACAGCAATAAAAAGTCAAAACTTGCATCTCCACATCCCAGCCCCGACGCCTGAATACTTTTACCAACGGATTTCCAGTTCCGCGTTCGCGCTCTGCGCTCTGATTGGCCACTGACGTTTCTGGTAGCGCCAATCGTGTGACGCCTCTTTCTTTCACCGGTTAAGCTTAGGCACTCTTTCGAAGTTGGTTAAGGTTAGAGTTTGTTTTAGAGCAGGGCGATAGAACACCAGCCCTGATTCCATACTCTAACCTTAACCAACTTCGAAAGAGTCGCCTAAGAAACGTCAGTCAATATTTCTATTGTATTTTATATCTTTTATACATACATACATACATACATACATACATACATACATACATACATACATACATACATACATACATACATACATATACATACAGCCCCACCCCCACCTAATAGACAGTCCCCTCCCCACCGTATGTAATGTATATATTCTCTCCCCACCTTATGTATATTTCTCTCCCACCCACCCACCCCCTCCTGTTGTACAGTCCCCTCCCCATCATATGTATATACTCTCTGTCAGGATCTATGGGTGGTATTGTATATTTGCATATCATATATGTCACAAATGTAACAGTACTATATACCTGTATGTCATGTATGTCCCTATGCCATAAATGTCATGATGTCATATATGTTGTGCATGTCATACATGTCACTATGAATTGAAAATGGGGGACCCTGATGTAAACAAGACAAACGTCTTTCTCTGGTCTGCATCCCCTTAACAATTGTGTGTATTGAGCCGTACTGTATTTATGTGTACCCATTCTGCAATCTGTTAAATACAATTTTCATTAATTCATTAATTCACAGACAGTAACACAGGACAAAAACACATTTCAACCCCCTCCCTTCCCTAATTATAATTTAAATTGACATTCACGTAAAAGTAAGCTTATTATTATAATATTATATTCTTGTCTCCAAAGTGTGTGCATGTTTTTTTTCTTCCTGGGGATGGCGCCATCCCCCCATCTAAACATGATGTGTTTCTTTTCTCTTCTTGATTGATTGATTGAAAACTTTATTAACAGATTGTAGAATGGGTACAGTACAGTACAGCTCAATAATTGTTAAGGGGATGCAGACCAGAGAAAGACTTTCGTCTCGTTTACATCAGGGTCCCCCATTTTCAATTCATCATAACATATATGACATACATAGACAGTACTGCTACATCTATACATTTATGACATACCAGATTTGCAAATACAGTACTGTTTGTGATACGAAAAGAGTCCATAAAAGAGAGTATATACATTTGACGTAGAAACTGTACAGTGGAGGAGGTTGGGTAGGTGGGGTGGGGTTGGGGGGGACTGTACATTGGAGGTGGTTCGGTGGGTGGAAGGGGTGGGTGGGTGGGGGACACTGTACAACTGTACAAGCAAAACTGTACATTGGAATATTGACAACCATACTTGGTCATTTACTGTACATTGGAGGGGGTTGTTAGGACATTTACAGGGGCCAGTTTCGAATTGCAGTCTCCCGTAGGTGTTCTTTGAGAGTGTTTTTGAAAGTGGGTAGTGATTCACATTCCTTTACAGCTTTGGGTAGGGCGTTCCACATTGATGTGGCATAATTGCGAAGAGTGTTTAGTCCCTTGTTTGAGCCGAATCTGGGTTTAACATGATTTGTGGAGCTCCCTCTGGTGTTGTGATCGTGGTATTCACTGACCTTTGGGAAGTATTTTGACATGTACATGGGTACCTTGGTCATGTAGTGTATCTTGTAGACCAGGCCCATTGCAAGTTGCTGTACTCTGTCGTCTACTCTAAGCCATCCTAGGTTGTCAAAGTGGGCAGGGGTGATCAAAGTCCTTTTAGCTTGGCCCTCAGAGCCCACCACTTCTAAATATTCGATATATTTTTTAAAGTGACATATAAAAACGCCACTGTGCGTGCGTGCACGTGTATGTATGTGTGGGGGGGCCTCCACAAGAATCTGGCCCAGGGGCCTCTGAAGTCTTAATCTGGCCTTGGGGGGGGGGGGGGTGGTGACTGATTGATCAGGGGAGACAGGGGTGACTGGAAGACAGGACAATTGGGGATTAATCAATGGAAATTGGGACTACAGTATGCTTGGGGGGGGGGCATATAATTAGATAGATATACTTTATTGCCATTTCAACACGGTTGATTGTGATTTGTCTCGTGCAATGCTCATTTCAGCATAAAACAGTGGAAAAAACATACAATATAAAAACATACAAGAATACATACAATGAATGAAGTTTATTTTTCGGTCTTGTTTACAGACAAATCAAACACACCGATTTACAAAAGGAAAAGATGCAAGATGCAAGATGCAAGATATAATTTTTTGAAAGAAAAGAAAATGTTTGATGTTTTTATTCAAAACTGTACTCCTGAATTCTTTTATCCTTTATTAAGGCGTTTTTTTTAAAAATCTCTCCTGAGAAGTACACAACTTCAACCCGTCACTAAGGCTATTCCATAATTTAACTCCCAAAATGTAAACACATCTAGCTTTTACATGAGTTCTTATACCTTTTTACATGTTTTAAGATGCCATCCCTGAAGTAGAAGAAGCGTTTCACAAACATTACTACCACAAAGGTAAAATAAAAATAATAAAAATTAATATTATCCAAAGTAACAAAATCACTGTTGTGGTGGTAAGTACATATCATCATAGTTATAATAGTTATAATCATGTGAAATCAAAGGAGATGATGAATGAATGCAGCATGAACACCCATCCAGCAGCGTTACCCATGCATCATGCAGAGACCCTGACAGAGGTGTTACTCCTGCATCATGCAGAGACCCCTGACAGAGGTGTTACTCCTGCATCATGCAGAGACCCCTGACAGAGGTGTTACTCCTTCATCATGCAGAGACCCCTGACAGAGGTGTTACTCCTGCATCATGCAGAGACCACTGACAGAGGTGTTACTCCTGCATCATGCAGAGAGCCTGACAGAGGTGTTACTCCTGCATCATGCAGAGAGCCTGACAGAGGTGTTACTCCTGCATCATGCAGAGACCCCTGACAGAGGTGTTACTCCTGCATCATGCAGATACCCCTGACAGAGGTGTTACTCCTGCATCATGCAGAGACCCCTGACAGAGGTGTTACTCCTGCATCATGCAGAGACCCTGACAGAGGTGTTACTCCTGCATCATGCAGAGACCCCTGACAGAGGTGTTACTCCTGCATCATGCAGAGACCCTGACAGAGGTGTTACTCCTGCATCATGCAGAGACCCCTGACAGAGGTGTTACTCCTGCATCATGCAGAGACCCTGACAGAGGTGTTACTCCTGCATCATGCAGAGACCCTGACAGAGGTGTTACTCCTGCATCATGCAGAGACCCTGACAGAGGTGTTACCCCTGCATCATGCAGAGACCCCTGACAGAGGTGTTACTCCTGCATCATGAGGATTGAGGGGAGCTCACAGCCGATGATTTTTGACGCTGTGCGTACAGTACGTTCTAAATGTCCCCTATCATGGACGGTGGTGTTTCCATACCACACAGTCAATGAGAAGGTAAGGACACTCTCTACAGTGGCTCTATAAAAACTGAGCATCGCCTCCCTGGACACGCCAAACTTTTTAAGCTGGCGCAGGGAGTGGAGCCTCTGGTGGGCTTTGCTAATTATGAGGCTGGTGTTAACTTCCCATTTTAAATTATCACATATGGTGATGCCGAGGAATTTTAAGCTGTCCACCCTCTCCACCTGCTGGCCGTTTATGTACAGAGGAGGGTGGACTGCCTCCCCGCGCCGGAAGTCAACTATAATGTTGTCTTGGAGATGTTCAAAAGCAGGTCGTTCTCCTTGCACCATACAGCAAAGCTATCGACTTCAGCTCTATAGGCCGATTCATCCCCGTTCTTAATTAGTCCCACTACTGTTGTGTCATCCGCATATTTAAAAAATCGAACAGAATCAGAGTGGGAGGCACAGTCGTTAGTGTATAGACAGTAGAGCAGAGGAGAGAGAACACAGCCCTGGGGGGCCCCGGTGTTCAAGGTCCTGGAACTAGAGAACAAATTACCTACTTTAACCACTTGTTCTCTGTCTGAGTGAAAATCTAGAATAAAATAGCACAGAAACTCATCAATTCCGAGCAATTTAAGTTTTTCAAATAATTTAAAAGGCACAATCATGTTAAACGCTGAACTAAAATCAATAAACAAAATTCGTACATAAGTGGCAGAGGCCTCCAGGTGCTGCAGGATGGTGTGTAAACACATAGATACAGCATCCCCTACAGACCTGTTGGGCTGATAAGCAAACTGATACATGTCTAATTTAACCATACTAGATAAATGATCACAGACAAGCCGCTCAAACACCTTCATAATGACAGAGGTCAGAGCGACGGGCCTGTACTCATTCAGACAAGCAGCGCTAGATTTCTTGGGCACAGGTATGATTATGGCAGATTTATAGCATGCCGGGACTTTAAGTGTGCTGAGAGACCAATTAAAAAGATCTGTAAAAACAGTAGCGAGTTGGTCAGCACCATTTTTCAGGGTAAAAGTAGACACATTGTCTGGCCCTGCGGCCTTCCTAACATTTTGTTTGCGGAGTAAGGCTCTGACTTTGTGTTCCTCTGTGGCCTCCATTTATGCCACACAAATCCGGCAGAAAGGGGAAAAGGTGATCAGGGACCCTTCTCACCCTGCTTACGACCTCTTTAACCCCCTTCCCTCTGGCAGAAGACTCCAAAGTCTCAGGTGCAGGACATCCCGTTTTAAAAACAGTACATATCCCGAGGCTGTCCGTCACCTGAACTCGAGTACAAATGTACAGGCACTTTGCACAACAAGGGCTAGCACCAGCCAACATGCACTTTAAGGCAATATGCACTTTAAAACTGGTACACTGAGCAATTTATTTTAGGTATTGTAGCATTTTTTCTTTTTAATTGTTTGTGTAAAACTCTTTATTGTGGGGATTGTACTCTTGTGTTTTTATATTGTATTCTTGTGTTTTTATATTGTATTCTTGTGTTTTTATATTGTATGTTTTTAACATAGTCTGTACTGTACGTGGCACCAAGACAAATCCCAATCAACAGTGTTGAAATGGCAATAAAGTTTCTATCTATCTTCTATGCAGAGACCCCTGACAGAGGTGTTACTCCTGCATCATGCAGAGACCCCTGACAGAGGTGTTACTCCTGCATCATGCAGAGACCCCTGACAGAGGTGTTACTCCTGCATCATGCAGAGACCCCTGACAGAGGTGTTACTCCTGCATCATGCAGAGACCCCTGACAGAGGTGTTACTCCTGCATCATGCAGAGACCCCTGACAGAGGTGTTACTCCTGCATCATGCAGAGACCCCTGACAGAGGTGTTACTCCTGCATCATGCAGAGACCCTGACAGAGGTGTTACTCCTGCATCATGCAGAGACCCCTGACAGAGGTGTTACTCCTGCATCATGCAGATACCCCTGACAGAGGTGTTACTCCTGCATGAATGAATGAATGAAAACTTTATTGAACAGATTGCAGAATGGGTACAATACAGTACGGCTCAATACACACAATTGTTAAGGATTGCAGACCAGAGAAAGACGTTTGTCTTGTTTACATCAGGGTCCCCCATTTTCATTTCATATTGACATTTATGACATACTCAACATACATGACATTTATGGCATAGGGACATATAGGTATTTAGTACTGATACATTTGTGACATATACGGTATTCAAATATACAGTACTGTTACTCATAGATCCTGACAGAGTATATACATGCGGTGGGGAGGAGACTGTCTATTAGGAGGGGGTGGGGGGTTTGGACATTTACGGTGGCCAGTTTCGAATTGCAGCCTCCTGTAGGTGCTCTAAGAGCGTAAGAGCGGTTTTGAATGTGGGTAGGGATTTACATTATTTTACAGCTTTGGGTAGGGCGTTCCACATTGATGTGGCATAATTGCGAAACGTGTTTAGTCCCTTGTTTGAGCCGAATCTGGGTTTAACATTATTTGTTGAGCTTCCTCTGGTGTTGTGGTCGTGGTATTCACTGACCTTTGGGAAGTATTTTGACATGTACATGGGTACCTTAGTCATATAGTGTATCTTGTAGACCAGGCCCATTGCAAGTTGCTGTACTCTGTCGTCTACTCTAAGCCATCCTAGGTTGTCAAAGTGTGCAGGGGTGAGGTGGGTTCTAGGGGTAAGGTCAAGTAGTAGTCTGACCAGTTTGTTTTGTGATGTTTGTAATCTTGTTTTTAGCGCCTTTGAGGTGCTTTGGTACCATGAGGTGCAAGCATAGTCGTAGTACCCTTGAATGAGTGCTCCTGCCAGAGTCTTCAGGGTATTCTTGTTTACCAGAGAGGAGATCCGGTACAAGAATCTAGTTCGTTGGTTGACTTTTTTTATTACATTGGATGCCATTTTGTCACAGGAAAGATTTGCCTCTAGGATGGAACCCAGGTAGGTAATTTCATCTTTCCTTGTGACAATATTGTTATTGCATCATGCAGAGACCCCTGACAGAGGTGCACAGCGCCAGCAGGAACACTCCCGTCTCCGCACACAGCTCAGTGAGCTCTCCCAGTGTCTCATTGGTCGAGCAGAGGTGCTCGGTTGCCCAATGGAACTCCCCGCCTTCCTGCAGGGGGCGGGGCAGCGACGTGAGGGGAGGAGGCTGACCGCTCACCTGTTAAAGAGCATAAAGATGAATTTACATGGAAAATCCAGCCTAAGATATAATTCACGTATATTATTTCTATAATACTGTGCAGCTCAGTTTAAATGTGTGAATATGAACAAGTCTCTCCTTAACCCTTTCACTGCCGCACTACCAAACGGTTAACCCTTTCACTGCGACAATACAGAAGGTTAACCCTTTTACTGCCACACGACATCAGGTTAACCCTTTCACTACCAAACGGTTAACCCTTTCACTGCGACAATACATGAAGGTTAAGCTGAACACCAGAGAGGCAAGACTCTAGTCTAGGAGCTGCTCCCCTGTCAGTGAATCAATGAACAACTCCCTCTGACCAGTGTTGTAGTAACTCGAGTCCCAGTCCTGGACTGATCTTCAGGACTCGTGACTCGACTTGGACTTGAGCCTGATGACTCGGACTTGGACTCGAGCATCGACTGCATTCGGACTCGGAAGGTACAGACTTGTTCATTGATAAATACAGTTATTTATTAAAAAGAAAAATTGTAATAGGCCCTAATCATTTGGCATAAGATAATGGTGGCTAGTGCATTTGTTTGGCTATTGTGTCACAAAGTAAATAAACTCCCTTTGAAATGGTGACCGCTGTGTCATTTATGTTTAATGTAGACCTTTTTTTATGTGTATGTCAGCTCAGACTCAACCTTGATGACTTGGACTTGGACTTGGACTAGGGTAATGGGGACTTGACTCGGGCTCTTCTTTGGTGACTCGGACTCGAACACTGGGGACTCGAGACTCGACTCAGACTAGAGATTTACTGACTCTACTACAACACTGCCTATGATGACACATTTGATTGAAATGCAGACTGTATAGCACATGCTTAATGATTCTATAATTATGATCATTCTAATATTTTATTTTTATTATTACTATTATTAGTTCTCCATTGGTTCTGGTTTGTTTCACATTGCCAAGTGACAAATGAACCATCATTTATATAAATTAATTAAGGTAAGTAGGTAATCGTTTTGAATCCTGACAAACAGTGAACAAACAGAATGTTGTCCTCTCTACTTTTGCCTGCACACATTTTTACAAAATATTGTTTATGTTATTGTTTATTTGTCTGTGATAAATTATGGGCTACTGTCACCTTAATTGTGTATTATTATTATTATTATTATTAAAAAAGGTAAAATAATAACCTTATGATGATTATTTTTCTTTTATAGCATATTTCAGAAATAATGGGAAAAGGCCAACATAGATCCTTCAATCAGCTTCATTAAATGTACAATTTAGGGGTTATTTTCCTGCCTTTTCCTGTGTTCTCATCTCAAACAAAGGTCTCGAGGGTTCACCTCAAACAAGTGGTCCAGGATGCAGTTTAATCGAGGCGATGACCCTCCCCAAACAAACCCAAACAAGTGGCTGGATTCAAGCACATTAAACTACAGGCAGGTCTGACAGTAAGGAGAAAGTATACACACAGTCTGTTGACGATAAGCGAATAGACAAACCAGTGTGTTGAGGCCCCTCAGGACGTCTGGGCTGCAGCCGGCCAGCATCGACTGGATAGTATCTGGCAACACTATACAAAGCACAACACAATAATTATGGGAATGGGATACGATAAGATAAGATGATCCTTTATTGATCCCCTTGGGGAAATTCGGGTGTCAATACAGGGTGGGGGATGCATAGCTTCACAATACAAATACAATATAGTAATATATACAATATAGTAATATAAAAAGTACAAACACAAGTGGTGAGAGTCCAGTGATATGAGTCTCTAGTGCAAAGAAACAAGATAGAAGATAGTCGGTACGGTGATGTGAGTCTTTAGTTCTCAATGGATGAGTTAAGGTAAGTTATACTTCATTAATCCCCTTTGGGGAAATTCATCCTCTGCATCCTAGCTATTTAGGAGCCAGTAGTACCTTTGTCAAGGGCAATGGCAGGAGTATATACCTAGCATGCAGCAAACATGGGGGGAGAGAACATGCAAACTCCACACAGAAAGGCCCCCTGCTGGTCAAACGTCTGGGGTCTGAACCCAGGACCTTCTTGTTGTGAGGCAACAGTGCTAACCACTGCACCACTGTGCTGCCCATAGTACTATCACACGGTGCTAAGTAGTATACAAAACTTTACTGTTATAAACAGTAACACCCACCACACACACACACACCAGTGTTGTAGTACTCGAGTCCAGGACTGATTTTCAGGACTCGTGACTTGACTTGGACTTGAGCATTGACTGCATTCGGACTCAGAAGCAGCAGACGAGGACTTGTTAATTGATAAATAGTTATTTATATACCGGTATATATATATTATTTTGTAATAGGCCCTAATCATTAATTTTGGCATAAGATATATATAGGCTAGTGCATTTGTTTGGCTATTGTGTCACAAAGTAAATAAACTCCCTTAGAAACGGTGACCGCTGTGTCATTTATGTTTAATGTAGACCTTTTTTTTTTATTTGTACGTCAGCTCTTTGACTGCCAGAGTGGAGTGGACACAACCTTGATGACTCGGACCTTGAACACTAGGGACTCGAGACTCGACTCGTACTCTAGATTTAGTGACTCAACTACAACACACACACACACACGCGCGCGCACACACACACACACACACACACACACACACACACACACACACACACACACACACACACACACACACACACACACACACACACACACACACACACACACACACACACACACACACACACACACACACACACACACACACACACACACACACACACACACACACACACACACACACACACACACACACACACACACACACACACACACACACACACACACACACACACACACACACACACACACACACACACACACACACACACACACACACACACACACACACACACACACACACACACACACACACACACACACACACACACACACACACACACACACACACACACACACACACACACACACACACACACACACACACACACACACACACACACACACACACACACTTTACTCACTGTCCATTGTGTCGACCAGTAGGTGAGCAGCTTTCAGGAGAGGGGAGGAGTCAGCTCTCCCACTGGTGGGCCTCAGCAGATCCATTATGGCACGAGCAGACGGGTCCTTTGGCAAGGCACAGGTCTCAGCGTCGCACCATCGGTCAAGCTTAGAGAAGAGCAGGGGTGTAAAGTACTTGAGTAATTGTACTTCGTTACAATACTTAAGTACTGTTTTGTGGGATTTGTACTTTGCTCGAGTATTATTAGGTTTGTATACTTGTACTTTTACTCAATTACATTTCAGAGAAAAAAAATACATACTTTTTACTCCTTACATTTAAAATGCAGACCTACAAAGTACAAAGTATAAATAGCACAGGTCCAACTACTTTAATTAGTATATTTGTTTCTCTGGCCGAACTACTAATGTTAACGTTATTAATCCTGCGGCCTCACTTTATTTAAAAACAGCCAATCAAATCCCCATCAATGGAAAATGAACCCGCCCATACCCATGCTGATTGGTCCTTGTGCAAGACTAGAAAGCAGGGATCTTTGATTAAACACCTGCTATCAGAAGAATAGACAGCCAGAAAAAAGGTTTTTACTTTTACTTTTTAGTACTTAAGTACATTTAAAAGTAGAAACTTTTTTACTTTTACTCAAGTGTGTTTTTAGCCAGATACTCTGACTTTTACTTGAGTACGATTTTGAGACGGTATCCATACTTTCACTTAAGTATCATTTCTGGGTACTTTTCACACCCCTGGAAAAGAGAGGAGAGGTACCGGGATCCTCATTTCCATTCATGCAACACAGCACTAGATGTTAGCTAATGTAGCAAAATGAGCTCAAACCACAACAAGCGCTAAAAAGTAAAAGGTTGATGCTGAAAGGAGTGTTTAACCCTTTCACTACCACACTACCAACCTTGCGACAATACAGAAGGTACAAGAGACAAAGGGTTAACCGTCTAGTGTGGTAGCGAAAGGGTTAACCTGTTAAGCCTTAGGATCACCCTGCTGTTTTTAATCATAAATCAATCAATACAGACCATATTAATTAATGGTGTGTTTCTTTTTCAAATGTAGCCAAGAGTAAAGACCGTAACCCTATCAAAACAGCAGTCAAAGTGTATATTTTCAGCACTACGTTTGTTTACAGATGTTTTTAAGATTGACCGAAAATAAGAATTTATCTGAAAAATGCTAATTCTATCTCTCTTTTATCATAAAACCGTTCACATGCTTCGAGAAACACTGTACTTATTGTACTTATTTTATGCCTATTCTTATGTCTGTACGTTCTACATTGCACTACTTTTATTGTCTTTTATGCCTATTCTTATGTCTGCACTTTATGCATTGCTTTTATTTTGTCAACTGTATGACAACTTTATGGCTATGTTCATTTTATGCTATTTGCTGTGAAGCACTTTCAGCTGCAATCCATGTACTGTATGAAAGGTGCTATATAAATACAGTTGTTATTATTATTATTATTATTATTATTATTATTATTATTATTATTATTATTATTATTATTATTATTATTATTATTATTATTATTACTGCCTACTAGCTTCCCTCGACTGTCCTCATCTTCTCTTCCGATATGTTTCTGTATTTTCCTGTGTTTTGTCTCAAAGTGACTGAAGTTGTTGTTGTCTTTGACTACAGCCTCACGTGTTCTTTACAAACTAAGCACACAGCTCCAGCGCTAACCTCAGTGGAAAAAACACTTCTAATAGAAGTCAATGTCTTGTTAACACTAAATATGTTGGATAGGTAAACAATATATACCCTCTAATATTAACACTAAATATGTTGGATAGGTAAACATAGACCCTCCAGTATTAACACCATTTCACCCAGATGGCGTCACTCTAAAACATTGTTTAACCTCCTTTGACCTTGAAATAAGTATGATCAACTAAATCCATGAAGTAAGACGTTTAATATATGATGCAGGAGGGTATTAGGAACAATAAAAACATTGGAAAGAACTATTCCATTCTGTCAGCACCCTTCACATTAGAGACAACTATTCCATTCTGTCAGCACCCTTCACATTAAAGGGAACCATTCCATTCAGTCAGCACCCTTCACATTAAAGGGAACCATTCCATTCAGTAAGCACCTTTCACATTAAAGGGAACCATTCCATTCAGTCAGCACCCTTCACATTAAAGGGAACCATTCCATTTAGTAAGCACCTTTCACATTAAAGGGAACCATTCCATTCAGTCAGCACCCTTCACATTAGAGGGAACCATTCCATTCTGTCAGCACCATTCACATTAGGGGGAACCATTCCATTCAGTCAGCACCCTTCACATTAAAGGGAACCATTCCATTCTGTCAGCACCATTCACATTAAAGGGAACCATTCCATTCTGTCAGCACCCTTCACATTAAAGGGAACCATTCCATTCAGTCAGCACCCTTCACATTAAAGGGAACCATTCCATTCTGTCAGCACCATTCACATTAAAGGGAACCATTCCATTCTGTCAGCACCCTTCACATTAGAGGGAACCATTCCATTCTGTCAGCACCCTTCACATTAGGGGGAACCATTCCATTCAGTCAGCACCCTTCACATTAAAGGGAACCATTCTATTCTGTCAGCACCCTTCACATTAGAGAGAACTATTCCATTCTGTCAGCACCCTTCACATTAGAGGGAACTATTCCATTCTGTCAGAACCCTTCACATTAGAGAGAACTATTCCATTCTGTCAGCACCCTTCACATTAGAGGGAACTATTCCATTCTGTCAGCACCCTTCACATTAGAGAGAACTATTCCATTCTGTCAGCACCCTTCACATTAGAGAGAACTATTCCATTCTGTCAGCACCCTTCGCATTAGAGGGAACTATTCCATTCTGTCAGCACCCTTCACATTAGAGAGAACTATTCCATTCTGTCAGCACCCTTCACATTAGAGAGAACTATTCCATTCTGTCAGCACCCTTCACATCAGAGAGAACTAAGGTCACAAAGGTCATTCTTACCGTGTCCTCCAGCTCTGACAGGGTGTCTCTGTCCTTCAGAACCTCAAAGAAGTTCTGGAACAGAGCAGAACGGGTCGCCTGGGGGAGGTCTGCCAACGGTCCGAGAAGCACCTCCATCTTCTGTAACTCTAAAGAAGGGACAGAGAGAGGTGGCAGCAACAATGGTTTTAGTATGCGTAGCGTGCGGTACATGTATTTCGTACTTGTATGTACACACAGAAATACATGTATGTGCATATATATGTGGAATAAGTTGGAAACATGTGTTGTTTGTTTTTGGCTCCGTCTGTGCACATTGGATTTGAAATGGGACAATGACTATTAATACTCTTCCCATAACGTCGCCGTGTGCCTTTAATCCCATGACCCAAACCCTGGCAGCACATCACCCCCATCCTCATCCACCTCCACTGGCTCCCCATCAAATCCCGCATCACCTACAAAACCCTCCTGCTCACCTACAAATCCCTTCACGCCCTGGCACCTCAGTACCTCACTGACCTCCTCCACCCCTACACTCAGTCACGGTCCCTGCGATCCACGGACACTAGTCAGCTCTCCATCCCCCGAACCAGACTACGGACGTTCGGGGACAGAGCTTTCAGTGTGGCAGCTCCCACCCTCTGGAACTCCCTCCCCGCAGAACTCCGCACCACCCCAACTCTGGACTCATTTAAAAAACTGCTCAAAACCCACCTCTTCAACCTGGCCTTCAACCCCTAACTTTCTCACTTTATATGTATATGTTGTGTTTGTCCACTATGTTTGTTAGTTTGTTACCTCCCCTCCCACCCCCCCCCCCCCCCTTATGTAAAGCGACCTTGGGTCCTCTGAAAGGCGCTATATAAAACGAAGTATTATTATTATTATTATATTATGACAGCAAACACCCTCAAATTAAAGCTCAAAGTCTACACTTTTTGTACCATTTTAAAGTCCAGTGTGCTGGAGTAGAGCCAAAACGACAAAAATATCATCATTGTTCTATGACTTGCAGATTGTAATGTATATGGACACACACACACACCTTTTTGCACTAGCTCTATGGTATCAATGGAATCCTGGGATGTGGCGACAGATGGTAATGCCTCTCGTATGACCATGGCATGTGGGGTTTCTGTATCTGAACGGGGAGATTAAAAAGATTATTATATTATATATTAGTAGCATTGGTAACAAATGCAGCGCAGAAAAACATTATTCAATATTTTAGACATGTCTTTGTCTAAATGCATTGCTAGAATATTAATGATATAACCAATAACGTGTTTGTGGGGGGGGGGGGGGATGTTCCAACTAAGAAAATGACGAGTACCAAAGGATTAGAAATATATCCTCCATTAAATTCTTCTAGAGTTAATCTCACTAAAGGTAAACATTCTGATGTTTGGTCCACAAACAGCTTAAACAGCTTTTCAACATTTCTTAGTAAGATACGTTAGCGATTCTGCATTTTCTTTAATTAATTGAAAACCGGGGGCATAGCATTTAATAACTAAAAACAAGGGTTTAGAACAAATTCTATTTCCAGAAATATTTGTTATTTATAATCTTTTATACAAAGCTGCTGGTGCTTCTGGGAGTCTGTGGAAAACATTGGTTGCCGCGGCGCCTGGCTTGAAAAGTGACGCAGAGCTGCTGGACTCTCACTCACTCACTCACTCACTCACTCACTCACTCACTCACTCACTCACTCACTCACTCACTCACTCACTCACTCACTCACTCACTCACTCACTCACTCACTCACTCACTCACTCACTCACTCACTCACTCACTCACTCACTCACTCACCTAAGTTGGAGTCATGAGAGTTGTTTGATATCCTTGGTCCATCTTCCTCAAAGTCGTCACATTCGAAGTCACATTCGAAGTCACATTCGAATTCCAGAGCTAAACACACACACACACACAATGTGAATACTCAACCAGACACGCTAGAGGAGAAAATCTTATATTACCAAAAGCATGAACAGATGAATGGTTATCGAATCGAAACGAATGGTTATCTACAGTACCAAGCTATGCATGAATAGAATTCACTCCCTAGACATATCACACAAGAAAACAGTAAAATACTGCTTTAAATTGTATTAAAACAGCATCTTATGACAAGGGATATTTGAACAAATGTAGAAAGTATTGAAATGTATGAAAGTAGTTTTTTATGCTTTTCAAATGTGATTGTAAAAGTGAGTTACAATTATGAGGTCAAATACTATGTATTGGGACTATGCATTGCAACAACCTTATGTATCAACATCAAATTAGTTAGATGTCAAATTAGGCGTGTATGAACAAATGTGTGGGCATATAGTTGTGTACAGTTAAGTATTCTTAGCTATTTCACATAGTTGATTATTGTATGTTGGATTATTGTATACTACGCATGCGCAGATTGATAAACCTAGATCTCTGGACAATCCAGAGAGACTCTGGGCAATCTGTGCATGCAGAGTTCAGGAGTAGGTGCGGAAAAGTGACTCTAGCTCGGCCGAGAAAGTGCAGATCGACTTGGGATTGGTCTCTCCGTGTTCAGGAGACTTGGGCGTATAAAAGTCTATTGGATCATGTCTCCAGCACCCCCACAGCCGTAGCTACAACCACTTAATGTCAAGGCTCTCATCCACATTCATTCATTTTATCCACCCGCTCTCTCTCCCATGATTTCAGAATACCGGAAGTGTTGCGGTGGTCTATCAGCAGCCCATTGCATAAGAAGCGATGCAAGCAAGGCCATCAGGCTGCTAAACGAACAATGAACACTACACAACAACAACCACCAAACGCACATAGCACACACATCCACACGCACACACTCACTTTAAACAAACACACTGTAGCACCCACTCCCCACACTTTATAGCACACACCCACTTTAAACAAACACACTGTAGCACCCACTCCGCACACTTTATATTTATTGATGAAGGATTGCACTACAACTCGTACACCTTACTGTAAATTGTACCTAAATTGTACCTCATCCCATTTCTGCTTTGCACTATATAGTACTGTACATTAGTACACTGCATAGTATTGTATATTATATGGTAACTCAGTTACGTCTATTCTGCATCGAACATTGTACATATGTCTATACCGAACACTGTGACCTCATTTTCTTCTTCTAAATTACATGCTATACTATGTTATTTGATACTATCTTGTCTAGCACAGTCTCTGGAGCGTAACAGTAAGAAGCATTTTGTATGAAAGTATTCTGTACTTCTGTATGACAACTATTAAAGAAACTTGAAACTTGAAGCATTGAGGTACATGTGGCGGAAACGGAATAAAACCACCAAATATGAGTCATATTTGAGTCATATTATATGACAGGGTTTTTACACCCTAATAAATTAAATAAAATGTGACTCAAAGTGAAAGGGTCTAAATACTTTCTGAAGACACTGTACAGTATATGGTAGTATCACAATGTATCACAAGGAAAATACTATATACTCCATTTCCAAAAGTACAGTGTACACATTGGATTCCTCGGTACCAGCTCTGGCCACACACACTTACCTCGGTCTTGGATGTCTATCTTTCTGAGGCTATAGGCGATGACCACTCCAGCAGCGAGTGTGTAGGACGTGTGTTTGTTTTCTTGAAATGCAGCCGATAGTCCGAGCTAAAGCAGAGCAGAGACAGAATGATCAACCACGTGAGGGACGACTAAACACAGCACAAATCTACTCTGTAAGCGGTAGGGCTGACCTCGACTAGTAGAATAGTCGACTAATCGATCGAAAGAAAAAGTATAATATTTTTTTGTACAAATCCTTAGTCGGGGACAGGCCTAGTAAGCGGTAAAGTTCACTCTGACACACACACATGAAGGCATACAGACATACTCACAGTTTTAAAAAATAAAGACAAAAAATAGCAAAGATAAATAATAAAGTATTCTAAGGCCAGACTGGCCCCTTTCTTCCTCATCGACACCAATTTCACATCGGATTCGGCAGTGTAGATCTTCTCTGTAACGAAGCCCAACACCTCTCCCTCCTTCAGCCGAGGAATCAGCCGCTTCTTCACCTCGCTAGAAGAAGAAGAAGTCTTTATTTATCATTTAACACACACACATGTGATGGGCGACCCACAGGAACACACACACACACACACACACACACACACACACATGCACTGAGTCGCTGATGAAATGTTCTCTGCACCTCCCATCCCGTCGTCCTTCCCCCCAAAGGGCAGCCGGGAGCAGATAAGGGCTGCGGCGTGGGGCCGCGCCCCAGGGAACAATCCAAGTGCTCCAGTCCGTCTTCGTCAGGGACGCGACAGCGTTAGCGATCTGTTGTGCATGTTTTTTCATTGGGTTTATCTTATCGGGAAGGGAAACCCTTGCGAGCACAGGGGGAGAACATGCAAACTCCACTCAGAAAGGCCTGGGAGAGGGCTAAGTGGCGCAGTGGGCAAGGCGCTCACTAACGCAGGAGATGCTGGGTTCGAGCCCAGCTCTCGGCGTTGCTACCAGCTTGGTTGGTCGTTCATACTAACACAATTGGCAGTGTTAGGGGTCGGAAAGCCGGTGGGTGGGGATTAGACATTGTGGACAGCGACTCCTACAGGTCGGTTGTTGCGCCTGTACAGCAGAATCAGGAAGTAATGGGGGCAGCGTGAGCCTCCCACGCGTTACTCCTCGCCACTGAGAGATCGCGCTGTACAGGTGAAAAGATGCGACGGCTGCCTCCTCGTGTACCGGAGGGGACACGTGATGCAAGGCTTCTGTCCTCACTACAGCCGACCAGTGGGAGGCATAGTCTAGCAACGTTCGAGACAGGGGAGGGGAGAATTGAAGGGAGAATTGGCAAGGCGAAATTGGGATGGGAGAAACAAATAGAAAAATAAGGAGAAAAAGTGGATCCAAATTTTTTTTAAAGGCCCAGGAGATACCCCACCTGGGTACCTGGCAATGCGGAAACCTGGTCCCCAAGCGGGAATCGAACCCAAGACCTTCTAGCTGTGAGGCGACAGTGTTAACCACTACATCACTGTGCCGCTCAGGAGCACAGAGGAGATACTAGCTATAGGACTTGGGAAGCGGACACCTCATTTCCGAGACAAGCTGCCATTAAAGAAGATCACACCGGTTAAAGAGTCGAGGGGCTCTGGCACTTTTAATGGTCTCCACAACTGCTAAGGAAAGCCCTGCACCGAGTAGACGTTCCCGTTCAGGTACAAAGCTACCAGCTTCCACTTGTGCGTCGATAGGTCCCACTAGCTGCCACTTGCCTGAGTCAATAGGTCCACGCGTAATGGAAGAACCCAAGGGGTCTGTCAAAATTCGAAACGACAGAAAATCTATCTACGCATGCGTGGTTTGTAGTTATTGCACCATCATCTAGCCAAATAACGTCAAATCCGACACTGTAGTCCCCTACACATGCAGAGCACAAAGTCGAGCGGATGAACGGTTCTCGAGATATGTACGCCACAGAGCAGCCACAGACACGCAGATTCCTTGCTTTATAGTTATGCCTTGTCTCCATTAGCCAGGGTTTAGCCGTGCTGTGGCCTGTCAGACAGTGAACGTTTCCATTGTCAAACCTGTTCAGACCTGGCCAAAGTTGGCTGGGACTGTTCTGTTATATCATCATGGTTTAGCTAGTGCATCAGTTGGCAGAGTGAATTATGAAAGGTTGCCTAGCAACCGGAGAGTTTACAAGAAACCCAACCATACCATACCATGCTAGACCATGGCTAGCCCCAGCCAGGCTGAACATAGCTAATGGAGACACAAACCCAACCATACCATACCATGCTAGATCATGGCTCGCCCCAGCCAGGCTGAACATAGCTAATGGAAACACAAACCCAACCATACCATACCATGCTAGACCATGGCTCGCCCCAGCCAGGCTGAACATAGCTAATGGAGACACAAACCCAACCATACCATACCATGCTAGACCATGGCTCGCCCCAGCCAGGCTGAACATAGCTAATGGAGACACAAACCCAACCATACCATACCATGCTAGATCATGGCTCGCCCCAGCCAGGCTGAACATAGCTAATGGAGACACAAACCCAACCATACCATACCATGCTAGACCATGGCTCGCCCCAGCCAGGCTGAACATAGCTAATGGAAACACAAACCCAACCATACCATACCATGCTAGACCATGGCTCGCCCCAGCCAGGCTGAACATAGCTAATGGAGACACAAACCCAACCATACCATACCATGCTACACCATGGCTCGCCCCAGCCAGGCTGAACATAGCTAATGGAGACACAAACCCTGGAAAACAGCTTATCAAGGGAAAGCATGGCTCAACAAGTACTTTCAAAGATCAACAACAGGATTAGATACCTAGCCAGAATCTCCCAGTTTATATATCAGTCCGCAATGAAAATACTTGCTGGAGCACTTATACAGTGTCACTATGACTATGTCTGTGGCTCCTGGTTCAACAGCGCCCCCAAAAGTCAGAAAATAATACTACAGACATCACAAAACAAGCTAGTGAGGGTAATACTAAGGCTACCTGCCGAACCCACCTTGACTCACATTTTGAGAGCATGAGATGGCTAAAGGTGGAAGACGAACCAAACAGGGATGTGCCTAGTTCACTGAATCGTGCACGGGGCTCGCTAAACAACTTGTAGACCACAGTGTTTTTATGAATGCCCACAAGTAGCTGTTTTATTAATAATATAATAAGCCGCGCTCGGTAATAATAATAAGCTGCGTTTTTTCTTCCTTCTTCCCAAGATGCACAGATATATAGATAGATAGATAGAGAGATTAGATGCAGTGTGCTTGTTTTGCAGTGAGTGCTGCGAGCAGTGGTAATAATAATCACTTCCTATATTTGGTTCGCGTTTGGTTCGATGAAGCCGAACCGAGACCGACGTTTTCAGGCGGACCAGAGTTCGACTGTTTGGTCCGCGAACCGAGTTCGACGCGCATTCACACAGACCCGAAAAACCGGACTATCGAATTCTGGTCCGAAAGTCCGGACCAAACAGCCCCTGTGTGAAAGCGACCTATATTGATCTGGTCTTACTAAGAGCAGAGTGGCTAAGTGTGAGTGAATGAGTGAGTGAGTGAGTGCATGAGTGTGTGAGTGAGTGTGTGAGTGAGTGAGTGAGTGAGTGAGTGAGTGAGTGAGTGAGTGAGTGAGTTAGCACCATGCCGGTTATGGATACGGCATACGGGGGAGGTAGTACAGTAGCCTACATGTTTGTGTCGGAGTTTATCAGCTTGTCCATGTTGGCCGTCTGGATCTTCAGCTTGGCAAATGTTGCCTCGTCTTTTTGAGCGCTTTCTGCGCTGGCATGAAGCTCACCGGCCGGATGGTCCACTCCTGCCTTAGCTTGCTGTCCGTTGGCCACCACATCCGCGAAGTCAGTAACAAGGTAATCTGTTTCTTCCAATTCTAAGACATTTTGTGTGAGAGAGAAAGAGAGACAGTGAAATAAGCAATGCAGTGGAAGACTGCTTTGTGTGTGTGTGTGTGTGTGTGTGTGTGTGTGTGTGTGTGTGTGTGTGTGTGTGTGTGTGTGTGTGTGTGTGTGTGTGTTGTGTGTGTGTGTACCTGGAGTGAGTTGTTGGTCGGTCAGTAGGTTATCAAGGGTGATTGTAAGGAACCGGTGTTTTGAACCCCGAAATATGGACCCTTTTTTCTTGATGACCAGTTGAAGGCAGTTGATGTTTTTAGACTCATGAAGTCTTGTGTTGGGTATGAGGCTTCCTCCAGGAGACACGGTTTGGACAAACCTCTTTGTAAATTCCCCAAACATCTAGAGGTAGATCAACATACAAATAGTAAAGTACAGAACAATAACAATCTAGAGGTAGATCAACATACAAATAGTAAAGTACAGAACAATAACAATATAGATCAACATACAATAGTAAAGTACAGAACAATAACAATCTGTTAACAATAACAATAACACAGAAAGACTCAGAAGAAGCTTCTATCCCCAGGCCATCAGGCTGCTAAACGAACAATAAACACTATGCAACAACCATCAAATGCACACAGCACACACACCCACACGCACACACTCACTCAAACAAACAACACACTGCAGCACCCACTCTCCACACTTTAGATCACACAAACACACTTTACACTTTATATTTATTGATAAAGGATTTGCACTACAACTCGTACACCTACTGTGAATTGTACCTAAATTGCACCTCGTCCCATTTCTGCCTTGCACTATATAGTATTGTATATTAGTACACTGCACAGTATTGTATATTGTATGGTAACTACGTCTATTCTGCATCGAACATTGTACATATGTCTAAACTGAACACTGTGACCTAATTTTTTTACTTCTAATTTTACTATGTTATTTTATTTCATACTTATCTTGTCTTGCACAGTCTCTGGAGCGTAACAGTAAGAAGCATTTTGTATAAAAGTATTCTGTACTTCTGTATGACAAATATTAAAGAAACTTGAAAGAAACTTGAAACTTGAACTTGAATGAATGATTTTATTTCGGTCTTCTTTTACAAAGCATAGTAGTAGAAAAAAATTTTTTAAACGAGAAAAAGATTAAATGACCGAAAAGGTGTAGGCTGAAGCCGAGTCTTATAATTGCCTACCCTTTTTACATTACATTATTTACACACAAAATAAATACAAAAAAAAAAATAATAATTCAGTACATCATTTAGCAAAGGTTACAAACGTTTCATCGTTTTATGTATAAAACATATACACATTTATTTATGTTTTTTCTTTTTCTTTTTCCCTTTGTCACTATTTGAATACAGTTATGTTATAGATAAAATATAATTAGGATAATAATGAGGTTTTATATTTATGTATCACCTTATATTTGAGTAATTTCTTAAAAGTATGTAGCGAACTACACATTTTTACTTCTTTGTCAAAGTTATTCCATAGTTTTCCATCTAGAGGTAGATCAACATACAAATAGTAAAGTAGAGTACGATAACATCAAGAGGTAGATCAACATACAAATAGTAAAGTATAGTACGATAACATCAAGAGGTAGATCAATATACAAGCGGAGCAGATAGGGGTAAAGGGGGATCATGAGAAGGCCCAGGTGGCTGCACTCCAGCCCACAATTAAATAATTTGTTATAATAATAATAATTAATTACATTTATATAGCACTTTTCTAGACACTCAAAGCGCTCCCCACAATGTAGGCTGGAAATGGCCTCCTTCACCACCACTGGTAGCATCCAACCTTGGGCTACACACGCTCAATGGACCTATCTCAAACCCTGCCCTCTTTTCTTGATCCTCCAATCACAACTGTCGCTTACCTCGGGCTACCATACACTGGCACCAGGCACACATCACACTACACAATGGTTGAACGGCTCAGGAGACAGGGATTTATATCAGCCAATTAAGAAAGGACCTTGATGTCAGAGACCTGATTGGGAATTTGGCCAGGAACGTCGGGGGAAACCCCTACTCTTTACGATAGGCGTCCTGGGTTTCTTTAACAACCAAGATTCAGTCAGGACCTTATAGGTCTACATTGGTCAAAACACAGGCATACTTAATTCTAAAATTATATTATATAATAACCAGAAAAGTTTCCCCGTAGATAATTATGATTTTCTACTGTCACATGAATGCAGCTTCTTGTTTCCTTCCGTATTTTCTAGTGTGGCCCTGAGCTTACAGCTCATGTTCACTTGAAGAAAGATAGTGCCTGGATTCTACGTTACAGCTACGTTACAGTTGAATAAAATTAATGTGTTTATGTAAATGTTTATAAATGAACACATCCACCGCCAATCCCGTTGTACAGCGTGTTTGCCGGCCATGCGAATTCTGCCAAACCACGCTGTACAGCGATATTGAGATCATATTTCATTTTTTCGCCATGGCATTCATAATTCCGCCACCCAGCCTCTGGTGATACAGTGGGACCCTGCACAATAGTGCAACGCCTCAATACCGCCGCCTGGTGGATGATCGGGCGAGTTACAACCGGAAGTGGCCATCGGTGCATCTGGGAAATCCGTCCGGCAGTCACATATCTACACACAGTGCAGAGGCCCCCCTGGTGTCCTGGGTTGTTGACTATCTGACAGGCAGACCACAGTACGTGCGCCTACGGAGCTGTGTGTCAGACAGACTGGTCAGCAACACTGGGGCCCCGCAGGGGACAGTCCTCTCTCCCTTCCTCTTCACCGTCTACACCAACGACTTCCACTATCGGTCAGAGTCCTGCCACCTTCAGAGGTTTTCTGACTCTGCGATAGTGGGATGTATAAAGGATCTTATAGTGGAGCCAGCTAACGTTAGCTTTCTGAGGCTAGTACATCGACAGGCTGCTATAGTGGAGCCAGCTAACGTTAGCTTTCTGAGGCTAGTACATCAACAGGCTGCTACAGTAGGAGTGGAGCCAGCTAACGTTAGCTTTCTGAGGCTAGATCAACAGTTAACATTACATAAAGTTTTAGCGCAACGTGGGCATTCCAGAATGGCGAGGATGCAAAGCATGTTAGACGATTGGACCAGTCGCAGAGTTTACATTGTATAGAAACTGCGCGACTCGCGAGAGAAGTTGTCACACAGCCTTCAAACGCAGGGCGGAAGAGCTCGTTTGCTTCTAGAATTGAAGGTCCGCTCTGCTCTGGAGATGCATCCAGCTGCAGGACCGCAGAACCCATATGAGGCTCCTCCCACTAAGACACTCTCAGGACCCTCGCTCCCATTGGCTGATTTGGGTCACGTGACCGTCACAGGGTCACGTGACCGTCCCACCCAATGGCTGAATTGGAGTATTGCACCGTGCGGGATTGATTGATTGATTGATTGATTGAAAACTTTATTAACAGATTGCAGAATGGGTACAGTGACCGTCACAGGCCCGGATTGATTGAATGATTGATTGATTGGTTGAAAACTTTATTAACAGATTGCAGATGGGTACAGTGACCGTCACAGGCCCGGATTGATTGATTGATTGAACATTTATTAACAGATTGCAGAATGGGTACAGTGACCGTCACAGGCCCGGATTGATTGATTGCTTGATTGAAAACTTTATTAACAGATTGCAGAATGGGTGCAGTGACCGTCACAGGTCCGGATTGATTGATTGATTGATCTATACTAGGTCTAATAGCAATATGACCAGGACAACACATACTGTGACAAAGAAAATTCAAAACAGACATTTAAAAGAGAAAATTTTTCAGATAATAAAAACGAATCTGAGGATTAGGATAATGTTGGCATGCCTTTTGTCGACATCTGGGGGCAGCCAGGAGTAGTATCTCTCATCGGTGAACCATCACATCTAAATGCCATATGAACACAACAAACAGTAGCTCTCATCTGTGTACCTAAAAACAGTTCTGTAGTCTTCATCGCCAAAGCCAGAGGTATGATCTATGTATTTGGAGTCCAATAATAGAATCTCCTGTATGCGTGGCTTCAAGACCTATAATGGGTATGTAAAAATAAGGTTTCTGTGGGAATGTGGATTCTGCTATTCTCCCAGAACAGCAGACATGTGCTCCTCTCACCCAACGTGGATTCTACTATTCTCCAAGGATGGTGGACATGTGCTCCTCTCACCCAACGTGGATTCTGCTATTCTCCAAGGACGGTGGACGTGTGCCCCTCTCACCCAACGTGGATTCTGCTATTCTCCCAAGACGGCGGACGTGTGCCCCTCTCACTGTACTAACTATTTGGGAGCTGTCCCAAATAGCTGCAGCTACCATGTGTTGTCAAGTTATTGTTATAAGGACCCCAGTCCAAGCTACAACAGTCTGCATTCCCCAATTGTTTGTATTGAGCCGTATTGTATTGTACCCATTCTGCAATATGTTAAATAAAGTTTACATCCATTCATTCTGCTAGCATTAACAATTGCATGAGCAGCTGGCTAACATGAGCTAACGTTAGCTACCTACCGTAGCTACCTAGCTACCAGACCCTGTTAGCTCAGAGCCCCTCTTTCAACATAACAAGCATTAAACAAAATGGCCCAGTCATCTATTCACTTTTGTTTAATACATGAGGCGTTGTCTCTAATGTTATCTAGCTACTGTTATCTAGCAACTGTCGTGGAATATATTATCATGTCATTATGAGTCTCTGTTATTTTATCATGTCATACAGCTAGAGTTTCAGTCCAACCAGATTTACTGGTTAATGTGTGTATGTCTCTTTAAGATACTCTATCATTCTCTCAGTCGTAACGAAGTTGCTGTTCCTACCAGCCATAGAGCTATAACCCAAGGTCATGGGAACTGTAAGATGGAGCTGTTTTTCCTTCCAGGCTTAGCCATAACATAGTCGTATTATTAATTTCTCTAACCAGCCATTTTGTTTTCTTCTACGTAATTTCATGTATTCAATTGTATGTCTGACCAGGCCTCTAGGCCAGTCCCCTGTCAGACGCTAGTGGGTTAACATGTCTGCCTCTGGGGGGGGTGACTGGTCTGGCAGCGTGGCCACGCTGTCATGAACTTTCTTTATTAAATAAACCTTTCTATTATTATTAATAATGACTCAGAATGATTAATGTAAGCGGCTCATCGTTTGTCATTTAATAATTTCCATTACAGATGGCGACGAGATGTTTTTTTTAACCGATGGGTGTCGAGGTCGGCCGCCAAACGGACTCTGCAGAAAGGGTGAATCCTGGAATTCCGGGGGAGCGCTGTCTCGAGGCTCCTCCGTGCGAGACACCGAGGGGAGAGAACCAGCTGCGCCGTCCGCTTGGCTGTCACCTCCGGCATGAACCTTGGGGACGCGTGATGAGGAACACTCGGTGAGCTGTTGACATTCTGATTTCTGTTTAAAACATTTTTTGTTTTTAAATTTATAATTAGAGGTCTAAACTAGAACATGGTGCCGGTCAGAGCTATTTTTTAAATGTATATTACTATGTGCTCTGCAGTGGTTATTTTTTTCATTGTATTGGTGTATTACTGTGAAGAATTATGGGGTATTTTTTTTAATTAGGTTAATATATATTTTAGAGCGATGGGGGTCGAGTTGGCCGCGAGCCGAGGTGCTATGCGGGCAGGTTGAAGTCTTGGGCTTCAGGGAAAGCGCTTTCTTCTCCTCAATACTCCCCCGCACACATGGGAAGGGAGTGAGGAACCGCTTGCTAGCGTCCGTTTGGCTGCCAACTACGGCTAGAATCCATGGGAGCGTGGGGGAGATATTCGGTGAGCTGGGCATTCTGTTTAGAAGCGGTTATTTATAAAGTAGCCATTCTGTTTAAAAGCGGTTATTTATAAAGAGGCCATTCTGTTTAAAAGCGGTTATGTATAAAGTAGCCATTCTGTTTAAAAGCGGTTATTTATAAAGTGGCCATCCTGTTTAAAAGCGGTTATGTATAAAGTAGCCATTCTGTTTAGAAGCGGTTATTTATAAAGTGGCCATTCTGTTTAAAAGCGGTTATGTATAAAGTAGCCATTCTGTTTAAAAGCGGTTTTTGTTTCTATCTATAAAGTACTTATGCGAGTGGGGTATTGAATATAGGATAATGTGTGTAACCCCCCTGTGTTTCCTTGAGTACTGGGATTTAAGGGGTATGTTCTGGCTGTACGCTGTTTACAGAGCTTTTTGTCTCCGAGTGCTCAGGAGGAACCAATTTTTGGGGGCTACATAATTTGTACATAGTATTGTTTTTTTTGGGTACCTTTTTTATGGTTTTCCTCTGGACACTTTAAATTAAGAGGTATGTTCCGATAATTAGGCGTGAATTACATTTGTATCGATATTGTAGGCGTGTGCAGAATGTACTGTGGAGTATAGTGGAAAGGGTTTTAGGCACTGATTCTGGGTTTTTTGGTTGTTTTCCTAACAAGGAGGCGGGAAGTTGGACCGTGCGTGGGATGCCAAAAGATAGGGGGTCAGGGGGTCGTGTGATTAGTTTTCCACTGTCTTATCTGGTCATACTGCAGTTTTTTCTGAAAAGAAATAAGATAGGGGCATTGTATCCGATAATTAGGCGTGATACGCTACTCCACAGAGCTTTTTTCTCGAAAGTGTTCAGAGGAAACGATTTGTCTGCCACATATTGTGGGTTTTTATTTTCTGTTTGTTTAGAGGGGCCAGAAAGGGGGGCCTGTGGGGTCATGACGGGAGAAGCTAAGAATCTGTTTTTCTGTCTTTTCTCCCACGGTGTGCCCGGGGCTGGATTTTGGGCTCGGTGTCTTTCCGTGTGCGTCACCGTCACCGGCCGTCCCGTCTCCTATCCGCTGGTCTCGCCGGCGACCATCAACTCCGGTGCGCCGGGCATTGGTGTAAAGACCTATAGAGCCTATAAGGAGGTGTTCGAGGGGAAAAAAGCACAATGGCGTGCGGAGGTGCAGGACGGGACGGGCCCACAGCGCATTGGCTGGACGCACGGCGGGGAGACATCGACCTGAGCTCAGGCAAAGTATAGCGCACACTCACATGCACGCACACAGATCGATGGAGATACAGGTACAGCAATATATTAAGGCCATGTGAACAAATCACTGACAATGGGCCTTCTGAAATTTATATTAGTAGCTCCAAAGTTATCATAAAGTGTATAGGGTTTAGGTATACCTTTGAGACTGGGATTTAAATACATTTCAATATATACCCTGTTTTGAATCAACATAAAAAAAAAAAAAAGAGAGCAGCCATAAAGGCACAAATATGGGTAATTATTTTTATTAAATACAGGATAGAATAGAAACAAGTGCATACGGTAGCACAGGCTGTGCACGCTGTTATATTACATAGAAATATTTTCCTCTGTCTGTGTAGGCACACACACACACACGTTTACATGCATGCACGCTGTGATAGGGGATAAACAATTCGCTATTTTATCTGCATCGTTTGTGTTTATCTGCATCGTTTGTGTTTATCTGCATCGTTTGTGTGTGTTGACATTGCCATGGGTGAATTTACGTCAGTTAGTATCTTGTTATTGATAGTAGAGCTGGACTGTGATTGCTCATCATCACATTGTATCAGCCACCAAAATACTCATCAATATTTACATAGATTGACACTTGTGTCTGTGATCAATACATAGCTACTGCCGGAGAAATTGGGCTGCTAAATGAGGATTAGAGATCAGTAACGTTTTGGTGGTGTTCGTTCAGTGATAACAACATTGGCTAAATAGCTAACAAAATGAATACAACATATAGCGTGGCTAACGACACAGAACAACGTTAAAACAAGTGCATGCATGATTGTTTACAATAAGCGGGTGGTCAAAGGACTGACATAACGGGTAGATTGCCTGCACACCACGGGGCACACAGGGGTTCCGCGAGGTGCCTGATGGGAATGTTTCTTTAAGAACAACTATTGAACTAAACAAATAGTCTATCTAGTGCTTCATGTGTATACAATAAGTGCTTAATCTAATAACATGAACTAAAAAAAAAAAAAAAGTCGATCAAAATGTCTTCACACGTTTCGTAAAGTTATTATAGGAACTTTATCAACTTGACGTCCGCGGCAGGCGTCATTGCTTTTACCAACAGGGTTCCCAACGCGGCTCTGGTTCGTTATCGTTTACAAGGGAATACAGAGCGGCTGTCGTGATAATCACACAACAATACTTCCGGTCCGGTCGGTGGGCTTCATAATAAAAGTCTAGAACACCGGAAAAGACGGAGCGGTGGGCTTCAAAATAAAAGTCTAAAACACCGGAAAATACGTTTATTTTGTACAGCGTTTTCCTCCACGAGTACTCGAGTACATCATGTGATCAATCGATCTGGATTATTTTTGCCCATCCCTAGTTTATCCTGTGCAGCAAGTCATATTGCCACACTGCCAGCGAGAGAATGTTTGTTGACATTCCTCATTAGAACATCTGAGATTAGAGTGTACTGGAGGCCCAGAGCGAGGGAGAGGGGTGACCTCTTTAATGCAACAGTAGAGAAACGTTTTGAAGTGTGTGTAAAGGTTAAACGCAGTTGTCATGACAACACGTCGCATGACAACCAGAAGGCGGGTTTATTGTTGAAAAGGATCCCCATTAGCTGTCGCCTGAGCTGAAGTCTCCATTCCAATAGAGCACCTGAAGGTAAAATAAGGGGACTGCTTCCGTTCATGAGAGGAGACCTTACCGCCGGAAGTGGAGACCTGCATCTCTGTTGGGGGAGAGGGGCCGACGTCGGACAAGGCAGTCCTGAGAAAGGAGCTGGTTGTTGCGTCGTAGCGGACTGCCTAAACCTTACGGGGAGAGGTGCATCTAAGTAGGGGAAGGAGTGCATCCGAACGGGAGGAGGGTACTCTTAACTGGAAGGAGGTTAAAAGGGTCAAAGCGCTTTATTTTGCTATACATTGTGGCGAGGGGAAGCCACTGTATATATATATATGTATATATATATGTTATGTGTATATATATATATATATATATATATTGGGGGGAGAGACAGGTATAATGGGGGGGCAGACATCATTATCAACATCAGCTCACATATTTAAGTAGTGCATTCTTAGGTGGTATTTGAAAGACACTTTACTATTCAATTTACTTATGTTCAGTGGGCAGTTATTCCAATGATTGATGGCACGATGAACAACAGTCCTCTTTAAAGATTTTGGTATTGTATGAGAGGGCGCTGTCATCAGGTATCAGCGTAGTATGTGCGTTTCTCTTTAAGAGAGGCACACATTAGCCAGTCAAAACAATTTGGTTATGATCTATGTTGATCCTTGCTATAAGGCCATAAGTGACATTGTTATGGGATCCGTTCTGTTTTCCTTGTAAAGCAGCCATAATAGTCATTTCAGCCAATCCTCAGGGTGATGTTCCAGCTCCTTCCACGTCATATGTGTGTATTAACTGTCTTGCCGAACGAAAGATCGCTCTCACTTGGTGATCGGACATTTGTTTACATGGTCTGATTACCAACTGCGCATTCCTTATCAATTGATCAGTGTGAGGAATTAAAACTATCTTCCATTCCTTATTTCAAACTTTGGCCTCAGAACAAGTTATTGCTCATAGATCCGTTTTGTTTTCCTTGTAAAGCAGCCATAGTAGTCAGCCTTGCCCGCAGAACAGTACATTTGATTTAAAATTCCTCCTTAAAACTGTGGGGCAATGGTCACTTATGCCTAGGTAGAGAACCCCACTAGCTGAGATCCTGTCATATTTATTGAAAAGGGAACTGGGAAAGCAGCACCACTCAACCAGTCAATATTAAAGTAGATTTATTGGGGAGTCAGTACAGTGGGGCTCAATACACACGGTGATCGAAATGTGTTGGCTTAGCAAAGGGCGATAGAAGGAGTGGTTCAGAGGCAGGATGTTTAGCACACTGCCAGCGAGAGTGGGTTTTTATTTTTTGTTTATTTGGTTTGTCCAGATTCTATTCATATCTGATTTGGCATAGTATGGAATTTTGCCATAACAATGACTGAATGGAGTATATTCTGATTTATGGAGTGATAAAAAGAGATATCCAAAATCCCCTTTGGCTCTAATATGTCGACAAAATGGAGCTATAATTTTGAAAATGGCTTTATCCAATGTTCAGATTTCTGTCCTGGAATTATATGCAAATTAGTGCATATTTAAGTAGAGCAGGCCTCATGTGCATGTTTGAACATACAATTGTGATAAAAAAAAAAAAAAAAGTAGTGTCTTAATGTAAGTAGTGAACTGGGGAAGTTTCAGTGTGATATATATTAGTTCACCTGCAGTGTCTCCCCTTTAAGTTCAGTTCAGTCTTAGACCTGTCCTCTGGTAAGGAGGTGAGAACTACAACATGTCACCCCTGAGTGACAGTGTGATTGAATGACCTTCGTCCAGCTTCAGAATACAGTTTTTTTATTATTAATTCTTTATTTTCTTTCTCTCTCTTTAATCTTATTCGTATGTCACAGGAGTGCACGTGATGGTGTTCAGTTGTGATTGAGCCATGTACTGATAACATTACAAGTTATTGCTCATATTATATTATAAATCTCCCATAACAATAAGTATCAGAAAGCCTAGGTCAAAAACCTCAGTTGTATTTGAGCTATGTACTGATGGTTTTTTTTTTCCTTCTTTCTTTTTTATGTGGTGGGGTCTTGCTGAACGGTCTCTTCACTCTCCTTGCGGTCGGGCACCCATCTCTGACCAAGAGGAGGACGCGCAGAGGACCACTGTCTGTACCAGGCTTCTGCAGTTACAGCGGTGACACATGGACAGTACTCCGTGACCATCAGCCGAGCATGGACACTGAGACAGTTTCTAGCAGGCCTATTCCATCAGGGCCACAACCAAGGGCCTGAGTGGGGGGACCGACTACAGCTGGTTTCTGTGAAAGTAAGCTGTCCCAATCTGCTCCAGAACTAGGAGGCAGAGGGCCTATCGGCTAGTGAACGATGGGGCGCTAAGACCATCAACCGACAGCTGACTCCAGTCTGATAGGATCAGTGGTCCTGAGATAAAGATCTTAGAGACAGTTTCCAGCAGGTCTAAGCCATTCACCGGACAGGCTCCTTGACCGAGCCACGGCATACATGGACTGCAGAGGGGGGTGCTTGGACCAGCGACCGGGGGGAGGGAGAAGAGACCGTTTCCGGGATGAGGCAAGTTTTACCCACAATGCTTAGGTTTGAACCACAATACATGCAGATATTACAGTATCGTCCTAAAAGATGTTAGGTAATGATGTAATGAACTTTCTTTGATTCAGGTGGAGATTTTGTAATATGTTGTGCATTATAATAGTAACCAGTTATTTTTTCATTCTTTGTGAGGAGTCTGCAGATTGTTTTTGTTTTGTTTTGGCTATCTCCCGGAGAATGCAGTCACGTGTATTCTGTTTTCGCTATGTTATATTTCGTGAGCGCAGTCTATCTTGCAAGGTACTGCCCTGTGTTTTCTTTTGTGATTTAAATTTTTCAGCTTGGTGGTGGGAGAAGTATGGCCTTAACAAAACCAGAGACTGGACACTGTACCCTTGAGTCCTCCGACCATCCGTCTGGGCATTTGCAAAGAGACGCTAATGATGGCTGCTGTTATGACAACTTCTCTTTTGCACGTGACACGGGGTCTATGCAGAGGACCTTTTGTTTTTTAGATAATAAAAATAGTTTTTGCTGGGTTATTATAATCTGTGTTTGAATGATAATATTTTTTGTTATCTTTATGAAATGATAAATGATTGTGATTAATAATTATCAAGAGGAGGGAACTGTCGTGGAATATATTATCATGTCATTATGAGTCTCTGTTATTTTATCATGTCATACAGCTAGAGTTTCAGTCCAACCAGATTTACTGGTTAATGTGTGTATGTCTCTTTAAGATACTCTATCATTCTCTCAGTCGTAACGAAGTTGCTGTTCCTACCAGCCATAGAGCTATAACCCAAGGTCATGGGAACTGTAAGATGGAGCTGTTTTTCCTTCCAGGCTTAGCCATAACATAGTCGTATTATTAATTTCTCTAACCAGCCATTTTGTTTTCTTCTACGTAATTTCATGTATTCAATTGTATGTCTGACCAGGCCTCTAGGCCAGTCCCCTGTCAGACGCTAGTGGGTTAACATGTCTGCCTCTGGGGGGGGTGACTGGTCTGGCAGCGTGGCCACGCTGTCATGAACTTTCTTTATTAAATAAACCTTTCTATTATTATTAATAATGACTCAGAATGATTAATGTAAGCGGCTCATCGTTTGTCATTTAATAATTTCCATTACACTACTGATATCAGTTTGGTGCTGGCTGGCTAACTAACGTGAGCTAACATTAGCTGCTAGCCACAATGCTATACTGTTATACTGGCATATTCCATTTACGTTAGCATGTAAGCTAACAAAATCGGCGCAGATGAGACTAAACTCCGCTTTTGGTGTTCAATTGTGTTGATGTTAGTTTTGTTTCATCAACAAATGAGAGGCAGAACACACAGTGAATGTATCCGTTTTGTTTATTGCACGTTCTTTGCTGAAAAATAAGTGCTACAGTGGCTAAATAGCTCAAGGAGGCATTTAAAGATGGCGGCTTGTGTATTTTTTTTGCACGAAGTGTATTGGCACATTCAAGTTCTGATTGGTTGAAAATTGCCTTCATGTTCGCCACCTACTGCCACCTACTGCTTTGGCATTGTACTACATCACTGTGCTCAGGAGGCAAAACGAAAGTGCTCAGGTTGCAAAATGAATGTCTCTGCTGCCACTACGTTGCCACCTGGAAAAGCGAAACTCATCCTGAAAACGAAACGAAAACACCCTAGGTGTAACCTCAGCCTTAGACAGAACTTGGATGTTGGGGGACAATGGGCTGTCTGTCAGGGAGGGGCTAATTACTATCACTAAACAGTGATAAAACAGAGGTAGGCCTCATTGGCTCCAAGTCCACACTCACCAAGCACCCCAGTTTCACCCTCACCATAGACAACTCCTTGGTTTCCCCTTCCCCCCAGGTCAAGAGTCTGGGTGTCGTCCTCGACAGCACCCTATCATTCCATTCCCACATCAATAACAGCATCCGGTCCGCCTACTTCCACCTTCGCAACATCAACCGCCTCCGCCCTTCACTCACTCCCAACAGCGCCGCAATCCTGGTCCATTCCCTCGTCACTGCCCGCTTGGATTCTTGCAACTCCCTTCTCTTTGGTCTCCCCCACAAACTCCTCCATAATCTCCAACTGGTCCAGAACGCTGCTGCCCGTATAATAACCAGAACCCCTGTCATCAGTCACATCACCCCCGTCCTACGCCAACTACACTGGCTTCCCATTAAACACTGCATATAGATTACAAGATCCTCCTCCATACATTCAAGGCCATCCACAACCTCGCCCCTCCATACCTGTCCGACCTCCTCCACATCAACATTCCCACCCGGTCCCTCAGGTCTGCCTCCTCCATCAACCTGACTGTCCCCCCAGCCCGTCTGTCCCATGGGGTCAAGAGCTTTCAGCTGCTCTGCCCTCAGCCTTTGGAACTCCCTCCCTAGCCGGTTGGCGATTTGTGAGTTTTGTTGAAGTTATTCAACGCAAGACGTTTTTGTTGCTGACGTTCATCTAACAGTGAAGTGGTGAGTCCATCCTGATTTACTCAAATTTATTGGCTGCTGGTTTATGAGTGTTTTCGGTATGCTTTAGTGTTATGACATTAATGTTTTAGTCTGTGGGCATGTAATTGTTGCTGTTAGCCACAGAGCTATGTCGTTATTGTCGTGCATTTTTTGTCGTAATGTAGCATTTATGTGTGTAACGTAGGTTGTGTGTGTGTGTGTGTGTGTGTGTGTGTGATGTCTGTCATCACATCATAATATTGGCCTCAGGCTTAAGTCAGGCTAGGGCAGAATAATTGCTTAACTTTTCGGGGCTAGGGTAGGGCCAGGCCTGAATGCTACAGGCGTGAGCTGGGCTGACGCTGAAATTTCAGGCCCTTTGCAGACCTCTACACTACAGTACAAGAAAATAAGTTTTGCATCCAATCAGAGTGCAAATGTAACAGTAAAGTGCAATAGTAATATACAACGTATACTAGGGGTGGATAAGGTCAGTGGTGTTAGTCGTATACAGGTGATTAAAATATAAAGTACATAAATCAGTACTTCTGGGTAATAGTGCTAATCAGATGTATTAAAATGTACAGTGTGTGTGCGTGTGTGTGTGTGTGAGAATATTGCTGCAATGTCTAAGAAAAGCCAAACAAATTGCCAAATATTGCTCTGTCTCAGCGTGCGTGTGTATGTGTGTGTGCGTGGTGCGAAAGCTCGAGATACTATTGGAAAGCTCTGGGAGGAGTATAGCGGGACAAAGATCTGAGAACAATCTATAAAACAAGAGTGTGTGTGACTGCGGATATCCAGTTTGAAGAACAGCACGAATTTAATTGAAATAGGAAGGGGCCCAAAATTCGGAACTTACCTTATAGCTACAACAACTGGCCCGGCTTATGAAGAGGGAATGAAGGGTCCTCCTTGCTCCTTGGTCGAACAAAATAGGCTTTATTGCCGCGGTGAAGTTACCTTGCGAGGCAGCTGGATTCACAAGATCATCTGAGGGAATCAGGGGAAACGCGACTGCGGTCAAGCCAGCCGTCTTTCACTTTTGCGTGGTCAAACCAGCCGCTCCTGTTTTTCGAGTGCGCGATTAGTTACAGGTTTCCTTGTGTGCGCACAGAAAAAAGACAATGCCTAATTGCCTCTAGGAATGGAATGTAACACATTTGGCGCATCAGTCGAGTGCAGCGCATTTCTGTGTGCGCACATTCCTGTGTGCACGCGCATGCACATCCGTGCATATTAAAATGTACAGTGATACAGGTCCGGCGGTAGTAATTAAGCCAGACTCGCCAGCAGAGTAAGTAAGAGTGTAGGTAAGGGATATACTGTATACAAAATGATATAGTATCTAACTAAGGATTGTATGCAGGTATGTGCAGACATCAACATTCCCACCCGGTCCCTCAGGTCTGCCTCCTCCATCAACCTGACTGTCCCCCCAGCCCGTCTGTCCACCATGGGGTCAAGAGCTTTCAGCTGCTCTGCCCTCAGCCTTTGGAACTCCCTCCCTAGCCGGTTGGCGATTTGTGAGTTTTGTTGAAGTTATTCAACGCAAGACGTTTTTGTTGCTGACGTTCATCTAACAGTGAAGTGGTGAGTCCATCCTGATTTACTCAAATTTATTGGCTGCTGGTTTATGAGTGTTTTCGGTATGCTTTAGTGTTATGACATTAATGTTTTAGTCTGTGGGCATGTAATTGTTGCTGTTAGCCACAGAGCTATGTCGTTATTGTCGTGCATTTTTTGTCGTAATGTAGCATTTATGTGTGTAACGTAGGTTGTGTGTGTGTGTGTGTGTGTGTGTGTGTGTGTGATGTCTGTCATCACATCATAATATTGGCCTCAGGCTTAAGTCAGGCTAGGGCAGAATAATTGCTTAACTTTTCGGGGCTAGGGTAGGGCCAGGCCTGAATGCTACAGGCGTGAGCCAATAGTACCCAGCTGCAGCTCCGGAGACCAGCGCTTACAAGCCCCGCACATACAAGCCCGCACATAGCAACCCCTCGCTTCCATTGGCTGATTTTGGTCACGTGATTTTGGGTCACGTTGCACTGCGGGATTGATTGATTGATTGATTGAAAACTTTATTAACAGATTGCCGTATGATTTGGGTCACGTTGCACTGCGGGATTGATTGATTGATTGATTGATTGATTGATTGATTGATTCATTGATTGATTGATTGATTGATTGAAAACTTTATTAACAGATTGATTGATTGATTGAAAACTTTATTAACAGATTGCCGAATGGGTACACGTGACCACAGGCCCTGATTGATTGATTGAAAACTTTATTAACAGATTGTAGAATGGGTACACGTGACCTGACCGATTGATTGATTGATTGATTGATTGATTGATTGAAAACTTTATTAACAGATTGCAGAATGGGTACAGTGACCGATTGATTGATTGATTGATTGATTGATTGATTGATTGATTGATTGATTGATTGAAAACTTTATTAACAGATTGCAGAATGCAGTACAGCTCAATACACACAATTGTTAAGGGGATGCAGACCATGCAGTACTGTTACATTTGTGACATACAGTAAATATATACAAGGGGGAGGGAACTGTACATTTATGATGAATTGAAAATGGGGGACCCTGATGTAAACAAGACGGAAGTCTTTCTCTGGTCTGCATCCCCTTAACAATTGTGTGTATTGAGCTGTACTGCAGATATATTTCAATTGCCTTACTTATTTACATAAGTATTATAGGCCTACAGCAGTATTGTACAGACAGTCTGTGTGAAGTCTGTGTGGTTCTCCAGCTGCACAAAGGCAGAGCAAGAGGCTCTACAGAGGGTGGTGATGATAAAGCCATGATAAAGACCTTCAATCAGCTGAAGGGGAATCCCTCCAAGCTGCTGTCAGCGCTACACACCTTCGGCCGCTCTGGTATCAGCCATGCATCAAAACGTGCACACGCACTCAGGCGAGTCGCTAACCGTGCTGGGCCAAGTATAGCGGCTCAACCCACCTCTGTTGCCCGTCGTAAAATGAAGCTCGGGGGTCGACGACGGCTCGCTGCGGGGAGGCCGAAGAAAAGTGTGGTGAGCACAGACCATCGCTATAGTTTCCCAACAGGAGTAAAGTCTGGAACGCACCACAGCCTGTCACAAGCAGTAGAGATGTGTCGTAGCAATCCGAAGTGACATTGACCACCAATATAGCATGTACATAAAGACCCAGTGCCTCATCCGTAGCTAATATTGCACTACCACAGGACCTAGCATGTCCTACCATGCTCTGTAAATAACTTATGTACATATACCGATATGCCCTACTCTGTTTACTTGTTTTATTGCACAATGTCGTTCTATTGGATTCTATTATATGTTATTACTATTGTATTATGCACATCTTTGCGGGCACGACCACCCGCATTTAATTTTTTTTTTTTTTTTTGATATTTTTTGCACAAATCTCTCCAATATTCAAAACATCTCTTTCCACATCACCATATGCAACTTCCAAGATTTGCCTTTTTCTTTTTTGTAAGAACATACAAAACATGTAAAGGACTCATACAAATACATTAACAACTCAAGTTCAAGTTCAAGTTCTTTAATAGTTGTCATACAGAAGTACAGAATACTTTCATACAAAATGCTTCTTACTGTTACGCTCCAGAGACTGTGCTAGACAAGATAGTATCAAATAACATAATAACATAATATAGCATGAATTTAGAAGAAGAAAATGAGGTCACAGTGTTCGGTAAGCGTCCCAGACACATGTAGGTGTGCATGATAGCATGCATGCATGTGTGTCTCCAACATATGTATGTGGGTACGTGTATTGATTGATTGACTGATTGAATTGATTGATTGATTGATTGAAAAGTTTATTAACAGATTGCAGAATGGGTACAACTGACATGGAAAATAAAAAAGACTTACGAAAAAAAGAAAAATACTATACTATACATTGTGCGTATACATCCCTGATATATATACTTTGCATGTAGACCGATCTACCTGCGAGCAGGTATGTGCTGCATCCTCTATCGGGATGCCACCCTTCTCCATATTGCATGTGAGAGAAAGCGTCCCAGACACATGTAGGTGTGCATGATAGCATGCATGCATGTGTGTCTCCAACATATGTATGTGGGTACGTGTATTGATTGATTGATTGAATTGATTGATTGATTGATTGAAAAGTTTATTAACAGATTGCAGAATGGGTACAGTACAGTACATCTCAATACATACAATTGTTAAGGGGATGCAGACCAGAGAAAGACTTTCATCTTGTTTACATCAGGGTCCCCCATTTTCAATTCATCATAACATATATGACATACATGACATACAGATAGACAGTACTGCTACATCTATACATTTATGACATATCAGATTTGCAAATACAGTACTGTTTGTGATACAAAAGTGTCCAGAAAAGGAGTGTATATACATTTGGCGTAGAAACTGTACATTGGAGGAGGTTGGTGGGGTGGGGTTGGGTGGGTTGGGTGAGGGCTGTGTACGTAAGCATGTGTACATGCCTCACATGTGTGTGTGTGTGCATCTTCCAGGTATGCGACTGTACTCCTATCTCTTGTGTGTGTCTCGTATCCATGTGTGCCTCCGCCCCCTATGTGAGTGTATATCTCAGGTGTGCATATATATGTGCGTCTCAGCTACGTATGTGTGTGTCTCCTATGTACATGTATATCCCCCATATGTGTCAGTGAGAGCCTATACCTCAACTATGTGTATATGTAGGTGTGTGTATGCCTATTTCCTATAAGTGAGTATGTGCATGTATGTGTGCCCCTGACATGTATAACTTAGCCTTGTGCATATGAGTGTGTGTAAACCTATTATGTACACATACGAATATGTGTATCCTAGATACTTGTATGCGGCTAAACATGCACATATGAGAGTGTGATAGAGACAGTGACCATTCCATAGATATACCATCCGGACATAAAATCCATGTACATACATATATAACACATTATAAAGTACAAGTACCATCAGATCAGATCCCCTTTTTCATATTCATCCTTGATATCATTGTAACCCCACCTTAATCATTTGTCCCCAGACCGTTCAGTCAGGTGTAGAAAACTGTCCCATAAACGTGTATGCAAATAAACAACTTGTGACAAATAAAACTCTTGACTTGACCACCAGCCTCTCTATCTAAATGTTATATTGTTAACTGTCTAGTTAGGCATTAACTGTGTTAATCTAAATGTTATATTGTTAACTGTCTAGTTAAGGCATTAACTGGGTTAATTAATCTAAATGTTATATTGTTAACTGTCTAGTTAAGGCATTAACTGGGTTAAGTGGGGAGTGCGTCATGGTACAGTTTCAGTAAGTGGGGAGTGTAAACAAGTTGAACGCGTCACGTGAAATAACGTTACGTGAATAAACATATAACGTTACAATGTACAGTTTCTGACAGCTGGCTGTGTTGTGAAATGTGCATAACGTTATGAATAAACCGCGAAGTCACGCGAAATAACGTTATAAACGCGAATCTGGTAGTATATTTATTTGTATCTTCTTGAGATGATAACATTAACATCCGCATTTTACCGCATGGCGAGCTAAACCAATCAGAGAGGGGCTTCGCTCAACCAATCAAAGAGGGGGCTGCAGAAATGGAGCCCAACCAATCAGAGAGGCGTCTGCAGAACTTCAGCCATTGGGTGGGACCCAAATCACGTGACCAAAATCAGCCAATGGAAGCGAGGGGTTGCTATGTGCGGGCTTGTATGTGCAGGGCTTGTAAGCGCTGGTCTCCGGAGCTGCAGCTGGAAGCATCTCGCGTGAGCTGGGCTGACGCTGAAATTTCAGGCCCTTTGCAGACCTCTACACTATTGATTGATTGATTGATTGATTGAAAACTTTATTAACAGATTGCAGAATGGGTACAATACAGTACAGCTCAATACACACAATTGTTAAGGGGATGCAGACCAGAGAAAGACTTTCGTCTTGTTTACACCAGGGTCCCCCATTTTCAATTCATCAGGACATATATGACATACATGACATACAGATAGTCAGTACTGCTACATCTATACATTTATGACATACCAGATTTGCAAATACAGTACTGTTTGTGATACAGAAGGAGTCAAGAAAAGGGAGTATATACATTTGACGTAGAAACTGTACATTGGAGGAGGTTGGGTGGGGGGGGTTGGGTACACTGGGATATTGACAACCATACTGGGTAATTTACATTGGAGGTGGTTGGGGGGGGGGGGGGGGGGGGCACACTGTATAAACAAGCAAAACTGTACATTGAGGGGGGGGAGACTCTGTACAAACAAACAAAATTGTACATTGGACCAGGGTTTCCGTTAGAAAAAATTGTTGTCGGTCTCCGTGACCTGCAAGATTTCAATCTACCGGACAAATGAGATTAATTCCGGTCATAGTTTAGAATAAAGAATGTCATCCTCAAGGCATGTAGATTTATAATATTATTACTTAAAACTAGGCTACTTTTGCGTATACAGTCATTAATTAATATATTCCAAATAAAATAAGTCCCTCGATACTCCGTGCTGCTGCTGACTTGAACTAAAATAGACCGCGTATGTGGGCAGTCGGTTCGACACTAAACAGCAGTCTGTTATAATCACATTTTTATGAGCTAACGAATTCCGTTATATTGGACATTTGTATTAATTATATCAAGCGAAGAACTGAGAAAGCAGAGAGGCGGCAACATTATCGTGGTTTGCGTGACGACTCTCTCCACCTCGCAACAACTTATTTGCAAAGAGTATGGCGCTGCAGAGAAGCTCATTCAGCTGTTATTGGCTCTTTTCTGGGAACCGCACAACAGCGCCCCCCACCCAACATTGGCTGAAAATGGCCGAATTGGAGTACTGATGGAATACTGCATTGTGCCGTTGCCTCTCTGGCTCTGCAGCTTCACATGCACTCGCACACCCAGCACTAAGCTCTCGCTGACAACGTCGTTGTCATTATTAGAAGCAACGAGGAAACAAATGTAATGATCGTTTCGTTCATCGCATAGGCTATTTAATTTTAGCCTATTTTAATACAATTCAAATAATCAAATTGTGCTTAGACTCAGGGAATTATTTTCACCGGACATTAAGACCGGAGATATTAAATAAGTCGGACTTCAACAGATTTTGCCGGTCAAAAACCGGTAATTACCGGCTAACGGAAACGCTGCATTGGACTATTGACAAAACCATACTAGGTAAATGACTGTACATTGGAGGGGGTTGGGTTAGGATATTTACAGGGGCCAGTGTTGAATTGCAGTCTCCCGTAGGTGTCTCTTGAGAGAGGTTTTGAAAGTGGGTAGTGATCCACATTCCTTTACAGCTTTAGGTAGGGCGTTCCACATTGATGTGGCATAATTGCGAAACGTGTTTAGTCCCTTATTTGAGCCGAATCTGGGTTTAACATGATTTGTGGAGCTCCCTCTGGTGTTGTGATCGTGGTATTCACTGACCTTTGGGAAGTATTTTGCCATGTACATGGGTACCTTGGTCGTGTAGTGTATCTTGTAGACCAGGCCCATTGCAAGTTGCTGTACTCTGTCATCTACTCTAAGCCATCCTAGGTTGTCAAAGTGGGCAGGGGTGAGGTGGGTTCTAGGAGTAAGGTCAAGCAGTAGTCTGACCAGTTTGTTTTGAGATGTTTGTAATTTTGTTTTTAGCGCCTTTGAGGTGCTTTGGTACCATGAGGTGCAAGCATAGTCGTAGTACCCCTGAATGAGTGCTCCTGCCAGAGTCTTCAGGGTATTCTTGTTTACCAGAGAGGAGATCCGGTACAAGAATCGAGTTCGTTGGTTGACTTTTTTTATTACATTGGATGCCATTTTGTCACAGGAGAGATTAGCCTCTAGGATGGAACCCAGGTAGGTAATTTCTACAGTACAAGAAAATAAGTTTTGCATCCAATCAGAGTGCAAATGTAACAGTAAAGTGCAATAGTAATATACAACGTATACTAGGGGTGGATAAGGTCAGTGGTGTTAGTCGTATACAGGTGATTAAAATATAAAGTACATAAATCAGTACTTCTGGGTAATAGTGCTAATCAGATGTATTAAAATGTACAGTGTGTGTGCGTGTGTGTGTGTGTGTGTGTGTGAGAATATTGCTGCAATGTCTAAGAAAAGCCAAACAAATTGCCAAATATTGCTCTGTCTCAGCGTGCGTGTGTATGTGTGTGTGCGTGGTGCGAAAGCTCTGGGAGGAGTATAGCGGGACAAAGATCTGAGAACAATCTATAAAACAAGAGTGTGTGTGACTGCGGATATCCAGTTTGAAGAACAGCACGAATTTAATTGAAATAGGAAGGGGCCCAAAATTCGGAACTTACCTTATAGCTACAACAACTGGCCCGGCTTATGAAGAGGGAATGAAGGGTCCTCCTTGCTCCTTGGTCGAACAAAATAGGCTTTATTGCCGCGGTGAAGTTACCTTGCGAGGCAGCTGGATTCACAAGATCATCTGAGGGAATCAGGGGAAACGCGACTGCGGTCAAGCCAGCCGTCTTTCACTTTTGCGTGGTCAAACCAGCCGCTCCTGTTTTTCGAGTGCGCGATTAGTTACAGGTTTCCTTGTGTGCGCACAGAAAAAAGACAATGCCTAATTGCCTCTAGGAATGGAATGTAACACATTTGGCGCATCAGTCGAGTGCAGCGCATTTCTGTGTGCGCACATTCCTGTGTGCACGCGCATGCACATCCGTGCATATTAAAATGTACAGTGATACAGGTCCGGCGGTAGTAATTAAGCCAGACTCGCCAGCAGAGTAAGTAAGAGTGTAGGTAAGGGATATACTGTATACAAAATGATATAGTATCTAACTAAGGATTGTATGCAGGTATGTGCAGACAGATGTGCATGGCCGCCTACATGGCCGCCTAGTTATAGTTGAAAGTGGGGGTGCAATTTTTTTTATAATTTTTCTTTTTTTAAATTAAATTTTTTTTTTTTTTTTTTTTGGGACAGGCAAGGATTTTTTTTTGAATTTAATGAACCTGTACGTGCAATTTCCTGCAATATAGAGCCTTCAATCTTGACCAATAAAGCTGCTCTTTTCACTATAAAACTCAGTTTATATTGCAGTATGATAGCCAATTACTATAATAATAATATATATATATACTGTATATATACTGTATATTGATTTTTCGCTCATTTATTTTTATTAAATCAATCTCCTTTCAAATAGGCCAAGTTTTTAATAAGAAAGAGAAAAAAGATATATTTCCATTACCTGTAACTCTTGTGTCTCTTTCTCTCCTTCTCTGCCTCCTCCCTGAGTCTGCAATGCACAGTCATGACATCGATCTCCAAAAAAAAAGTAAAAAAATAATTTTTTTGGGGCCCCTCGTCACTAGAGGCCCACGGGCCGCGGCCGTCGTTAATCCGGCCCTGCTCGTCTGCCATATAGATAGCGAACGTATTTTGCAAACGAAGTCATGTCATCCAGGCTAGCTGACACCATTATCTAGATAATATGACAACGTTAGCTAGCGGCTAACGCCAAAGTTATATTATTATTTATTAGAGGATTTATTTTACGGTATGACCAGATGGCATTTCGGACCGTGAAACACTTTTATTGTATTGCGTGGTAGAAGTTATACCACTCAATAGTAAAGACATGTCTAACATAATATGTTGTTTGAACAACTTACTAGTGGAAAAGCCTGCTGTTGTGCCTAAAGTGTTCACGCTGCCTGGCCACCACCTTATTCACCTGGAGGCTGCAGCGCTGTGCGGACTGCGGAGTGTTGCGCCGTGGCTCCACTCTGTCTGCTGGGGGCTGGGAGGCACTGGAACAAACCATATGAGGCATGGGGGTGTCGCAATCTTTGGAAACTTAAAAACTTGCTATTAAGTGTCATTGCGTATTATTAATTTGATTGAAATTACGTAGTTATGGTTAGATAAGATTTATTTATATTTTCATATGATCAAAAAGTGAGGGAGCAAAGGGACACGTTTGCTCCCCCAAGTTCAATACTGGTGGAGCACTTGCTTCCAATGCTCCATTATGTAGGCGTCTATGGTTGTGTAACAAAACAAACCAGCATTACTAACACCAACATCAATGCCTGTTGACACAGGGCCTACCTGTGTACAAGCCGGCTCGATAGCCAACCTTGCACGCTGCTCCTTGTCCTGCTGCCACCAGACGAGGAAACATCAGAATAGGCCCGACGTGTCGCTGAAACATGCCCCGAAGATTCCAGGGGTAAGCAAACCTCCGGTAAGCATTCAACATTACGCAATTTCTCTAATCTTTTCATAACAACTAGTTACATAAGGCGCCTTGCGACCGATTTATGATGGAAACGAAAATAGAGGAAGAGTGTTTGGTGACCATGCCGAGTATCTTATAGAGCACGCCTCTATAGGGGCGGGGCCCGGCAGGTGATGGGCGTATTTTTGTTTTCGTTGATGGAGTACAATAGGTACATGAGATGAGGTATATCTCGATAGGCTTAAGAGCGGGACGCGATGGCCAAGTACGATAATATAACAATGATAATCTAAAAACAGTAAAACATTGTAGACATCATTATCAACATCAGAATATTTTGCTCACATATTTAAGTAGTGCATTCTCAGGTGGTATTTGAAAGACACTTTACTATTCAATTTACTTATGTTCAGTGGGCAGTTATTCCAATGATTGATGGCACGATAAACAACAGTCCTCTTTAAAGCATTTGATTTTGGACGTGGTAACATAATCTGTCCATCATCAGCTGACCTAGTAAAATAAGAATGAACCTGACTGCATCTGACAATTTGTTTGTATAAGAAAACAGGTTGAGATGAAAAGACAGTGTTCCTGAAAAATGTTACTGTGTTGAAAACCAGCCTATTCTCTACCGTTAACCATGAGAGTTGCCGGTGCATAGTGATGGTGTTTGTTCTCATGGAACAATGTAAAACTAACCTTGCAGCTCTGTTCTGGGAAGTTTGCAATTTCTTTAGTTGACCTTTGGATGCAGAGGACCATACTGGTGCACAATAATCTATTATATTGTATTATATTGTCTATTGTATATTCTGTATTGTTTAATATAAATGCATTTTTTATTCCAATCCCGATTTGTATTTGAGATTCCCAAATCCCATCGGACTTGACTTCTTCGTGTCCCTCAATGAGTGTAATACCAGCATTCAACTGTATGCGCCACAGCGGTTTCTATCATCATCATCATCATCACCACCCACGCTATGCATAAAATATATAGGTCCGCGGAGAGGCACGCTGAGGAGGCCGTGCAAACTGAAATGGAATATGGGGCATCTCTCTCTCTTTACCTAATATTTTGATTCTCTCCTGACATTTTTCAGTTGGAAGGGCAGTCTACGTAACGGGAAAAAAAATTAAAAAATATTATTTTTATTTTATTTTCAAAAAGGGCACTTTTTTGATGAGGCTCAAAAAGGCAGGTGCTCGAGCACCCCTTGGCCTCTATGTGTGTGTGTGTGTGTGTGTGTGTGTGTGTGTGTGTGTGTGTGTGTGTGTGTGTGTGTGTGTGTGTGTGTGTGTGTGTGTATGTGTGCGTGCGTGCGTAAAAAATACTTGCAATGAATTAATAAATTACAGTAAGTGGTTTATTTGCACCAAAAAACAAAAAGCCACAAGGCTTGTGTAGCTCAAGTGATAAAAGCAGTATACATATGGATTGATCAGTCCCTGGACATTGGATGTACAGAATGTTTAAATTGGCAAATATTAAAGTTTTCACTTCTAACTAATACTGTGGATAGTTGTATGAGCACATGAAAAGCCAAAGGATATTAGAGAAACGGCAGAAAGTCTACCTCATCATTCCATAGTCCTGGAGACAGGATTTTCAATTTGCCCATGCACTTTGAAAAGAGCCTGCAAAAAGAGATGAAACGATGATACAGTAGCTCACATTTGGTATGTGGGATTCGGCGACAGCAATTTTGCTAACAAACATATTATGTTTGGCTTACGTTTGGTTCACACAGTGCCTCAAAATTATTTTATTATTTTATTATTTATTATAAGATGCATAAGATAGAATCATTCTAATAATTACACTGAATGTCTTTTGCAACAAGCCCCCCCCCCCCCCCCCCCATAGTTCACCTTTAATTTAAATACCATGCAGCTGGCCTATTTGTACTGCATTTGAAAAATTGTCCTGTCTTATTTTAGCATTTCGCCAGGGAGCATAATTTACCATCTAAGCAGCAGAACACGATGAGAGGGCAGGCTATTCTCTGCTTTGCCAATGTCCTGTTAGAATCTGCTCTATGCAGCGTTCTTCCTTCCACCTGACCCGGCGAGGGGGCGCTATGGAGCGCACCCCCTCTCGTCCCATCTCTCGAGTAGGGGGTATCTGCAGAGCCGCAGAGCCAGGCTGGACGGGTTGGAGGCGGTCTGGACAAGTATTTGCACTACTGCGCACCATTTTCAACTTCACTTTCGTCTCGTTTACATAGGTACATAGACAGTAATGTTACATCTAGACATTTATGACATGTAATAATAGAGTAAACTTGTAAATAGACAGTAATGTTACATCTAGACATACCAGATCTAGTAATAATAATAATAATAGTCCCTCAAACTGCAGGACATGTAAACAGTCAAGTTGCAGAACAACTGTTTGCACAAATGAGAAAGAACAATTACTTTTTAACGCAGCAACTACCATCGACCCATCTGTTCCTGATGAGAAACATCCTAGAACACTTCAACAACAACAAAAACAAGAAGCGAATGGACAACATCAAAAAGTTATTTGGGACGACAGCGGTGGCAATAAACAGCTACCACCAGGCTGTATTGGGTACATTTTCTACTTGCACTTGCATTAAAGATATTTAATGCATTAATCCTGTTTTTAATTGATCTAGGAAATAATGTATAAATGTCTTCATTCATCAAGTTCACTGTTCCTTACTAAGCTGTGTTTGTCATCTGCTTACAGTGTCACAGGAAGCAGTCCTTGATCTATCACTGGAAGCAGCTCAAGGTGTGCTCCCTGAAGCGGGTTCAGGTCTGCCCCCAGCAATGACAAGTAAGTGGAATTGCATGCCTGGGTCCTTAGAAAGGTCTTAAAATGTCTTAAATTCAAGTTTAGCCGCCTATTGACTGAAACCTGATTGATTGATTGATTGAAAACTTTATTAACAGATTGCAGAATGGGTACAATACAGTACAGCTCAATACACACAATTGTTAAGGGGATGCAGACCAGAGAAAGACTTTCGTCTTGTTTACATCAGGGTCCCCCATTTTCAATTCATCAGGACATATATGATACATGACATACAGATAGTCAGTACTGCTACATCTATACATTTATGACATACCAGATTTGCAAATACAGTACTGTTTGTGATACAGAAGGAGTCAAGAAAAGGGAGTATATACATTTGACGTAGAAACTGTACATTGGAGGAGGTTGGGTGGGGGGGGGGGTTGGGTACATTGGGATATTGACAGCCATACTGGGTAATTTACATTGGAGGTGGTTGGGGGGGGGGGGGGGGGGGCACACTGTATAAACAAGTAAAACTGTACATTGAGGGGGGGGGGGGGGGGGGAGACACTGTACAAACAAACAAAATTGTACATTGGACTATTGACAAAACCATACTAGGTAAATGACTGTACATTGGAGGGGGTTGGGTTAGGATATTTACAGGGGCCAGTGTTGAATTGCAGTCTCCCGTAGGTGTCCCTTGAGAGAGGTTTTGAAAGTGGGTAGTGATCCACATTCCTTTACAGCTTTGGGTAGGGCGTTCCACATTGATGTGGCATAATTGCGAAAAGTGTTTAGTCCCTTATTTGAGCCGAATCTGGGTTTAACATGATTTGTGGAGCTCCCTCTGGTGTTGTGATCGTGGTATTCACTGACCTTTGGGAAGTATTTTGACATGTACATGGGTACCTTGGTCGTGTAGTGTATCTTGTAGACCAGGCCCATTGCTAGTTGCTGTACTCTGTCGTCTACTCTAAGCCATCCTAGGTTGTCAAAGTGGGCAGGGGTGAGGTGGGTTCTAGGAGTAAGGTCAAGCAGTAGTCTGACCAGTTTGTCCAATAATCTTATTAAACTGCCACCCACCGCCTTAAATAGTGAACTTCACTGTTCCTTGGTAAGCTGTGTTTGTCATCTGCTTACAGTGTCACAGGAAGCAGTCCTTGATCTATCACTGGAAGCAGCTCAAGGTGTGCTCCCTGAAGCTGGTTCAAGTCTGCCCCCAGCAATGACAAGTAAGTGGAATTGCATGCATGGGTCATTAGAATGTCTTAAAATGTCTTAAATTCAAGTTTAGCCGCCTTGACTGAAACCATGCATGATTTGTCCAATAATCATATTAAACTGCCACCCACCACCTTAAATAGTGAACTCTTAATTGCTCCAAGTCAAGAGTGCTAACTATTACACCATAGAACCTGGCTTCTGCAGCAGAAGCAGGCCTATAAACACCTATGCCTACCTACAGTAATTCTTACCTCTACACTATTAGTTTTATTAAACATTGTTACTATTTCTCTTATATTTTTGTGTATGTCCATCCCTGTAGAACTTGAGATTCCAGTGGACAATGACTACTCACCAGACCAACCCTGGGCGAAGTCCCGAAACCCTATCCAACAACAACTGGTAGGCAAATTTCTACAAATAATTACTTTCTATGTAAAACTACTCATCTGTATCACAACAATGGTTATTATCTTCAGCTCAGTTATGTCCTGGACCGAAAGAGGCCTTCGGAAGAAATAATTGTGAAGGAAGGACAAACTTGAGTTTTGGAGCCTTGGGTTGAACAGCTATATGGATTCAACTGTGAGTAGTCACATGGTCTAACAGATTAACATTTATTACCGAAGGGAGAGTTTCAGTCATGTTCACTATAATGTCTTAATTGTGATTTCTTGCAGATTGGAAATGCATGCCTGAAGCTCATTGGTGAACTGGCTCTGAAACGTGTATGACGTCTTTTTTAATTACATTTACATTTACATTTAGTCATTTAGCTGACGCTTTTATCCAAAGCGACTTACAAGTTCTGTACGACAAGCCATCAGGAAGGGCACAACTCTATCAGCTGAGTAACAATGTTCATCAAAGTGTTGAGTGCTACAGTGTAGGTTAGTTTATTAGGACAAGTGCATGACAGTATGGTTAGTTAGGGTTAGGGTTTTTTTTTTTTTTTTAATTCAGATAATGGTTGAAGAAGTGCGTCTTTAGTCGACGGCGAAAGATTGGACGTGTTTCGGCTGTCCTAACTGGGGTGGGTAGTTCATTCCACCATTGTGGGGCAAGGACTGAGAATAGGCGACTTCTCTTTGATGACCCTCCCGGAGCTTGGATAGGAGTAGGTCTGAGGCGGCCAGAAGATGTAGAGCGTAGGGGTCTTGAGGGTGTGTAGTTAGAGACCATTGACCGGAGGTAGGCGGGAGCAGTTCCCTTTGCCGCACGGTATGCTAGGTCGAGGGCCTTGAAGCGGATTCGTGCAGCAATGGGGAGCCAGTGCAGGTCCCTAAGAAGTGGGGTGACATGGGCCGACTTCGGTAGGTTTGAGATCAGGCGGGCCGCTGCGTTCTGAATGAGTTGAAGAGGCTTAGTGGCAGTGGCCGGGATTCTGCTATTCTCCAAGGACGGTGGACGTGTGCCCCTCTCACCCAACGTGGATTCTGCTATTCTCCCAAGACGGCGGACGTGTGCCCCTCTCACTGTACTAACTATTTGGGAGCTGTCCCAAATAGCTGCAGCTACCATGTGTTGTCAAGTTATTGTTATAAGGACCCCAGTCCAAGCTACAACAGTCTGCATTCCCCAATTGTTTGTATTGAGCCGTATTGTATTGTACCCATTCTGCAATATGTTAAATAAAGTTTACATCCATTCATTCTGCTAGCATTAACAATTGCATGAGCAGCTGGCTAACATGAGCTAACGTTAGCTACCTACTGTAGCTACCTAGCTACCAGACCCTGTTAGCTCAGAGCCCCTCTTTCAACACAACAAGCATTAAACAAAATGGCCCAGTCATCTATTCACTTTTGTTTAATACATGAGGCATTGTCTCTAATGTTATCTAGCTACTGTTATCTAGCTACTGATATCAGTTTGGTGCTGGCTGGCTAACTAACGTGAGCTAACATTAGCTGCTAGCCACAATGCTATACTGTTATACTGGCATATTCCATTTACGTTAGCATGTAAGCTAACAAAATCGGCGCAGATGAGACTAAACTCCGCTTTTGGTGTTCAATTGTGTTGATGTTAGTTTTGTTTCATCAACAAATGAGAGGCAGAACACACAGTGAATGTATCCGTTTTGTTTATTGCACGTTCTTTGCTGAAAAATAAGTGCTACAGTGGCTAAATAGCTCAAGGAGGCATTTAAAGATGGCGGCTTGTGTATTTTTTTTGCAGGAAGTGTATTGGCACATTCAAGTTCTGATTGGTTGAAAATTGCCTTCATGTTCGCCACCTACTGCCACCTACTGCTTTGGCATTGTACTACATCACTGTGCTCAGGAGGCAAAACGAAAGTGCTCAGGTTGCAAAATGAATGTCTCTGCTGCCACTACGTTGCCACCTGGAAAAGCGAAACTCATCCTGAAAACGAAACGAAAACACCCTAGGTGTAACCTCAGCCTTAGACAGAACTTGGATGTTGGGGGACAATGGGCTGTCTGTCAGGGAGGGGCTAATTACTATCACTAAACAGTGATAAAACAGAGGTAGGCCTCATTGGCTCCAAGTCCACACTCACCAAGCACCCCAGTTTCACCCTCACCATAGACAACTCCTTGGTTTCCCCTTCCCCCCAGGTCAAGAGTCTGGGTGTCGTCCTCGACAGCACCCTATCATTCCATTCCCACATCAATAACAGCATCCGGTCCGCCTACTTCCACCTTCGCAACATCAACCGCCTCCGCCCTTCACTCACTCCCAACAGCGCCGCAATCCTGGTCCATTCCCTCGTCACTGCCCGCTTGGATTCTTGCAACTCCCTTCTCTTTGGTCTCCCCCACAAACTCCTCCATAATCTCCAACTGGTCCAGAACGCTGCTGCCCGTATAATAACCAGAACCCCTGTCATCAGTCACATCACCCCCGTCCTACGCCAACTACACTGGCTTCCCATTAAACACTGCATATAGATTACAAGATCCTCCTCCATACATTCAAGGCCATCCACAACCTCGCCCCTCCATACCTGTCCGACCTCCTCCACATCAACATTCCCACCCGGTCCCTCAGGTCTGCCTCCTCCATCAACCTGACTGTCCCCCCAGCCCGTCTGTCCACCATGGGGTCAAGAGCTTTCAGCTGCTCTGCCCTCAGCCTTTGGAACTCCCTCCCTAGCCGGTTGGCGATTTGTGAGTTTTGTTGAAGTTATTCAACGCAAGAAGTTTTTGTTGCTGACGTTCATCTAACAGTGAAGTGGTGAGTCCATCCTGATTTACTCAAATTTATTGGCTGCTGGTTTATGAGTGTTTTCGGTATGCTTTAGTGTTATGACATTAATGTTTTAGTCTGTGGGCATGTAATTGTTGCTGTTAGCCACAGAGCTATGTCGTTATTGTCGTGCATTTTTTGTCGTAATGTAGCATTTATGTGTGTAACGTAGGTTGTGTGTGTGTGTGTGTGTGTGTGTGTGTGTGTGTGTGTGTGTGTGTGTGTGTGTGTGTGTGTGTGTGTGTGTGTGTGTGTGTGTGATGTCTGTCATCACATCATAATATTGGCCTCAGGCTTAAGTCAGGCTAGGGCAGAATAATTGCTTAACTTTTCGGGGCTAGGGTAGGGCCAGGCCTGAATGCTACAGGCGTGAGCTGGGCTGACGCTGAAATTTCAGGCCCTTTGCAGACCTCTACACTACAGTACAAGAAAATAAGTTTTGCATCCAATCAGAGTGCAAATGTAACAGTAAAGTGCAATAGTAATATACAACGTATACTAGGGGTGGATAAGGTCAGTGGTGTTAGTCGTATACAGGTGATTAAAATATAAAGTACATAAATCAGTACTTCTGGGTAATAGTGCTAATCAGATGTATTAAAATGTACAGTGTGTGTGCGTGTGTGTGTGTGTGTGTGTGTGAGAATATTGCTGCAATGTCTAAGAAAAGCCAAACAAATTGCCAAATATTGCTCTGTCTCAGCGTGCGTGTGTATGTGTGTGTGCGTGGTGCGAAAGCTCTGGGAGGAGTATAGCGGGACAAAGATCTGAGAACAATCTATAAAACAAGAGTGTGTGTGACTGCGGATATCCAGTTTGAAGAACAGCACGAATTTAATTGAAATAGGAAGGGGCCCAAAATTCGGAACTTACCTTATAGCTACAACAACTGGCCCGGCTTATGAAGAGGGAATGAAGGGTCCTCCTTGCTCCTTGGTCGAACAAAATAGGCTTTATTGCCGCGGTGAAGTTACCTTGCGAGGCAGCTGGATTCACAAGATCATCTGAGGGAATCAGGGGAAACGCGACTGCGGTCAAGCCAGCCGTCTTTCACTTTTGCGTGGTCAAACCAGCCGCTCCTGTTTTTCGAGTGCGCGATTAGTTACAGGTTTCCTTGTGTGCGCACAGAAAAAAGACAATGCCTAATTGCCTCTAGGAATGGAATGTAACACATTTGGCGCATCAGTCGAGTGCAGCGCATTTCTGTGTGCGCACATTCCTGTGTGCACGCGCATGCACATCCGTGCATATTAAAATGTACAGTGATACAGGTCCGGCGGTAGTAATTAAGCCAGACTCGCCAGCAGAGTAAGTAAGAGTGTAGGTAAGGGATATACTGTATACAAAATGATATAGTATCTAACTAAGGATTGTATGCAGGTATGTGCAGACAGATGTGCATGGCCGCCTACATGGCCGCCTAGTTATAGTTGAAAGTGGGGGTGCAATTTTTTTTATAATTTTTCTTTTTTTAAATTAAATTATTTTATTTATTTATTTTTTGGGACAGGCAAGGATTTTTTTTTGAATTTAATGAACCTGTACGTGCAATTTCCTGCAATATAGAGCCTTCAATCTTGACCAATAAAGCTGCTCTTTTCACTATAAAACTCAGTTTATATTGCAGTATGATAGCCAATTACTATAATAATAATATATATATATACTGTATATATACTGTATATAGATTTTTCGCTCATTTATTTTTATTAAATCAATCTCCTTTCAAATAGGCCAAGTTTTTAATAAGAAAGAGAAAAAAGATATATTTCCATTACCTGTAACTCTTGTGTCTCTTTCTCTCCTTCTCTGCCTCCTCCCTGAGTCTGCAATGCACAGTCATGACATCGATCTCCAAAAAAAAAGTAAAAAAATAATTTTTTTTGGGGCCCCTCGTCACTAGAGGCCCACGGGCCGCGGCCGTCGTTAATCCGGCCCTGCTCGTCTGCCATATAGATAGCGAACGTATTTTGCAAACGAAGTCATGTCATCCAGGCTAGCTGACACCATTATCTAGATAATATGACAACGTTAGCTAGCGGCTAACGCCAAAGTTATATTATTATTTATTAGAGGATTTATTTTACGGTATGACCAGATGGCATTTCGGACCGTGAAACACTTTTATTGTATTGCGTGGTAGAAGTTATACCACTCAATAGTAAAGACATGTCTAACATAATATGTTGTTTGAACAACTTACTAGTGGAAAAGCCTGCTGTTGTGCCTAAAGTGTTCACGCTGCCTGGCCACCACCTTATTCACCTGGAGGCTGCAGCGCTGTGCGGACTGCGGAGTGTTGCGCCGTGGCTCCACTCTGTCTGCTGGGGGCTGGGAGGCACTGGAACAAACCATATGAGGCATGGGGGTGTCGCAATCTTTGGAAACTTAAAAACTTGCTATTAAGTGTCATTGCGTATTATTAATTTGATTGAAATTACGTAGTTATGGTTAGATAAGATTTATTTATATTTTCATATGATCAAAAAGTGAGGGAGCAAAGGGACACGTTTGCTCCCCCAAGTTCAATACTGGTGGAGCACTTGCTTCCAATGCTCCATTATGTAGGCGTCTATGGTTGTGTAACAAAACAAACCAGCATTACTAACACCAACATCAATGCCTGTTGACACAGGGCCTACCTGTGTACAAGCCGGCTCGATAGCCAACCTTGCACGCTGCTCCTTGTCCTGCTGCCACCAGACGAGGAAACATCAGAATAGGCCCGACGTGTCGCTGAAACATGCCCCGAAGATTCCAGGGGTAAGCAAACCTCCGGTAAGCATTCAACATTACGCAATTTCTCTAATCTTTTCATAACAACTAGTTACATAAGGCGCCTTGCGACCGATTTATGATGGAAACGAAAATAGAGGAAGAGTGTTTGGTGACCATGCCGAGTATCTTATAGAGCACGCCTCTATAGGGGCGGGGTCCGGCAGGTGATGGGCGTATTTTTGTTTTCGTTGATGGAGTACAATAGGTACATGAGATGAGGTATATCTCGATAGGCTTAAGAGCGGGACGCGATGGCCAAGTACGATAATATAACAATGATAATCTAAAAACAGTAAAACATTGTAGACATCATTATCAACATCAGAATATTTTGCTCACATATTTAAGTAGTGCATTCTCAGGTGGTATTTGAAAGACACTTTACTATTCAATTTACTTATGTTCAGTGGGCAGTTATTCCAATGATTGATGGCACGATAAACAACAGTCCTCTTTAAAGCATTTGATTTTGGACGTGGTAACATAATCTGTCCATCATCAGCTGACCTAGTAAAATAAGAATGAACCTGACTGCATCTGACAATTTGTTTGTATAAGAAAACAGGTTGAGATGAAAAGACAGTGTTCCTGAAAAATGTTACTGTGTTGAAAACCAGCCTATTCTCTACCGTTAACCATGAGAGTTGCCGGTGCATAGTGATGGTGTTTGTTCTCATGGAACAATGTAAAACTAACCTTGCAGCTCTGTTCTGGGAAGTTTGCAATTTCTTTAGTTGACCTTTGGATGCAGAGGACCATACTGGTGCACAATAATCTATTATATTGTATTATATTGTCTATTGTATATTCTGTATTGTTTAATATAAATGCATTTTTTATTCCAATCCCGATTTGTATTTGAGATTCCCAAATCCCATCGGACTTGACTTCTTCGTGTCCCTCAATGAGTGTAATACCAGCATTCAACTGTATGCGCCACAGCGGTTTCTATCATCATCATCATCATCACCACCCACGCTATGCATAAAATATATAGGTCCGCGGAGAGGCACGCTGAGGAGGCCGTGCAAACTGAAATGGAATATGGGGCATCTCTCTCTCTTTACCTAATATTTTGATTCTCTCCTGACATTTTTCAGTTGGAAGGGCAGTCTACGTAACGGGAAAAAAAATTAAAAAATATTATTTTTATTTTATTTTCAAAAAGGGCACTTTTTTGATGAGGCTCAAAAAGGCAGGTGCTCGAGCACCCCTTGGCCTCTATGTGTGTGTGTGTGTGTGTGTGTGTGTGTGTGTGTGTGTGTGTGTGTGTGTGTGTGTGTGTGTATGTGTGCGTGCATGCGTAAAAAATACTTGCAATGAATTAATAAATTACAGTAAGTGGTTTATTTGCACCAAAAAACAAAAAGCCACAAGGCTTGTGTAGCTCAAGTGATAAAAGCAGTATACATATGGATTGATCAGTCCCTGGACATTGGATGTACAGAATGTTTAAATTGGCAAATATTAAAGTTTTCACTTCTAACTAATACTGTGGATAGTTGTATGAGCACATGAAAAGCCAAAGGATATTAGAGAAACGGCAGGAAGTCTACCTCATCATTCCATAGTCCTGGAGACAGGATTTTCAATTTGCCCATGCACTTTGAAAAGAGCCTGCAAAAAGAGATGAAACGATGATACAGTAGCTCACATTTGGTATGTGGGATTCGGCGACAGCAATTTTGCTAACAAACATATTATGTTTGGCTTACGTTTGGTTCACACAGTGCCTCAAAATTATTTTATTATTTTATTATTTATTATAAGATGCATAAGATAGAATCATTCTAATAATTACACTGAATGTCTTTTGCAACAAGCCCCCCCCCCCCCCCATAGTTCACCTTTAATTTAAATACCATGCAGCTGGCCTATTTGTACTGCATTTGAAAAATTGTCCTGTCTTATTTTAGCATTTCGCCAGGGAGCATAATTTACCATCTAAGCAGCAGAACACGATGAGAGGGCAGGCTATTCTCTGCTTTGCCAATGTCCTGTTAGAATCTGCTCTATGCAGCGTTCTTCCTTCCACCTGACCCGGCGAGGGGGCGCTATGGAGCGCACCCCCTCTCGTCCCATCTCTCGAGTAGGGGGTATCTGCAGAGCCGCAGAGCCAGGCTGGACGGGTTGGAGGCGGTCTGGACAAGTATTAGTGGTCTGGACAAGTATTTGCACTACTGCGCACCATTTTCAACTTCACTTTCGTCTCGTTTACATAGGTACATAGACAGTAATGTTACATCTAGACATTTATGACATGTAATAATAGAGTAAACTTGTAAATAGACAGTAATGTTACATCTAGACATACCAGATCTAGTAATAATAATAATAATAGTCCCTCAAACTGCAGGACATGTAAACAGTCAAGTTGCAGAACAACTGTTTGCACAAATGAGAAAGAACAATTACTTTTTAACGCAGCAACTACCATCGACCCATCTGTTCCTGATGAGAAACATCCTAGAACACTTCAACAACAACAAAAACAAGAAGCGAATGGACAACATCAAAAAGTTATTTGGGACGACAGCGGTGGCAATAAACAGCTACCACCAGGCTGTATTGGGTACATTTTCTACTTGCACTTGCATTAAAGATATTTAATGCATTAATCCTGTTTTTAATTGATCTAGGAAATAATGTATAAATGTCTTCATTCATCAAGTTCACTGTTCCTTACTAAGCTGTGTTTGTCATCTGCTTACAGTGTCACAGGAAGCAGTCCTTGATCTATCACTGGAAGCAGCTCAAGGTGTGCTCCCTGAAGCGGGTTCAGGTCTGCCCCCAGCAATGACAAGTAAGTGGAATTGCATGCCTGGGTCCTTAGAAAGTCTTAAAATGTCTTAAATTCAAGTTTAGCCGCCTATTGACTGAAACCTGATTGATTGATTGATTGAAAACTTTATTAACAGATTGCAGAATGGGTACAATACAGTACAGCTCAATACACACAATTGTTAAGGGGATGCAGACCAGAGAAAGACTTTCGTCTTGTTTACATCAGGGTCCCCCATTTTCAATTCATCAGGACATATATGATACATGACATACAGATAGTCAGTACTGCTACATCTATACATTTATGACATACCAGATTTGCAAATACAGTACTGTTTGTGATACAGAAGGAGTCAAGAAAAGGGAGTATATACATTTGACGTAGAAACTGTACATTGGAGGAGGTTGGGTGGGGGGGGGGTTGGGTACATTGGGATATTGACAGCCATACTGGGTAATTTACATTGGAGGTGGTTGGGGGGGGGGGGGGGGGGCACACTGTATAAACAAGTAAAACTGTACATTGAGGGGGGGGGGGAGGAGACACTGTACAAACAAACAAAATTGTACATTGGACTATTGACAAAACCATACTAGGTAAATGACTGTACATTGGAGGGGGTTGGGTTAGGATATTTACAGGGGCCAGTGTTGAATTGCAGTCTCCCGTAGGTGTCCCTTGAGAGAGGTTTTGAAAGTGGGTAGTGATCCACATTCCTTTACAGCTTTGGGTAGGGCGTTCCACATTGATGTGGCATAATTGCGAAAAGTGTTTAGTCCCTTATTTGAGCCGAATCTGGGTTTAACATGATTTGTGGAGCTCCCTCTGGTGTTGTGATCGTGGTATTCACTGACCTTTGGGAAGTATTTTGACATGTACATGGGTACCTTGGTCGTGTAGTGTATCTTGTAGACCAGGCCCATTGCTAGTTGCTGTACTCTGTCGTCTACTCTAAGCCATCCTAGGTTGTCAAAGTGGGCAGGGGTGAGGTGGGTTCTAGGAGTAAGGTCAAGCAGTAGTCTGACCAGTTTGTCCAATAATCTTATTAAACTGCCACCCACCGCCTTAAATAGTGAACTTCACTGTTCCTTGGTAAGCTGTGTTTGTCATCTGCTTACAGTGTCACAGGAAGCAGTCCTTGATCTATCACTGGAAGCAGCTCAAGGTGTGCTCCCTGAAGCTGGTTCAAGTCTGCCCCCAGCAATGACAAGTAAGTGGAATTGCATGCATGGGTCATTAGAATGTCTTAAAATGTCTTAAATTCAAGTTTAGCCGCCTTGACTGAAACCATGCATGATTTGTCCAATAATCATATTAAACTGCCACCCACCACCTTAAATAGTGAACTCTTAATTGCTCCAAGTCAAGAGTGCTAACTATTACACCATAGAACCTGGCTTCTGCAGCAGAAGCAGGCCTATAAACACCTATGCCTACCTACAGTAATTCTTACCTCTACACTATTAGTTTTATTAAACATTGTTACTATTTCTCTTATATTTTTGTGTATGTCCATCCCTGTAGAACTTGAGATTCCAGTGGACAATGACTACTCACCAGACCAACCCTGGGCGAAGTCCCGAAACCCTATCCAACAACAACTGGTAGGCAAATTTCTACAAATAATTACTTTCTATGTAAAACTACTCATCTGTATCACAACAATGGTTATTATCTTCAGCTCAGTTATGTCCTGGACCGAAAGAGGCCTTCGGAAGAAATAATTGTGAAGGAAGGACAAACTTGAGTTTTGGAGCCTTGGGTTGAACAGCTATATGGATTCAACTGTGAGTAGTCACATGGTCTAACAGATTAACATTTATTACCGAAGGGAGAGTTTCAGTCATGTTCACTATAATGTCTTAATTGTGATTTCTTGCAGATTGGAAATGCATGCCTGAAGCTCATTGGTGAACTGGCTCTGAAACGTGTATGACGTCTTTTTTAATTACATTTACATTTACATTTAGTCATTTAGCTGACGCTTTTATCCAAAGCGACTTACAAGTTCTGTACGACAAGCCATCAGGAAGGGCACAACTCTATCAGCTGAGTAACAATGTTCATCAAAGTGTTGAGTGCTACAGTGTAGGTTAGTTTATTAGGACAAGTGCATGACAGTATGGTTAGTTAGGGTTAGGTTTTTTTTTTTTTTTTTTTTTTTTTTTAATTCAGATAATGGTTGAAGAAGTGTGTCTTTAGTCGACGGCGAAAGATTGGACGTGTTTCGGCTGTCCTAACTGGGGTGGGTAGTTCATTCCACCATTGTGGGGCAAGGACTGAGAATAGGCGACTTCTCTTTGATGACCCTCCCGGAGCTTGGATAGGAGTAGGTCTGAGGCGGCCAGAAGATGTAGAGCGTAGGGGTCTTGAGGGTGTGTAGTTAGAGACCATTGACCGGAGGTAGGCGGGAGCAGTTCCCTTTGCCGCACGGTATGCTAGGTCGAGGGCCTTGAAGCGGATTCGTGCAGCAATGGGGAGCCAGTGCAGGTCCCTAAGAAGTGGGGTGACATGGGCCGACTTCGGTAGGTTTGAGATCAGGCGGGCCGCTGCGTTCTGAATGAGTTGAAGAGGCTTAGTGGCAGTGGCCGGGAGGCCAGCGAGCAGTGCGTTGCAGTAGTCGAGGCGGGAGATGACTGTTGATTGGACGAGGAGTTGGGTGGCTTCTTTTGTCAGGAAGGGGCGGATCCTTCTGACGTTGCTCAGGAGGAATCGGCAGGTTCTGGTTGTCGCTGCGATGTGAGCAGAGAAGTTCAACTGGTCGTCGAGGACAACACCAAGGTTCTTGGCGGTCGGGGACGCGGTCACAGCTGCATTCTCGACTGTGATGGAAAGGTCGGTCAGGGGGGAGGATTTGGCCGGCAGGTGGAGCAATTCTGTTTTGCTTACACATTTAAAAGTAACTTTTGGTACTGAAGGCAGACTATTAATAATCATGTTTGTTTTTTCCTCATCAGGACATGGACATTTATATAGAAGACATGTATGTTGTTCCTACCTGGAAGGACCGAAGTATCAACCCGTTAGCTTCATTTCCGGTAAGTGTAATTAATTGATGAAATAAATATAATTATTCAGTTAGTAAATTGAATAAGCATAATGGCACATCCCTACTCTAATGGCAAACTCATGTTTCATAAATATTAGGCTGACATGAAGATGAAACATGCAATAGTCTTTCCAGTCTGGACCGAAAACCACTTTGTGCTATGTGTAAGTGAAATTAGTAATGCGTGTCTTATAAACTTAAACTTAAGCCGTTCTGGGAGAATAGCAGAATCCACATTCCCACAGAAACCTGACTGACATGCTGTGCTTATTTTTACATACCCATTATAGGTCTTGAAGCCACGCATACAGGATATTCTATTATTGGACTCGAAATACATAGAGCATACCTCTGGCTTTGGCGATGAAGACTACAGAACTGTTTTTAGGTACACAGATGAGAGCTACTTTTGGTTGTGTTCATATGGCATTTAGATGTGATGGTTCACCGATGAGCGATGCTGCCCTTGGGAGGAGGGAGTGCAGAGACTCAAACGCATCAGCGACCCAACTAACTGCGTGTCTGTCTGCATGAATAAAGACTTCTCAAAGTCCAGTTATTATACTGATATCGAATAATTAATTCTGCTCCCTCCCTCCAACCTTGGTTGCTATGCCCACACAAAACCGCAAAACTTCACCCTGGACTCCGGTTTTCAAAGACCGGGGTTGCAGTGTAGCAAATCCCCGGTTGTGTGTGGCCGAACAGTGCAACTGCGCACATACAATCATGGTTATATTAAATCCAGCGCTCGTGTGGACTGGGCCTAACTTGCCTGCCATTACGTTGCGTTCTGAAAAGCGAAACTGACCCTGAAAACGAAACGAAAATGGCCCTGTGTGTAACTGCAGCCGTCTCTGTGCTAACAGTCACGTTTTTAGTATGAGAAAACAAGACAAAACTTCTTTCTCTGGTCTGCATCCCCTTTACAATTGTGTGTATTGAGCCGTACTGTATTGTACCCATTCTGCAATCTTGTTGAAATAAAGTTTTCATTCACACTCAAAATCTGTTTCATTTTTAATTTTGCATACTAATGTTCTGTGTCTTGAGTCGTACTTGTATTGAAAAACTGATTTTATATGTCTGAGGAGAAGACCGGTACTCATCATCTTCGTCTCCACAAAAAGAAAAATGACATGTGAAGTATGTTGTGTGCCAGGTTCAAACAGTGCTGTATATGTACAGTTTATTCCTACTCCTATCCAAGCTCCAGGAGGGTCATCAAAGAGAAGTCGGGTCATCAAAGAGAAGTCGCCTATTCTTAGTCCTTGCCCCACAATGGTGGAATGAACTACCCACCCCAGTTAGGACAGCCGAATCCCGTCGAATCTTTCGCCGTCGACTAAAGACTCACTACTTCAACCATTATCTAAATAAAAAAAATCTAACCCTAACTAACCTTACTGTCATGCACTTGTCCTAATAAACTAACCTACACTGTAGCACTCAACACTTTATGAACATTGTTACTGAGACGAAAGTTAAGTTTACTCTATTATTACTAGATCTGGTATGTCTAGATGTAACATAAACATTACTGTCTATTTACAAGTTTACTCTATTATTACATGTCATAAATGTCTAGATGTAACATTACTGTCTATGTACCTATGTAAACGAGACGAAAGTGAAGTTGAAAATGGTGCGCAGTAGTGCAAATACTTGTCCATACCACTAATACTTGTCCAGACCGCCTCCAACCCGTCCAGCCTGGCTCTGCGGCTCTGCAGATACCCCCTATTGCCTCTCTCGTCCTCCTCATCCCATCGTCGGGTAAACGGCGTCACAGGCGCGATGTGTCATTCGACCGAGATCTTGCTGATCACGAAACACATCCTATTAATATCATGTAATTGCAACGCTAGAGAGATGATTCAAGTGAGCCCTTAGACTTTTGTAATAGCCGATATTTTTATATAGGATATATACGCCTACGCGTTATTAGTGTGTTTGCGCGTCTTGGGTGAGGATGTTTCTTATAACGGGAAACATGTCACTTGTCGCAATGGCTGTGGCGGTGCTTGCCATCGTTCTCTCCGCTTCTCATGGTAAGATAACGTCTCGATATCCAGGCCGCACCACCAGTCGATCTTAGGAAACATTTGTCCAACATTGCCAATATTTCTGCGGTAGCTGTATCTAATATGCTGTTAGTTACAATGTTGCAGCATTTGGACGTTAGACTGCCTTGTCGCTGTTTACGTACAAACACTGTTTACTGCTGCTTATTATGTTTACGTTAGGCCTGTAGTAGACAGTAGACTGTAGTTGCAAACAGGTGCAATGTGTTTTATTTTACATTCGAAAGCATCACCTTACATAAGCCATGTTTTTCATTTGACCCAATTTGGCTGTGCGGGTCAAATAAAGTAATCTGTGTAGTTGCGTGGACCTGAACGAATTTGACGTTACATCAACAGTCAAATAATCCCAAGCGTTTAGCACCTCTAGGCAGGTGGCTGGATGACCTACATCAGCATGTTCTAGTTGATAATGATAACCCTTTATTAATTGATCGTTTCTTCCATTCAGCTTGGAACAGTGTGGCTGAAACAGTGATTTGGTGATCCTTCAAGTCCCTGAAGTGTAAACTGTAAATACCCCCATAGAAGTGTCCAAATCCCTGAAAACACCTGACTCTGAGCACCCTGCCGCAGGCCATATCACATTTCAACCTTCAATAATGCATTATGGTTACATTTAGTTGTAGAGCAAGACAGTTAGCCTATAGTCATCATAACAAGGTAACGCACAATGCATGTTCAAATTAGCAAAATTATTCCAGAAAGAAGAACTATGTGGAATCCTCAATAGAACACTTTTTTGTAACAAATCAGATATTCTGGTTGTCCCACTCACAGCATAGATGAGTTGTGCCCAAATATCTGCCCTCCCTTACATCATGCTGGAGTTGTAAAACATCACCTATAGAGTTTATAGGGTAAATAAAAAGTAGGCTATTGCTGCTCGAGTGCTCGTAGACTGATGCCTGGACTATATGTATTCAGGTACAGCAGTGTATTCCATTGCATCAGGTAACATTGCATTTGTATACTCAATGAAACACCAGGCTCATATTCAGCTGATAATAAATAATAAAAAAGCATTTGATCTCTCTCGCTCTCTCTCACTCACTCACACACACACACACACACACACACACACACACACACACACACTCTCTCTCTCTCTCTCTCTCTCTCTCTCTATCTCTCTCTCTTCCTCTCTTGTCTACCTAATCTCTCTTCTTTATATAATGGTTCCACCGTGTTTTCTACTTGTCTTGCAGTAAGCGCCAATGAGGACTGCCTGTGGTATGTGGACAAGAATGGTACCTGGCATAATGGCTTCGACTGCCCCCTCATCACCTTCTGCTGTGGGAACTGCCAGCGACGCTACTGCTGCCTGGACGCCTTCAAGATGATCACAGAGAGAGAGCAGAAAGGCTGCTTTCTCTTCCGGTTCAGGTGGGGCAAAACACGGATACCATTATGTTAGTTTTTACACTGAACCTCAGAAAAGTTATATACAAAAAAACATATATATCTTTTTATAATAATAATAATAATAATAATAATAATAATAATAATAATAATAATAATAATAATAATAATAAAATAATAATAATAATAATAATAATAATAATAATAATAATAATAATAATAATAATAATAATAATAATAATAATAATAATAATAATAATAATAAAGAAAAGAGAAATAAACAAAAGAAAAAAACGTCAATGGGATATTGACGGCTGACGTGGCACCTGGCCTCGCCTGCTGGTTCAAATCTCTCTGCCTTTCTATAGACTGTATGATGGATACAAGGCAGCCAATGAGCCATGAGAATGATACCTCAAGCTCTCAGGGAAATGGAGTTATATTTCGTTATAGCTTACGCTTTGCTCTATTGGAACTGCCCCTTTAATCATATCCTAAATGAAAGCTTTCACCTCGTGTACCTGCCCACATCTGCCTGACCACTCCCACATCCGCTCCTATAAAGCGGGGTCATGGCCATACAACAGCTCCTTCCCTACTTTCACCGCCAGAGCCCGTGTCATAGCACTGCTTTAAGTTTAGTGATAAAGTAGTTAGTTTAGTTATAGGAGCTGTGTTGGCATTTTCTTTTGTTTCTCCCTCTCTCACTAATTTACGGGAGAAGGAAAGGATAATGTCGTTGCCACCGGAGAGTCTAGAAGATGATGATCATTCTGACCTCCACCGACGCTTCGCATTGGGGCGCGCGTCGCTGAGCAGTTCCCCCGCCGGCGTTGTCTCCGGGTATGCAGCTGGATACTGTGTCTAATCTGCCCGTCGCTTATCAATGACTTGTTTGCAGTCAACATTGTCGAAACGGATTGTTTTTTAATCGGTTCATTTCCGTTTTATAGCATTTTGAAAAGCCCTTGTTTTCTTGAAAGTTTCAGGAAAATATAAAGATTCCGTGATAAACGGCATTTACTGGAATATTCTGGAATACACAAAAACGTTGTCATTTTTCGGCCTATTTATCAATAGTTTTCAAATAAACGCTAGATTATCGATAGTATATGTGTACTTATGCATGCTAGAGAAGCGAGCTGAAAAACACAGAGAGAGACAATAGGGGGCGGTATTTTCTCAATGGAGCTTAGAGAGAGGTTGCTGCACTAGCGTGAGGTGCGATTGATGAAATACGAATTAAAATCGTGAAAAAAACAACAAACAAACGCTATATAGCGTTGCTGGCATTCAACGGTCTGCATTAACTAGCGACATAAAGCGTCACTGGCACTCAAAGTGTTAAGGGTAATGATAAAAATAACAGGTGGCAAGTTTTCACACATAAGCCAGAGCCGTGGATAAAGCCTGTTTCTTACACAAACGAGGTTATCGGCTGTGGCTGGCGTGCATGATGTAAAGCTTTTACTCTACAGGTAAGTATGTGCTTCATCTGGCGCGCCATGCACCTGGTGTCACGGCTCTGCTTTCTTTTGGCGTCGTATCAGGGGTGAGGTGGTGAGGGTGTGGATAAAATAAACCTCTCCCCTCCCGGATATAGTTATATCCTTACGAAACTGATTGGCCGAGAGGTTGTGCTTTTCTACCTATCAGTCTCCCTGTCGAGGGCGTTCTCTCTCTCGTCACAGGGGGGGGGGGGGGGGACACAGGTTTCCCCCGGCCATTTGAAAACGTCACAGGCACTTTTTCTTGCTGGCCAAGAGACATGTCCGTGAGTTACAGGGCCTGTGCTACAGACCGCTGTCATTGTAAAGGATAGGTGATGCAATGCAGTAGAGACAATTTATCTTCTACTCTGCTCCCTACCAGTAGTGTATATTGGGTCAGAGCCTCCTCCTCAGGGTGTCAGAGTCTCCTCCTCAGGGTGTCAGAGTCTCCTCCTCAGGGAGTTCAGAACCTCCCTCTCAGTGTGAGAGCCTCCTCCTCAGAGAGTCTTGGTCCAATTGTTACATGAACCCGTTTCAATTGTTTTTACTCACGTTGTGGTCTCTCTGGGAGAATCGCTGTCTTCTCCTCTTACATGAAGAGCAGAATTGACACGTTTTTATTCCCAGGCTCGAGAGGCCATTGAAGCACAAGCACGTTTTCTTATTGGCCAAGAGACATGTCCGTGAGTTACAGGGCCTGTGCTACAGGCCGCTGTCATTGTAAAGGATAGGTGGTGCAATGTGGTAGAGACAATTGTCTTCTACTCTGCTCCCTACCAGTTGTGTATTGGGTCAGAGCCTCCTCCTCAGGGAGTTTCAGAACCTCCCTCTCAGTGAGGGAGCCTCCTCAGAGTTTTCAGAGCCTCCTCCTCAGAGAGTCTTGGTCCAATGTGTTACATGAACCTTTTTCAATTGTTTACTCACGTTGAGGTCTCTCTGGGAAAACCGCTGTCTTCCCCTCTTACATAAGGAGCAGAATTGACGCAGTTGTTATTCCCAGGCTCGTCATGTGAGGACCCATGTCTGTGTCTGTGTCTTTTGTAGACCGGCTCCCTGCTGCTCGTCCCAGACAGCAAGGGGAAACATTGTGAGGCTCTTTCTGGTCGGAAATTCGCTGTCACTGTTCTCGGGTTCTTTGCGAGCATATACGCTGTTTATGAAATCAGCATATGGTCTTATGAGACCAATTGGTTGCCCAACATCATAAAACGGCGTTTTTTATGCGGGCGGCTGGGAAGGAGATTTTTTGTCTCTACCAAGCGCCAGTGCACTAGGTTAGACTCGATGGCTCACGTACATCTCCGGGGGGAGATGACGGAGTAGATCAAACATCAGATCTGTAGTTCTGGTACCCCGAAGGACTTTGTGCTTTTCCGGAGGGAAAATGCCAGGTCAGGCCGGACATCACAGGGATTGATGTCATGAATGTGTGTGTCATATGGATGCCACCACGAGTTGCCCTTAACAGTGATGTGCTTTGGTCCATACTGTGTTGTACCTTTGCACTATGTTAGGGGGCTTGGTCCTTCTCCATTTGTTTCACCCCTCCTTCCCTGCTAAGCCGGGGATGGGAGGGGGCTGTCGGGGAGGTTGCCCTGTCAACTCCTCTATGCATCCCTGTGTAGGTCCCGGTCCGCCAGGCCCAGGTCGGGCCTTGCCCTCGATAACCTGTCGGCCTGGGTTAACCCTTTTGAAACCTGAAACGCTTGAACTGCTTGTATAGCCTGTGTATACGCGAAGTTATGTTTCTGGGGTTTCTTAGTGGGTTAAGGGAGCAACCGCCTCCTGTTAAAATAAACATAGGGGGGTGGTTGGCTCCCCGGTGTGTTGGTAGCAGAGTCGACTCTCGGGTTGAGGCCGGGCCTGACCCCGTCTGCCCGAGAGTATGCCCCCGCATCTTTCATGGCGTCTGCCAATTGTGTCAGCCTCTTGCTCTGAACCTCCACCCCGCAGGATTAATAAATTGGCGGGATCGGGTTTCGTGTAGATTGTGACATGGTGCACAGCATACCGAACACCCTTTCCGCCGGGGTACTGTTCTTACAGTAGACCCCTTAGGCGCCTGTCTAGTCCGCAGTGCTCCGGGCACAGGTCGAGTTCTGCTCTTGGGACCTGTTTGACTGGATTGAGGGGTCAACCTCCTTGGAGGGTTGTCTCCCCGGCACGCCGGCCGGCCCCACAGTATTGTGGGGGGGTAGCCTCCTTGAGAGCGCTTCAGAGCGGCGTGCCAAGGGGGGAAGGGCCTTCACCTGATTTAGGCCCTGTCCGATACGCTGGCGATGTGGGGGGTTGGTGTCACCAGTGACCGTCTGGTGGGGTCTCGATGCTGCAGCTGCAGTTGGCCTCACCAGCATAGCTGTCAACATTTCGATTTGAAAAAACGTGCAGGTTTTAGCCACGCCCATTATCCTGGCCCCGCCCCCTCAGCCCGCCCCCTCACACCCGGCCCCGCCCCCTCCCAATGGAGCTGCCTCGTCGCTGCTGGTCAAAACCGGTATTATTTTGTTTTCCTACTGTGTAGAGTGTAAATGCTATAAAAATACAGTAAATTACCTTTTATCAAAATATTAACCATTAAATAAAGGTTGTAATCTGTAAATGCATTTGATTTTACTGTAATTTGACAGTATTTGGAAACCATAGATGCCAGACATTTAGTTTTCTTGCAGCTTTTTTTCTTACAATCTACAGTCAGTGAATCCTAAATCTCCACTAGGCAACCACTTAAAGTTATCAGTCCAACAAGGACTGGGTGAACTAGTTGCTACATTAAATTAATCAGATACCTGGTTGAAAGTGAAATGTTGTGAACATCCCTGCATTAAGTGTAAGACAAATTCAGTATAAATTCAGTTTATGTAGTAGTAGCATTAACATGTTCATATTTATTGAAATCTTACAATTCATACATAAATGTTATGATGAATTGAAAATGGGGGAAGAAGTCCTTCTCTGGTCTGCATCCCCTTAACAATTGTGTATTGCACAATACTGTATTGTACCCATCTGTTAAAGTTAGCAATCAATCAATGTATTACCAGTGTCTTTATACCTTCATCACTGTAGGCTACATATTAATACGACAACTCAAGAAGAATCAAGAGGTTTATTTGTCACATACAGTGAAATGCAGGTGGTCACGCCCGCATTGATTGTGCAAAATGCTAAAAAATATAGACACAGGATATGCATGATAAAAAAAGACATGCCATGTTCCTGAAAAAGCTATAAAAAATACCTATGGTCATTAATTTAGCAGTGGGAAATGGGAATATCATTTTTGGAACAGTGTGTGTGTGTCTATTATGTCTGTGTAGTATGTATGTATGTCTGTATTGAGCCGTACTGTATTGTACCCATTCTGCAATCTGTTAAATAAAGTTTTCATTCATTCTACAGAGAAAAATGAGATAGAAAAAAAGCCAATGCGATTTTGTGTTTTTCCTCAATATCTCTGCAATGCCTGCGAGTTACCAGTAACTGTATTTGTCATACCATGACAATTCACGACAACTTTTAAAACGGATCAATTTATTTATATGTATAAATCGCATTCAGGAAATTGGGCGTCAGTGAAGGCATGCTATCCGTGGAGGAATGGCAGGAGCAGGAGCAAACGGCTGTTAGTGTTCACCAACCAACACATTTACACATTCCTGCATTTGTATTGTTTTATCCACAGAAGATTTGCAAACCTTTTGTTCCAGAGACAAAAGCCACAGAGTGGGCAATCAAGAGACACTGGCTAAGTTGATTTGACACCCTCGGTCCGCGGCCGCCTCGGTGCATATTTCTACTCTCTCCCCTGAGCTCTGAGCTCCGGTCGCGTCGCTGTCTTCTTCTGGTCGCAACGGTCTGACTTCCTGTGATAACGGTCTAATCTACACTGCTGCCACCTGTCGTCACGGAGGAGAATTGCACCCATTTTGTAAAAAAAAAATAATAATAATAATTACAAAATACGTACCAATCCGTGAGCCGTGAAGAGGCCGTGCAGAGGGTCGAAAAAACAGGAGAATCCCGGTAAAACCGTGAGAGTTGACAGCTATGCTCACCAGGCCCCCTTTTCAGGGGGTCCTAGTCCTCGGGTTGTGGCCTAGGGCTGGGACCTCCTCCGCGCTCCGCTGCTACGGCCTTGCCACGGGGTTGGGGTTTTGACTCCGACCCCGCGATGTTGGGGGCTGTGACGGGGGTTCTGCTCACGTCCGTTCCCTGGTGGCGTGTGGGATGCGCGTCTGAGTAGTCGCTGGCCCTTCTAAACAAAGGTAAGTCCCACGGTCTGCTCACCCTGTGCGTTTGAGGCACTAAACCCTCTTCGCACAGTCGGGGTCTGATCTCCCTCCCGTCCCTCTCTAGGGGGGCCCGGATCCTTCCCGGTTCTGATGGTTGTAGGGGACCTCAGCGGGTGCATCTGTCGGGCTTACGCTCTGCTCAGCTCTTGTGTTCCAATAGAGCAAAGCGTAAGCTATAACGAAATATAACGAAGGTTATCTTATAATCCTAGTTATATGAGTAATAGCGAGCGCTTTGCTCTGACTCACTGAGGACCCCACGGTCTTCCGTTTCGGCGGTGAAAGACTGGGGAAGGAGCTGTTGTATGGCCATGACCCTGCTTTATAGGAGCGGATGTGGGAGTGGTCAGGCAGATGTGGGCAGGTACACGAGGTGAAAGCTTTCATTTAGGATATGATTAAAGGGACAGTTCCAATAGAGCAGAGCGCTCGCTATTACTCATATAACTAGGGTTATAAGATAACCTTCGTTCTATTGAGCTATATAACTTTTAATACGACAGCGTTTCTTAATTTCACCCCTAGATTAATAGACGAGTATCTTCATCTGAAGATGTAATTATTCACATCAATGTGAAATAACTGTTAGTTGTTGCCTATTGATAGATTGAATAGTTTTAAACCAGGGGGCTTGGTCACTTCTATGCTCTACTTCTCCCCAGATAATGATGTATAGTGTTCTGAAGGGCCAGATTAACATTGAGAATCTAAGTTTTATTGTTTTATATAACTTGTATATTATTTATATATATAAGCTATATCCCTTTAAGCCTCCGTTTGAATCATAGCATTATTCGCTTTCCTCATTGGATAATGCCCTTGAAGTCGGCGGCGCCTCTGAGACAAGTTCAAAGACGAGTCTGGACAAGTTGGGACATGCCTGGGGCCAGCGCATTGATCCCAGACAAGAGCTTCGGCTGCGCACTAGAAAGCCCTCTAAGTATATATATGGTGGAGGGCGCGAACAGTAGCAGTTCGGTGGTTGGTTCGTTCGTCAGTACAACGGTGAAGTTCAACCTAATGCAGTAACGTGAAGTTCGTCCGGAGTAATGCAACAGCAGTAGTTGAACCTAGCGTATAGCAGAGTCAAGTTCGACCTAACTTAATGTGAAGTAAAGAGTCGTCATTTAGTGTGAATCGTATTACAGCAGTTCGTTCGGTGTGTAGCATTAACAAGCAGTTCGTTCGTTTAGTAACTAGCGTGAACCTTAGCAAGTGTGTGTGGACTTATAGTAATTAGTGCCAGCACACGAGGTGGGCCTAGTAGCAGAACTATTGGACATGTGCGCATTGGAGCCTACCGCGGCGATATTGTAGAACCATTATTGGTTGGATTATAGTGATTGTGGAAACGTAGTACCGTGGAGAAGAGCATCGTTAATACCCACTGTCGTTTGGATTTAACTACCCTGAAGATTCTACATCGGGCTAGCTTCGTGGACGAAGCTGGCTGGCTATCATCATTGCTATCGGGCATTGGATTACAGCTATTACCTTGCTGCCGAGCACTTGGATTATAAAGACCGGATCCGTATGAGAACCCCTTTTCTTCAAGTGAACAGCCTGAGTATCCGTACATTCTTCATTCCTCTGGAGCTTACAACTCTGGGAGGATATCACCAGTCTCCAGCTGTACCCTCGTTTTGCCCCCCTATATTGCCATCCCACGCCAGGCGGCGTCTGGTCTAGTATACCTAGCCTAGGAATTATTCATTCCCACTGACTTTGCTACTCTCTGACCTTCTAATATCATTCGCCATAAAAGAGCGACCCAGTAATTGACAGTTGTATCTTCTGCATAATAATAAATACTGTAAATGATATCTCCTTGTCACCGTGCCGTCTATTCTGAGTGTCTGCCATAATTAACTGTACTGTCTGGCAAGTAATAATAATATGTAGTAGTGGTTTAATCTATCACAATCTTTAATACAGTCAGGGTTTTGTAACCCCTCAGTTACATATAGTATCTTCAGTACTTCTTTAGCTTAATTGGTAGAGGAGGATATGGGGTTTGATTCCAATTCAGACCACCTGTTATGGTTTGACACCGACCCCAAACGCAACGACACAAGAGAGTAGGATTCAGAGTTGCCAAATACGAGGGCTTGTTTATTTGGTACTAAGAATAAGAGAAACAGGGAAGGCAGGTCAAACAAGACAGGTACAATGATCAAGGGGCAAAGTTCTGCTGCTCTGCAGCTTCTCCCGTGAGGGTAGTCTTGGGAAGCAGGTGTTGACTTCTGAACCGCTCTGCAGAATTCTCTCGGTGGATTCTCAGATGTTGTTGCGAGACCGAGAGAGGGAGAGAGGGAACGAGTCAGTGACAGAGCAGTCTTAAAACGAGCAGGAGAACAGGGTGTACAATTCTTCGTGTTAACAACACAGTGAGCACAGTTCCAAACACAGCCCAAGTGAATCTCTTCGTGTTAACAACACAGAGAGCACAATTCCAAAAACAGCCCAAGTGAAACTCTTCGTGTTAACAACACAGTGAGCAAAATCCTAACACAGTCCCAGTGAATATCTTCATGTAAACACACAGTGAGCAAAATCCAAACACAGTCCAATTGTGAAATAATATCTTCGGTGTGAGCAAACACACAGAGGGAGATGGAAGATCCCAAAAATATTATTCCATAAAGGAATAAGCAAAAATAGATAATGGCTGGGTGAGTGACTGTTTGACAAAAAGGTGGTAGTCTTCAGTGTAAAAGTTACACACGAAAAACTGAATAGGCCAAGACAGTCAAATAGATAACTCACCCAGACGAGATGCGTAAAAGGAACTGGAACAACAGTGGAGGCGAGCGCGCGCCACGGGAGCAGGTATCCAAGCGAAGGCTTCTAGGAATTCCTGGAGAACAGCACAGAGAAAAAGGCAGCAGCAGCAGCAACGGGGAAAAATAACCAGAGACAAATCAAGACGATCCAACAACTTAGGGTGGGGAAAACGGGGTATAAATAATGAGGGATCGATTGATTGAAAAGCAGTGACAGCTGGGGAATGTGATTGAAAAGCGTGGGGAAGTGAGAGAACCAATCAGCGACGTCTCTGATGACGTCAACGGGGAGAAAACGTGTGAACGAGGGAATAGAACCAATTGACAGAAAATGAATGAAAACAAAGCGAGGGTGGTTAAAGGAACAGAACGAGTGAGAGAGCAAGGACAGAAACCTCACAGTACCCCCCCCTCCACGGGAGCCACCCGGCGACCAGGCCGACCCGGCTCGTCAGGATGGGCTCGATGGAAGTCGGTGATCAAGCCGGGATCCACGATGAGCTGCCGGGAGACCCAGCTACGCTCCTCAGGGCCGTAACCCTCCCAGTCCACCAGGTATTGGAACCCCCGGCCCCGCCGACGAACGCCCATCAACCGGCGGACCTGCCACTGGGGGTGACCATCCACTAGCACAGGAGGCGGCGGATCAGGAGCTGGAGGCATAAGGGGACTGAGGGAGATGGGCTTAACCCGGGAGACATGGAACACGGGGTGGATGTGCATGGATGCACGAAGCTTCAGGCGCAGGGCCGCCGGACTGAGTACCTTCAGGACCTCGAAAGGCCCGACGAAGCGGGGGTTGAGCTTCTTGGCCGAGGACCGTAGCGGGAGGTCCTTCGCGGAGAGCCACACCCTCTGCCCAGGGCGGTAAGTCGGCGCGGGAACCCGGCGCCGGTCGGCACCACGACAGGCGCGCTCTGATGTCCGGAGCAGCGCGGTCCTGGTGATCTCCCAAACTCGACGGCAGCGGTCGAGGTGGACCTGCACGGAGGGAACTGCCACTTCCGTCTCCTGTGCGGGAAAAAGAGGGGGCTGGTAGCCCAGGGAGACCTCAAAAGGGGAGAGGCCGGTGGCGGAACTGACCATTGAGTTGATGGAGTATTCAACCCAGGGAAGGAAACGGCTCCAGGATGCCGGCCTCTCGGCTGCCACACACCGAAGAGCAGACTCCACGCTCTGGTTCATCCTCTCCGTCTGCCCGTTTGTCTGGGGATGATAGCCAGAGGAGAGACTGACCGTTGCCCCCAATCCTTTGCAGAAAGCCCGCCATACCTGGGAGGTGAACTGGGGCCCCCGGTCAGAGACGATGTCCTGGGGAAAGCCGTGAAGGCGGAACACGTGGTGCGTCAGGAGGTCCGCCGTCTCGGCTGCTGAGGGAAGCTTGGAGAGAGCCACGAGGTGGACCCCCTTGCTGAATCGATCCACCACGGTCAGAAGGCAGGTGTTCCCCTGGGAGGAGGGTAGACCAGTGACGAAGTCGAGCGCCACATGTGACCACGGACGGCTTGGAACGGGAAGTGGCTGCAAGAGCCCGGAGGGTGCCTGGTGAGAGGCCTTGCTGCGGGCACAGACCGCGCAGGCCAATACGAACTCCTTGACGTCGTTCCGCATGGTGGGCCACCAGAAACGACGAGCCAGGAAGGAGAACGTGCGATGGACGCCTGGGTGGCAGGCGAACCGGCTGGTATGGCCCCACAGCAGTACCTGGGACCGGACAGAGTCGGGGACGAAGAGACGGCTCCTAGGGACGTTGCTTGGAGCACGTTGGAAGCGTAGGGCACGCCTCACCACACCCTCGATGCCCAAGGTGATGGCTCCAACCACTCGGGCCTCCGGGACGATGGGAGATGGGTCCTCAGAGGGTGGAGCCCCCTTGGAGTGCATCCGGGACAGGGAGTCGGCCTTCGTGTTGCGGGAACCGGGGCGGAAGGTCAGCGAGAAGTCGAACCGACTGAGGAAACTGGCCCATCTCGCCTGCCGACCGTTGAGGCGCCTGGAAGCGCGGATGAACGTTAGGTTCTTGTGGTCCGTCCAGATGGTAAAAGGCTCCTCGGCACCCTCTAGCCAATGACGCCACTCCTCCAGCGCAGCCACGACCGCCAGTAGCTCCCGATTGCCGGTGTCGTAGTTCCTCTCGGCGCGGAGGAAGCGACGCGAGTAGAAGGCGCAAGGATGTACCTTCTGGTCGGAAGGAGAACGTTGGGACAGGACAGCGCCCAGGCCAGAATCCGAGGCGTCCACCTCCACGATGAACTGTCTCTTGGGGTCAGGGTGGAGCAGGATAGGGGCGGAAGTGAACCTCTTCTTGAGGGAGCGGAACGCAGCGCATGCTGCTGGGGACCAGTCGAACGGCAGAGCGGGGGAGGTCAGCTTGGTAAGAGGCTCCGCCACTTGACTGTAGTTCCGGATGAACCTTCGGTAGAAGTTGGCGAACCCGAGGAAACTCTGTAACTCCTTCCGAGTGGTGGGTTCCGGCCAATCCTCCACAGCCTGGATCTTGCGAGGATCCGCTCGGGTCAAGCCCTTCTCAACGATGAAGCCCAGGTAGTCGACGGAGTTGGAGTGGAAACGGCACTTCTCCGCCTTGACGAAGAGCCGATTGTGGAGGAGGCGCTCCAGCACCCGGCGGACATGCAGGATGTGTTCCTCGAGGGTCCTGGAAAAGATAAGAATGTCGTCCAGGTACACCACCACGAACACCTCCAGCATGTCACGGAGGACATCGTTCATGAGTGCCTGGAATACCGCCGGGGCGTTGGTGAGGCCGAACGGCATCACAAGGTACTCATAGTGGCCCCTGGGGGTCTTGAAGGCGGTCTTCCATTCATCGCCCTCACGGATACGGACAAGATGGTAGGCACTTCGGAGATCCAGCTTGGTGAAGAACGAGGCCTGGGTCAGTGGCTCGAAGGTGGAGCTCATGAGAGGTAGGGGGTATTTGTTCTTGATGGTGATCTCGTTGAGCTGACGATAGTCGATGCAGGGTCGCAGGTCCCCATCCTTCTTACCAACAAAGAAGAACCCGGCCGCCACCGGGGAGGAGGAAGGCCGAATGAGTCCTGCTTCCAATGACTCAGAGATGTAGAGATCCATCGCCTTCTTCTCCGGGACAGTCAGACTGTAGAGGCGGCTGCCGGGAAGGGGAGCCCCTTGGCGGAGGTCGATGGCGCAGTCATAGGGGCGGTGAGGTGGAAGGGCCTGAGCCCTGGTCTTACTGAATACCTCCATGAGGTCGTGGTACTCGGGAGGAATGGACGAGGGATCCGGGGGCAACTCACCAGCCGGTCTCCGGGGCGGGGGACAGGACGCCGCCTGCAGACAGCGGGCGTGACAGGAGGAGCTCCAGCCCCTGATGGTACCGGAGGACCAGGCGATGTGGGGCTCGTGCAGCGCGAGCCAGGGCCTACCCAGGACCACCGGGACAAGGGGGGATTGGGTAATGAGGAACTGGATTCTCTCGACGTGGTTCCCAGCGATGGTCAGCACGACTGGGCCGGTGCGTTGAGAGATGTCGGCCAGGCGGTGTTGGTCCAACGAAAAGATCTCCAAGGGCCTCACAAGGGCCTCAAGAGGTATGTTGGCTTGGGTGGCAAACTCGAAGTCGAGGAAGTTCTCGTCTGCCCCAGAGTCGATGAGGGCCTCCACCGTGGCACGTTGGTCCCCCCAGGCCAGGGTGACGCTCATCAGATGGTCAGGTGGTGCGCGGCGCTGGGAATGGGAAAAACGGCTCACCAGGATCTCCCGGGGTCTTGGTGAGCCCGATCTTTTGGCCGGGTAGGGCAGTCGGCGATACGGTGTCCCGCACCTCCGCAGTAGAGGCAGAGACCGGACCTGAGCCTTGCCTGACGCTCCGCCTGGCTCAGATGAGAGCGTCCCAGCTGCATGGGTTCCTCTTTGCGCACCGGACGGGGAAGCCTGTTACCATCAGTAGTGTTGGGGACGGGGCGTCCAGGAGTCCGGGGTGCTTCAGGAGGTGACAGTCGGGTCCTCTCGCGCCTTCTCTCCAGGAGGCGTCCGTCAATACGGATGACAAGGCTAAACAGCTCCTCGAGGGAGTCGGGCACCTCCCTGGTAGCGAGCTGGTCCCGGACTGCGTCACTGAGCCCCCTTATGAAGGTTAGGCGAAGAGCAGGTTCGTTCCATCCACTCTCCACCGCCGCCAGTCGAAACTCTATGACATAGTCCGTCACCCTGCTGCTCCCTTGTCGGAAGGTCCCCAACCGGGCTCCAGGGTCCAGACCTCGGGCTGGATGGTGGAACACTCTGCGGAGCTCCGCCACGAAGTCTGGGTAGGAGAACAAAAAATCTGCTTCCATTGCCCAGGAGGAAGTGACCCACTGGGCAGCATGGCCTGAAAGTAGGTTGGTTATATAAGCCACTCGGGACCCATGAGCAGAAAAACGGCTTGGTTGATGACGGAAAACCAACTCACATTGCATGATGAATGTGGCACACTCCTCGGGGTTACCGTCGAACAGCCGTGGGACGGAGAGATGGGGTTCCCGAGGTGCGAGATCTGCTGGGGCTGCGGGGAATGTTCCTGAAGGGTGTGAGAGATGAAAAGTATTAACGGCGTCGCCCAGCGAGTTAAGCTGAGCGAGAATCTCGGACTGTTGTCCCGCCATAGCGGCCATAGAACCCTGCATAGGCAGGACCTGGTCCCTGAGGTCTTGCACCGCAGCCGCAGCCCGCTCTAATTGGAGACCGTGATCCCTGGTCAACTCGACTTGAATAGCAAGTGCGGTTCTGACCCTCTCTGTGTCGGCTGGGGTCGTCATATTGGTTGGATCGTAATGTTATGGTTTGACACCGACCCCAAACGCAACGACACAAGAGAGTAGGATTCAGAGTTGCCAAATACGAGGGCTTGTTTATTTGGTACTAAGAATAAGAGAAACAGGGAAGGCAGGTCAAACAAGACAGGTACAATGATCAAGGGGCAAAGTTCTGCTGCTCTGCAGCTTCTCCCGTGAGGGTAGTCTTGGGAAGCAGGTGTTGACTTCTGAACCGCTCTGCAGAATTCTCTCGGTGGATTCTCAGATGTTGTTGCGAGACCGAGAGAGGGAGAGAGGGAACGAGTCAGTGACAGAGCAGTCTTAAAACGAGCAGGAGAACAGGGTGTACAATTCTTCGTGTTAACAACACAGTGAGCACAGTTCCAAACACAGCCCAAGTGAATCTCTTCGTGTTAACAACACAGAGAGCACAATTCCAAAAACAGCCCAAGTGAAACTCTTCGTGTTAACAACACAGTGAGCAAAATCCTAACACAGTCCCAGTGAATATCTTCATGTAAACACACAGTGAGCAAAATCCAAACACAGTCCAATTGTGAAATAATATCTTCGGTGTGAGCAAACACACAGAGGGAGATGGAAGATCCCAAAAATATTATTCCATAAAGGAATAAGCAAAAATAGATAATGGCTGGGTGAGTGACTGTTTGACAAAAAGGTGGTAGTCTTCAGTGTAAAAGTTACACACGAAAAACTGAATAGGCCAAGACAGTCAAATAGATAACTCACCCAGACGAGATGCGTAAAAGGAACTGGAACAACAGTGGAGGCGAGCGCGCGCCACGGGAGCAGGTATCCAAGCGAAGGCTTCTAGGAATTCCTGGAGAACAGCACAGAGAAAAAGGCAGCAGCAGCAGCAACGGGGAAAAATAACCAGAGACAAATCAAGACGATCCAACAACTTAGGGTGGGGAAAACGGGGTATAAATAATGAGGGATCGATTGATTGAAAAGCAGTGACAGCTGGGGAATGTGATTGAAAAGCGTGGGGAAGTGAGAGAACCAATCAGCGACGTCTCTGATGACGTCAACGGGGAGAAAACGTGTGAACGAGGGAATAGAACCAATTGACAGAAAATGAATGAAAACAAAGCGAGGGTGGTTAAAGGAACAGAACGAGTGAGAGAGCAAGGACAGAAACCTCACACCACCTATACTAAAAATGTGTGCGCTGACGGTGCTGTAAGGTCCACCAAATAGCATAGGTATGGTGTCATTAGATTGGTACCCAATGGGGACCAGGTGCGTTGCAGGCTAATACGTTTAGTTAGATTGCACGTTGGAGATGGTAAGAGGAATGAGCTATTATTGGTTGTAGGCTGTAGTGTTTCAGTAAAGACATTTTGGTGTAGTCGAGCATAAGCAGCTAGTTGGACTTTACTCACTTTTTTTCTGGGCATTTATTGTGAACTTGCCTGTGAGGTAAAGTTATGTCATTTTGGAAGAGTCAGAAACGAGAATAAATTCTCAGGTATATTTTCATTACTGAATAAACACACTGTCAGTTTGAAGCTAGAAAGCTACCTGAAAAGTTACTGTGTTGTTGTTGTGGCAGGGTTTGCAATTTCATTTAGAATCATTCTAGGCCTGTGTGGCATATTCAGTGGTTGTGGCCTGTGGCCTGTGGTTCACACAGTGCCTCAAAGGGATTTTGTTTTTGATTTATGACAACGTACGATAGAATCATTTATCATGTATAGTAAATATGTTTTGTAAATTAATTGCAGACTGCGCAAATGTAAACAAATCCCCCTCCCCAGGAAACAGCATAGTGCACCTTTAGATCAGAACAAATGTACCTTATTACCTTCCAGCTCAGCTGAGTGCCACTCTCCAGTCTCCACCACCATCTATTCCAGGAACAGGTAATTAGTTTCAGCTCCAGGTCAGAAGTCCAGGCGCTACTATATCGGCTCAATCTCATCTGTCGCATTTTACTAATTGACTCTACTTAGGTCCGCCATAGTGCAATATTCTCTCATTAGTTGGTTCTACTGCATCGACTATCTCTGCTTTTAGTAGAGGATTGTGCAGAGGTCAGGGGGATCAGGGATAATGCAGGAGTAAGCAACCTTGTACCTGAGAGGCTGCAACATGGCAGTATCGCTCCATGGCATCGGAAACCATCCATCACCTCACTGACATCAGTGATCAGGCCAGGCTTACCTGAGACCTATACACCCCAGATGGGAGATGGGACTGATGAGGGATGGGATGAAGTATGATGCTGTGTTTGCCTTCTGAGAATATGGGACAGAGAGAGAGAGAGAGATTAATTCGCTTGGGTCTGGTTTCAGGGTCACTTTGTGGTCTAATCTGAATTGTAAGTCTCCTTGATTCAATGCATCTGTTTCTGTTTGAATCTATCTAACTATGTACCCATCTCTCTCTCTCTCTCTCTCTCTCTCTCTCTCTCTCTCTCTCTCTCTCTCTCTCTCTCTCTCTCTCTCTCTCTCTCTCTCTCTCTCTCTCTCTCTCTCTCTCTCTCTCTCATTATCATTATCTTTCAGCCCCACAACCATAGCTGGGATTGCCTCCTCCATCCTGCTGTTTGTGGCCATCATTGCTACCATGGTCTGCTGCTTCATGTGTTCCTGCTGTTACCTTTACCAGAGGAGACAACAGAGGGGCAGCACACCTTACGATGGTAACAGAGCTTTTCTGTCTTCATCCCCGTCTTCTTCTCTCTCTGTCTCTGCCACTCTCTCTTTCTTTATTGCACTTCTGTGTCTCTTTCTCATCTCTCTTGCCCCCCCTTCCAGAAACACACACACACACACGTGCACACACACACACACACACACACACACACACACACACACACACACACACACACACACACACACACACACACACACACACACACACACACACACACACACACACACACACACACACACACAGTAATTGTGTTGGCAACAAAGGTCTCTTTTTTCTGACGTTAAAAGTGTTCCTCTCCAACAATGTTGTGTGTTGTTGCCCCTCAGCCCAGCACATCCCTATGGCCAGCTACCCAGTGGAGCCCATGTACGATGCTTATGGAAAACCACTGGGACCGTCTGACTATCCACACCCAGGCTATCCAATGGCAGCCCAGTATCCTGGCATGCCCCCGCATTACCCCATGATGCAGCCGGGGCCATATCATCCGTATCTAATGGCAGACCCAGGATATGGCCAGGGTAAGAGAGGGCATGGCTTGATATCAGTTGTTTGTTTGGTTATTAGAATCCAAATGATTTGTCATATACAATCTCTCTTAAGTTAGGGTGTAAAGTCGACACTCAAGGCTTAGTAACTACCAGTTGGGTTGGGTTAAATCAGCTACTGATTTACTTTACTTAAGTTTTCTTGTTAATCAGTGTGCCATATCAACATTAACTCATTCACGGCCAGCGGTGTAAGCCATCCTTGTACTCAATGGGCCACCGCTGTAAGAGATAGGGATAATATTCCAATTGTCTGATCGCAATTTCCAGTATTGATGTCCATCGGGTCCCTGACATGAAGTGGCACAAGATATGTGTGCTGAACGCGTTTCGAAGTGGTCGGATGAAGCGATTCACTTGGCTTGGTCTAAATTCTCCGCCCGGACCATATACAATGTAACACACAGTGTGAAATAAGGTTTCAAAGGGTGGGCGATACTGCCACCTAGCAGGATGCGGCCGGTATTGCACTCTAGGGATCCCAGAATGATTTCCTATGGTAACACAGAGGTCCGTGACATTGCATAGAATAAAAAAATCGAATAAAAGAAAAAAACTATGAAAACCCGACTATACTCGGGTCTGGCGCTCAACCGCTGGCGAGATAACCCGACTTTACTCTGGTCTGGCGCCCAATGAGTTAAGGTTAACAAGTTTAATTATGACACCACATCAAAATTGAAATCTCCAACGGATCTGTCATTTTATTCCATTCATATAGGCAGCTTTAAAGGGGAACTATCTTACTATTTCTTTCACTATTTGGGAAATTTTACACAATTCCTGTGAGTCTATGGAACACATCTGTAAGGTTTTTTTTCAAAAAGATTCATTGTTTTGTATTTCTAATCAAGTTATGTAGAGCAGCATTTTCTACCCTTCAAGATTCCAAGCTGTTTTTGGCTGGGCTCCGCCCATACTCGCAATGCGCTGTATGACAGTCTGCACTGCACTGGCAGACAGAGAAAGAGATAGAGAGGGAGACTAATTAATTTCGCCACAGGGGGGCCATAATCCCACGGGACAATGCATTGGTAACTTGTTTCAAATGACAATATATACCCCCGTGAATATTATTGCACAGATCGGAATACGCGTGGGAGTGTGCGTGTGCGCTAGGGCTGAGCCCAAACGTTCGGACCTTCGTTCGTTACGTTGGCATTCGAATTCTAAATCAACATTCACATTTTTTATTTTTTATTAAAAAAAATTAAGAAATATATTTTTTTATGTGTCTATTAATTTTATTTATGTGTCTATTCATTCGTTTAAACCAATGGGGGTTTTCTTCACAGTTGCAGATAAAGATTAGGCTACAGTACACTTATAGTATTAAAAAAAATTATGAGTTATATTCATTAACTCAATCAGCGCCAGGGGTCGGGGCGCCAGGACGCCATCGCTTTAATCAATGGGGAGACTGCGAAATTTGCGAGTGCTTAAAATATATCTTATATTATAGCTATGGGTCTAATAACACAGTCGATTGTCAGAGAGCGCACGCCTGTTTCCCCACACACACACGCAGTCAAGCGTGTGTGTAAATGCTTCGAGACGACTCGAGTTGCACCGTATGAGAGCCTCTCTCTCCCTCTCTCTATCTGTCTGTCTCTCCCTCTATCTCTCTCACTCGCTCGTTCTCTCTCTCGCTCTCTCTATCAGCACTTGCGTCACGTCAACCTGTTTGAGGAAGTGTCAGTGACAGGAAAACCGCTTTCGCATTATTTCCACTCGCTCCGTTGTTGAGCGAATTGTTGATTGTGGGCGGTGGCTACAACCAGGGGCTGAGATATGCAGATCAGTGCCTAATTCACGTCAGCGAACCAGTCAAATCAGAATGGCTTGGTTCAGTGGGGGAGGACCGTGTCTCATCTGAACTGGAGGAATGCGCCATATTTGCGACATATACAGTGTTGATACAACCCCACATTGCTAGAAAACAATGCTAAACACTGGAAAAGGCTATTTATAAGATAGTTCCCCTTTTAATAAACGTTTTCTCCCATAATCAGGACATTGTAATTATATATGAGCATTATACAAGAATGCTGTCATCCTTATGAAATACTTGCTTCCCATACATGGACATGGCACATTTGATGGATTCAGCCTGGTCTTCCTCATCCATGAAAGTTTTTTCACGTTTGGTCTCAAAATGGCGTTTAACACTAGAAAAAAACGACATATTGAAGACATAAAGTCCACACAGCACGGTCCTTCTGAAACACAAAACCACACTCTTCTGTCCACGAAGGCTGGAATACCCAAAAATGTACTTTAGCTTTCTTAGCTAGCAGACCTGCCATTGTCTATTAAGACAGCTCAGACAGCGTAATTTCCCTTCCACCCGCATTCTGTGAAGACCCCCCCCCCCCCTATTCTGCCTCTGATTGGTTCTGACCCTGATATCTTTTTGATATATCAATCAAACTACCATAAATAATAGGCCAATGGTTGTGAAAGAGGTGATTTGGCATGCGGATGAGAGGGCACTTCAACATTTCCAAAAAAGTTCCTCTCGCACACTTATTGCTTGTGTGCCATTGGTTAAGCTACAGTGTGCCAATGTTGCCGACCCCTGACAAGTGAGATAGAGTTCCATCGTTATGTTACCATGTGCATTAGCTTGCTGACTGGCATGAGCCACTTGGCATCGTGGTAAAGCTAGATCAGTGTTGAAATAACATTGATAATTTAATCTCTACTAGATTATGATGGCATGCAATTAATGAAAGAATGATGCTGTGTTGCAGAAAGAAATGCCATTTTATCATTAGTGATTATAATTAGTTGACATTGTATGATTTACACCTACCCTAGGGCATGTGTAACTATTTAGTTGTTACTTAGTTATGTTGTAACTTATCTCCATGGTGCAACTGCTTTTATTTTAGTAATGCATAAATCACAACTTAGTAGGAATCTACATTATAATAACTATGCTACGTTTGAACTGACACATCTTTTTTTGAAGTAATGACGATGTATTTATTCACTTCCCCCCCCCCTTGTTGCAGCCCCTCCACCTTACTCTCCACCACAGTACCCTGGCCATTGATGGGCGAGTCTACACACACGCACGCACGCACACACATTACACACACGCACACATTACACACACACACACACACACACACACACACACACACACACACACACACACACACACACACACACACGCACACGCACACGCACACACAAACACACACGCAGCTGGACATGACAGCAAGAGATGATGGACTGTATCATGAGGAGAAGGAATCACATGCATACGCAGTGGTCGTTTGCCTGTGAAAGATAACCAGAGGCACTTTACGTATTTTTTTTGTTTATTTATACTGTTGCCCTGCTTTTACGGAACATTTGCACGACTCAAATGGTTCCGGAAACCTGACACCTGGCTGATTCCCTAGCGGCTGTTTTTTTCCAGAGGGAATGTCACACCATCCCCAGAGTGAGGTAACCAGCCAGCGGCAACGTCTCACATCTCTCACTTCCTGCTCTGACAAACTCGTAATCCCAATGATGGGTTTTCTTTAACCTCAGGCCAAGGGCAATTGTGAGAGGGGAATGGAAGGGAATTGCCCATATTCACATGGCTATTTTGCTCTTATGTCGTGCTCAGGTTGGGATTCCTAATCGGTGTGGAAAGGAATGCCCAACCTGAGCACGACGCAAGACAAAAATTACGGGCCGTGTGAATACAGTCAATGACATTCCCACAGAAACTATGACATCACTCATCCTCCTTGCTTGGAGGGGGGTGAGAGTGAGGGGGGGGGTGTAATATCCACGTCCTTGTTATGGGAACAAATCAACCACTGCCTAAAAACACATTCCTGGTCACCTTGGTCTTTGATCTGCATTCTGCCTCTTTGAAATGTGATTACTAAAGTCTATGTGAAGTATTTTCATGTTATACATTTCCACACGATGGACTGGCAAAGGTGGAGATAAGGGACATGTGAGGGACGTCTCGGGGTACAGGATAAAGGTGGAGATAAGGGACATGTGAGGGACGTCTCAGGGTACAGGATAAAGGTGATGGTATATATTTGACTCGCAGACAGTGCAGTCTTAAGGTCCTGTGTCCGACTGTGTCATTGCTGAACTCGGTTGTTATGGAACACCACCTCTCATTCTTCAGTGGGAAAATGTTGAATCAGTCTTCACTGTAAGTTAACACACACAGAGGTTATTTACATGGCAGCTCATACTCACCATATCTTCCATAACTTATTGATATTAGTTTTATGCTAGCATACTACAGTAGCTAGACCATTTTAAATAGCATGTTAACATGTCGGTTATCTTTCCTCTCCTGCCTCTTCTGGTCCTAATCGGTTGGAATAAGACATTAGATTCATCTCATCTGTTTTATATTTACTAGAGGAATCCATTAAATGTGAATTTCCAGCAACATATCAGGTCAATGGATTTGCAGCTCAAGCTGCCTAACTTAAAGCAGCAATGTGGAAAATGTCAACATCAATATATCGTTGTCAATCAAATATTCCATGCCTCGGCAGGATCATCGCAAAAACACACAATGAGACCGATGAGAACGAATGAGAGTTCACGAGACCACGACGAGTGGCCTCTCTATTGTGTTTAATCCTTTCACAACCACACTACAGAAGGTTAACCCTTTCACAACCACACTACAGACGGTTGCTGTAGTGTGGTAGTGAAAGGGTTAACCTTCTGTATTGTGGTTGTGAAAGGGTTAACCCTTTGTCATGTGGCAGTGAAAGGGTTACCCTTCTGTATTGTCGCAGTGAAAGGGTTAACCCTTTGGTAGTGTGGTAGTGAAAGGGTTAATCGCCTGCCACTGGATCAGATCCACAAGGGTTCTGCTGAACGGCATTAGGCGACATGTCCACAGCCAGCTTTTTATGAGTTGCCAGCTCCTTTCTGTCATTCATTTCTATGCTAAAGACGCGACAGGCACGCTCCTTTTCCCAGCACCGCGCCTCGCGTTTTAGCGCTCTCTGCGGTTAGCGTTTTTGGGTGGAGCGCTCCCAGCGCATAAAGTTGAAAATAGTTCAACTTTTGGAGAGGCGCGCCGCTCATCAAGGTCACTTTTTTTCGACCGACCAATCAAAATCGAGCAAGTGGCGGAGCCGCGGGAGTCGCGAGACACTCTGGAAACGCTCTGAGCATGCATATTTTTGATTTTCAAAGCGGTCCGCCTTGAAAAAAACGTTGTCTGTGGACACGTCGCCTAATGGCGCAAAAAGGAGGCCTTTCCAAATAAAACTGGCAAAGGGGTTTATGGGAAATGTGGTCTTAGCGTGAGAATTAGGCTACCAATTTCACCAATGGTCTTATTTGTTTACTGCAATTATACCAAGGTGTCACAACTAATCTGACAATGATATATGGATATATGATACGATATATTATTGTTGAAAATTCTACTTGTAGGGGCTTTAAATAATATATTCCCGCCTTACGGTATATCACCATGAAAATAATTTATTAACTATTTCAGTACATATTTTGTAAATGGATACAGCTGAATATTTTATGATATTGTAACAAGCTATAATATAAAAAGGTCTTAACATTGTAACATAAGAGATTATGTTTTAATACTGAGTTTTGGCATCTTTCCATTTGGTATTGTATAATATTTGTTATTGATATCACCTCTTACTGTGAATGGGTGTTTACTTTCCAGCCAAGTCTCAAAATCCGAAAAATAGTTTTACAGAAAAAAAACGAAGATCACATTGTTTTTCATCTCCATTTAACATCCAGGTTAAGTACATTGGTCTCTAGTGAGATTACAGTTTCTAACCATCTTTTTAAGCGAGTTTGCAGCTTTGCCATCAAGTACAACAATGTGAACGATCCTCCTCGCTCTGACATTGTGCCCCTCGTTAAGAAGCTTGTAGAACATACTGTGTCAAGCATGTGTTTGTACTGTAAACTACAGTTTGTACTGTAAACTACAGTCTGTACAGTGTACTATTGTAGGTGACACCTGGGTTATGTCTGTTCATGTGCATTTGTTGCATAAGGTAACAGTCAGAGGCTAACTAACTTCAGTTATTAGACTTACTCTAACAATTGACCTACTGTATCTCAAACCCTGCTCTATTTTCTTGATAATCTAATCACAACTGTTGCAGTTGTGATTGGAGGATCAAGAAAAGAGGGTGGGGTTTGAGATAGGTCTATTCCTCACAATTGATTATGGTATCCCCTCTCAATACAAAACAATACAGTGAATTAGATGAGAGTTACTGTCACTATAGGCTGAATTAGGCAACTTCAATTGCTATATCCATATGTACATATGTATTGCACCTTTGTAAAGCACAATAAGACTGGAACTTTATGCGTTTTTAAAACTGCTGGCATAGTTTGATGTAAAGGTTTGCTTAATAGTGTTTTATGTTTATTTGTGCTTCTAACCAACTCTATGAGTCTGTTAATGACATTTACATTGGTTGCAAATAGGTAGAACTGTTTCTAGATATGGCTTTTTGTCTATTGTCAAATGGATGGTACGATATTGTAATATAAAGTAAGTGAAAAGTTTTTATTTCTTTTAACATAAAGTTTAACTTTGGAATGTAAAATAATGATGGTCGGCCGTGTCTTCATTTCCTTTTTTAAAGCCATGTTAACAACGTCTCTGAACATCTGGTGTTTTATATAAAGGGCCCGTCATGTGTTTACATCATTTTGACCACTAGATGTCCATAAATAGTCACTTTGAAAGCAAGCTAAATGGTTATAATCACTATGGTTAAAAAGCAACAATGAGCCATGTCTCATATCTGAGGAGATCTTCAGTATGTACTGAAAACACAAATAGCTGTCGGCAAATACTTGATTTGTTTCCCCTTATAGCCTTTTAGTACTGTTTATAGCTCTTGTTTAAACATAATGTTTTGAGAGATTTGAGGAATGTGCTCGCTCAGTAAAGATTAATGGAATAGAAATAGCCAAATCTCAATGTCTAACATGGCAGCAGATGTAACCTAACATTCTTAGATGTTTGCTTTTACAACGTCTTGGTTCATTAAAGAATTGAAAACTGTAACCTATGAAAATAACAACATGATGTGTGGAATAGGAAGTCTTAACTATGTGATACCATTCTTTTGGCAGCTCTGTAAACTTGGGCCCTTCCCATTGCCTTTAAAGGACTGTGTACTCTGCACTAAATATGGACATGCACTTTCACAGGATTTCAAAGAATGCCACAGCCTCACAGTCCACTTTTATGATGCGAGGCTCCTGCAGTCTGTCACTGGTACCCTCGCTGCAAGGCAAATCTCCCGTGTGTCCAGCCTCTCTGCACCAGGATTGATGCCTCTGGTGGCCTTTTGGTGAGAGCCGGACAGAACAACAGGAACTTTTTCTACGGCCTGTGTGAATATTCCACTGTTTACCAGGAGAGAAACAACATTGTATTCTAATCTAAAAGGGGATTAACACCATCACCACCACCAGAAATCGTCTTTCTCTGAGGGTGTCTTAATCCCAGCTTTTAGACGACCATGTCCAGGAGGAAGGTGAGGGGCTTGACCCGCACGGGCCGCCAGGTGAGCGAGGACCCCGACCTGGACAACCTACTGTCCACCCTCTCCCCCGAGGAGATGGAGGAGCTGGAGCAGGACATGATGAAAGTTCCTGACCTTGAACCTAAGGAGGGAAAGCTCCTGGCCCAAGGGGAGAGCCAGCCTGCGACGCAGCCAACCACGACCAACAACACCCGGGACACTAAAGCCGACGGTCGTCGAGAGAGTGACCCCAAAGGCAGGCTCAGTCAGAGGGAACGGTCTCTTGAGGTATGCTCACCTTACTGTCAGTGATCCCTCATGTTGAATCTTTCATCTCTTTCATTCATGAGGTTTGCCTCATTAGATTAGATTAAAATGTTTTTGTCATACAGCACAAGTACAGTACAACAAAAAGAGGTTTGGCATCCAACCAGAGTGCGTCTAACCCTGTTCCTAATCCTGTATGATTAGGAATCACACAGGATTCTTTTTGGGACAACACATTCTATGCACTCCATTTTATATACGATAATGATCCTCTCTCCCACTCTATGTCCAGTGGTTATTTATTTTTATTTTATTTGAATGAAAATCACTCTCAGACATATGAAGGATGTATGCTGTATAAATGATTGACAGTCCACACCATTGATATTGATATTGCTATTGATTGATAGATAATACAGCATTCCATTCCATCCAGTTTCCCCAGGTAATCTAATGAGAGGGACCATCTGATATACTGTATGTCAGCCCCTGCCAACTGGACCTCATGTAGACCCAAGCCCACAGTCAACTGCAGTCCAGCCAGAGTTAAGATCTGTGCCAGGAAAAACAACGTCCCCTTGGGACTCACTCTGCGGCCATTTCATGCTGTTAATAATCTCCTCACAAATAGAACAACAGCCTCTCACAGAAACATGCAGAGACATTATCATCATAATCATCATCGTCGTCATCCATGTGTCGCACTATAAACATTTCTTCTTGTTGACAGTCTCCCCCCCCCACCCCCGGGTGGTGTGTGAGGGGGCGAGGGGCTCAACCCGTGTGCCGTTGGCTGTGTTTAAAGGAAAGGCACTTCAGTTGATGGAGCCACGGCACGGCAGAGCTTCTTAATCCAGGCCTGATGGAATTCCTTGGTTGATTGCTCCTACGCTCACTGCCTTTTAAGGATACATCTGCCATGGCCCTGGCCTTGCACAGCAAAACAGATGGAGAGCTCGCAAATCAAACACTTAGCTAGTTACTCCCTGCAAATGTATCCCCGTACTAGAAAAAAAAGTTTCCCTTGTCCTTTTGCTCACTGCAAACACACAGGTGACCTTGACATTGGGTACTTATATACTATGCCGTTATAATTGGCAGATATAGAACCACTTGGTAATAAATACATCTGCAGATGCAGTCGCACAGTTAGGAGCATGTGTTTCAACTCTGAACTGGAATATCTCACAGCTGTTTAACCCTTTCACTGCCACACTACCAAATGGTTAACCCTTTCACTGCGACAATACAGAGGATTAACCCTTTCACTGTCACACGACAAATGGTTAACCCTTTCACAAGCACACTACAGAAGGTTAACCAACACTGTAATGTGGTAGTGAAAGGGTTAAATGCCATGAGAATATTAGGTGGCCTTTAAATATTCCATTTAGGAAAGGTCAGATTTTGGTTTGGATGGCAATCAAGGGCCAGACTACTTCACATGGGAGGTTGAGTATAACGTTAATACTTCTAAAATGACGTTTTTAAGTTGAAATATTATGATCTGTGCTCTTTTTGCCGTTTGACAAAACTCCAATTCATAGCATTCGATTACAGACATCTTGATTGGCAAACGGTGATTATAATGAAATAACAGGTGATTATAAATAACAACCGTGGCCAATGAGTTGTGGCATTGCGCAAAACTGCTTGGCATGACACGTATTGAGAAGACAAATGAACATTATATTCCTCTTCCTGCAGGGGGAACCCAAGAAGGAGAGCCGAAAGCAGGAGTACCTGAGGAAGATGGGCCTGAGTCAGGAGGGGAACGATGACAAGAACGGAGACCTACAGAGACAAGCCAGTGTCCCAACTGAACGAGATACCAGGATGGAGGACAGGAACAGTACAGATACCAGGATGAAGGCCAACGGCAAAGTGCCTGAGTCCTCTAAAGAGGACCGTCTTTCCAGGAGATACAGGACGCTGGAGAGCAAAGAGAGTGAAGTCAAAGAGGAGACCAAAGAAAAAGAGAGATCTGAGGATACTAAGTTGAGGGAAAGGAGAGACAACAGGGAGAGCACAGGGAGCAAGACAAAGGACATGATTTCCAAGTTACAAGAGAAAAAGGAAGACGGCAGGAAGAGAGATGAGAACAAAACAAAGGATATCATCTCAAAGCTGAGGGAGAAGAGTGAGAAGGAGGGTGGGAAGGAGAAAGAGAGGAAAGACGACGTCAGGACACAGGGACTTGTCTCCAAGATGGTGGAGAAGCAGAGCAAGGTCCAAGAGAGCCAGGCGCAGGAGGGCAAAGTAGAGGAGAAGAAAAAACAAGATGAAGACAATTCAGACATGAAACCTGAGCAACAGAAGTCTGAGAAGGGTGACGGCGACGAGCAGGCGAAAGACAATAAGAAAGAAAAGAAGAAAGAGGAGGAACATAACGACTGTGTGAAAGAGGAGAGGAAGATTAGTGAAGAGAAGACAGTTGGAGAGAAAAAGGAAATGGGGGAGAGTAAGGGAAAAGTCATCAATGAGGAAATGTCAAAACCCGACAACGAAGGAACAGAGGAGCTTGGCAACTGTGTGGCCAACAAGAACAGCAAGAGCAAAGAGGAAGAGGAGGAGGAGGAGGAGGAAGACTCCAGTATGTTTGATGAGCTGATGGAGCAGGTTCGAAGCAGTGACCCTTCTCTCCTGGAGCTCAATGTCAACAATTCCGAAGTGATCAAGATCAAAACGCTGATCCAGTTTGCTGAGGCCTTGCACAACAACACCCATGTAAAGACATTTGCCTTGGCCAACTGCCGGGCTGACGACCACGTAGCTTATGCTATTGCGGGCACCCTGCGTAAAAACAAGAACATCACCAGCATCAACCTTGACTCCAACCATCTCACTGGCAAGGGCATCATGTCCCTTATCCAAGCACTGCAGCACAACTGCACCCTCACCGAGCTGCGCTTCCACAACCAGCGTCACATCTGTGGTGGCAAAACTGAGATGGAGATGACGAAGGTGCTAAAAGACAACACCACCCTTCTGAAGCTGGGATACAGCTTTGAGCTGGCTGGTCCCAGAATGACTATGACCAACTTACTGAGCCGCAACATGGATCGGCAGAGACAGAAGCGCCTGCAGGAACAGAAGCAGGCCCAGGCCAATGGAGAGAAGAAGGGGATCTTGGAGGTACCAAAGTATGGTAGTGGCAGTTCCCTGAGAGGATCGCCTAAAGCTTCCCCTAAACCTTCTCCGATGGCCTCACCTATGCCATCGCCTAAGCTGACTCCCAAGAGGGGAGCCGGAGGCCCAGCTCCACCTCCACCTCCACCTCCTCCTCCCGGGGGTGGACCTCCACCGCCTCCTCCACCCATGTTGGATGTAGACTCCCTGAGGAACTCTCTGACACCAGTGTCACAGAGGAAGCGGGATGGGAAAGGCCCGGCCGGTGGTAAGAACTCAAGGGACCAACTGCTGGCCTCCATCAGGGGAGGCGGAGTGATCCAACTCAAGAAGGTATGTAAAAGAAGCTATATGATCATTTAGCATATCCACAGTATATTTGCCTATTCAACACATCCACATTTACTTCATTGTACTTTAGGTTGTACTTTAGTTTGTATATTGTATATTTGTATAGTGTTGGGACTTTATTCTTCTTTTTACTTTTTTACTGTATGAAGCACATTCTCAGGGTATCATACAGAAGCATTTCTGTAATGAAATGTACATGTACTGTAATGAAATGTACATGTACTTTATACGTGACAAATAAAACAAAACATGAAACTTGAACTCATACCTCTGTTTCATGCAGGTTCCGGTGCCAAAGTGGTTACAATAACCCTCCCATTGGATTGAAGAGCAGAGAGAACAGATATCTCAACCACAGTTCTACAAGTGGATCAAAGCTCTATAATTCCTCATACAGTACAATCACCCAGTCCTGTGTTGTGGGACAAACGGAGACGGGGTGAGGAGAAAGTGTAACGTGAGATGTCCATTGGTTGGATCAGTAGCCCTCACTATGTGTTCTCTCCTCAAACACTGGACCAAAATGACACTATGGAGAATGGGTGATGCAGGGGTCTCTAGTAGCCTGCTGCAGAAGGTGCCATGC
>NC_140170.1:110146232-110233732 GCF_963971535.1 Notolepis coatsorum | reverse complement strand
ATCAAAAGTATTACACAATTATCAAAACCTTACACTCAAGGAGCAAAATATAGGCCCAGATTTGCACCCCTACAATGTCAGCCTCACTTTTTGCAAAACAATACACACAGTGATTTGCAAAACACTAAACACACTTTCATTACATTAGACACAGAATGTCAAATTACCACACATATGAGCCAATTGGTTAAACACAGCCATCAGATGCACAAACACACCATTGCTTAATTGTAGATACACCAATCAGGTTTAAGCACTATAAAAATGCAGCAGGTGAGTTCACCTGTCTTCAACCAAAATGGAAGGAGAGTGAAGTACTGTACACAGAGAACGTGAAAATATACAATACATTCACCAAACACTACACAAGACAACCAATGATGCAGACTGATGAAAATATACATTTTCTCCCATTTTCCCAAATCAGTCAACATGTCAACATGGAGAATCACAACAAAAAATTATCTTGCCAGATCCAGCTAGGCAAAGAGATAATGTCTAGTATTTTCTGTTTAAATTAAAAAAAAAATTGTTTTACTGTAATTTTAACCTGTACTGGATACAGTATTTTATGTTTGTCTGATATTTGCTGAGCTTACAGTGTTATGCACATAGTAGCATGAAAACTGGGACATGTATTGTTGTGATTCTCCATGTTGAAATGTTGACTGATTTGGTTATGGTTATATATATAATTTTTTTCATCAGTCTGCATCATTGATTTGGGTATATGTATAAATAAATTATATTTTCATCAGTCTACAGCATTGGTCTTGTGTAGTGTTTGGTGAATTTATTGTATATTTGCACATTATCTGCGTACTTCACTTACAGTACTCTAATCACTGAGAAGTAGAATTGCTAAATGTGTTTTAGGTTAAGCACAGCAGTGTGTGTAACTGGTTCAAACAGAATTAAGTCATATGAAATGTGTGTTTCATATGGTAACAAAATGTAGTTTTTATAAATTAGTGTATGGTTTTGACAAGTGTTTAATTTAGCAAAGGATCTGAGGTGTTCTGATAATTGTGTGTGTGGTTGTGCTAATTGTGTCTTTTGAAACACCTGGCCCCGTTTTCAAAATCATGCTTAGGCAATCGAAAAAAAACTGTATTGTGTGTTTCATTATATACATATGTTTCAGTCTTCTCATAAAAAAAATATTCGATTTTTGGGTCTTTTCCTGCCTTTGGTCCGCTTTGCATTCACATCTCAAATGAACCGCAGCAGGGTTCACTTGCAAGAGTGAATGAGCTTTCACACCACCCCAAACCAACCGGACTATCCGAGGTTCGATTAAAGCTTATTATAGGACACTGGACATGGGTATGGATGGCTCCAGGTGCTGCTGCGTTAAAGTGCACATCTTCAATATCTGTACTATTTAAAAGCACAGTGCAAGACACACTCAAAGGTTATCGCACCTCAGAGATGGCAGTGGACATGTATGACAGGACAAAGGCCATATGTAATGGCCTTTGGATTGAGGAACATACTACCAGCCAAAGGACGAAGCAGAAAAGGATGGACGAGTATGTAGTTGAGTCATCTTGTGGCACAAGCTCAGACCTCAGCTCAGGAGATCAGCTGAGACAGAGACTGTTCTATCCAGTCGTCGACAGAATGCTGCAAGAGCTTGAGAGCAGGTTCTCATGAGTTGGATAACAACTTATGAGAGGCATACAGGCATGTTATCCAGCCTCAGACCAGTTTCTCTCAGTGGAATTGCTGCAACCCCTCGCCACACATTACAATATCCAACTATTGCCAGAGGAGATCACAGTTGCAAAGTGTTTCCTGGTCAGGACAGGCAGAGATGCAGTCCCTACTATCCAAAGTGTCTTTTCCCTCCTGGATGATAATAATAATAATAATAATAATAATAATAATAATAATAATAATAATAATAATAATAATAATAATAATAATAATAATAATAATAATAATAATAATAATAATGCATTTGATTTATAAGGCGCCTTTCAGGACACTAAAAAAAAAGTCCACAAATCGGTGAATGAAAAAATTATAGGATCAAATGAAAACTACTTACTAAAAATGTTTAAAAGTACTAAAAACCAACAAAAAATACCAAACACTAACAAACATTCAGCACAGACAATGGGGATGCTGAAATTTTTTTTTAGGTCCGGGGCTAGAAGAAAAACATCCGGGGCTAAAGCCCCGGAAGCCCATGGGGCTAACGACGCCACTGCATTATACGTGTCCACAAAATCAGTTTCCCATTCCAGCTCCACACTTTATACTTGATGACATCACAATTTAAGTGTTCTCTGGAGCGTAACAGTAAGAAGCATTTTGTATGAAAGTATTCTGTACTTCTGTATGACAACTATTAAAGAACTTGAACTTGAACTTGAAAATGTAGCTCATGTTCACAAATTAGTCTGACTGAACTTTCCTAGGACATGGGAAATAACATTGGAATCCTTCATTTGGATTCCCCTTTAACTAAGAAATGACACTTTTTCAATAGTATGCAGCTGCAGAGCCGCAGAGCAACGCTCTCAGGACCGCGCTGTGAGGGCCGCTCAGCAGCGCCACCCACCCAATGGCTGAATTGGAGTATTGCACTGTGCGGGCGCGAACTGAAATATACATACATTGTTGAATGAACAGCCTGTTTCTTGAAGTGATTGAAAACTTTATTAACAGATTAAAGAATGGGTACAGTACAGTACAGCTCAATACACACAATTGTTAAGGGGATGCAGACCAGAGAAAGACTTTTGTCTTGTTTACATCAGGGTCCCCCATTTTCAAATCATCATAACATATATGACATACACGAGTGACATACAGATAGACAGTACTGCTACATATATACATTTATGACATACCAGATTTGCAAATACAGTACTGTTTGTGATATAAAAAGAGTAAAAAAATCACAGAATTTTTTGGATATTACCCGGGAGTGAATTGATTCGTGCTTTAAAACCTGATTTGTGCTGTCTTAAATTCAGCCATGTCCCCGAGTTTCATGGCATGTGATTTAAAAATAGTGTGTTTGTGTGTTCCAGATATCCTACCTTATTTTTTTATTATTATTATTTTTTTATTATCTTTTTCCCCCTCCTTTTTCCGATTTTTCTCCCATTCCACTGTTAGTCCTTATGCCAATTCCCAACCCCCTTCCTGGTTGTTGCGCACCATACTGTTGGTCCGGGAGGCCGGAGACTGTCACATGTTTTCCTCCGACACATGTGCAGCCAGCCGGCAGCCAGCCTGGCAGCGCAGATTCTCACCGGGAGAGTGTAACGTGTGGAATGTCGCACTACCTCTCTCCAGATCCTACCCTCGCTGTGCAGGCGCCCCGACCGAACTGTAGGGGTCGCTGTCCACAACGCCCAGGACGCGTGTATCACTTCCGCAACGGATTTAGTCGGATTTCAGTTTCCGGGTTGCGTAATTATTTAAGGTAACCAACTTGCGCGCGGAGCGAAGCGGCAGAGCTCGCGTAGCTCTGCCGCGGCAGCATTATGTAGCAGTAATTCCCCCTCTTTTAACATCGATGGCTAGCTCAACTGGTTTGCCGCCTTGCTGTGGATCCTGCGGTGCGTTGGTGACAAGTTTGAGTCCCTTCAATTTCTTTTTTCTTTTTTTTTAACGTGCATTCTTTCGCCGGTTATGTTTAGGCATTGTTTCGGAGTTGGTTAAGGTTAGGGTTAAGTTTAGGCATTGTTTCGGAGTTGGTTAAGGTTAGAAGGGTTAAGTTTAGGCGCTGTTTCGGAGTTGGTTAAGGTTAGAGTTTGTCTTAGAGCATGGCAATATTCTTTCGGAGTTGGTTAAGGTTATGGTTAAGTTTAGGCAATGTTTCGGAGTTGGTTAAGGTTAGGGTTAAGGTTAGGCATTGTTTCGGAGTTGGTTAAGGTTAGAAGGGTTAAGTTTAGGCGCTGTTTCGGAGTTGGTTAAGGTTAGAGTTTGTCGCAGAGAATGGCAATAGAATGCAGCCTATTTCCGCACTGCCGCTCTCTCGCGCTGCCGCGGTCACATGGGTGTAGTGGCCAATCAGAGAAACGCTGAACACAAGTTGGTTGCCTAAAATATTCACGCTTCCGGGTTCGCCTGATTGGCCGCGACGGCCACGTGGCACGCCCCTGCGGCAGCGGCAGACTTCACTGCCGCTTTCCCACTTCAACGCCAGAGCAATATTGTCGCGCCATCTTCTGAGTGCTCACTGAGTTACGCTACAATATACAATATACTATGCAATGTACTAATATACAATACGGCTCACTTTTCCCACTTCAATGACAGAGCTGCTGTTTAATAATATTGTCGCGTTGTGGAAAGCAGGATGAGAGCGTAGATTTCAGTGTGTATCATTTAATCATTTATCATTTAACATTTGAAAGGCATACATTGTTGTCATACAGAAGTACAGAATACTTTTATCCAAAATGCTTCTTACTGTTACTGTTAGAGACTGTGCTAGACAAGATAAGTATGAAATAAAATAGTATAGCATGTAAAATAGAAGTAAAAATAGAGGTCACGCTGTTCAGTATAGATATATGTACAATGTTCGATGCAGAATAGAAGTAACTGAGTTACCATACAATATACAATATACTATGCAATGTACTAATATACAATACAGCTCACTTTTCCCACTTCAATGACAGAGCTGCTGTTTAATAATATTGTCGCGTTGTGGAAAGCAGGATGAGAGAGCGTAGATTTTATGCTATACTATTTTATTTCATACTTATCTTGTCTAGCAGTCTCTAACAGTAACAGTAAGAAACATTTTGGATAAAAGTATTCTGTACTTCTGTATGACAACAATGTATGCCTTTCAAATGTTAAATGATAAATGATTAAATGATACACACTGAAATCTACGCTCTCTCATCCTGCTTTCCACAACGCGACAATATTATTAAACAGCAGCTCTGTCATTGAAGTGGGAAAAGTGAGCCGTATTGTATATTAGTACATTGCATAGTATATTGTATATTGTAGCGTAACTCAGTGAGCACTCAGAAGATGGCGCGACAATATTGCTCTGGCGTTGAAGTGGGAAAGCGGCAGTGAAGTCTGCCGCTGCCGCGGGGGCGTGGCACGGCATGTCACGTGGCCGTCGCGGCCAATCAGGCGAACCCGGAAACCGAAATCCGACTAAATCTGTTGCGGAAGTGATACACGCGCCCAGGACCCACCCACGGCTTCCCTCCCCCTAACTCAGCCAAACGAGTTAGTATAGCGATCAGCCCAAGCCAAGGCAATGCTGACTCTCCGGGAGTCGAGACCGCAGCCTCTTGCATTGGTGACGAGCACAATCTCCGCTACGCCACCTGACCGCCCCGATATCCTACCTTATTGATAATCAAATCTAAATAAAATGTATTTGTAAGGCCCGACAACACACGTTAACAAATCCCACGCCGGAAACGGCTTACGATGTGTTTCAAGTTCATGCGAATTATGCCAATCCATGGCGTACGACGTTATTGAGATCATATTTCATTTTTTCGCCATGTTATTCATAATTCCCTCACGGAGCCTCGTCTGATGCAGTGGGAGCATGCACAACTCTGCAACGCTTCAATACTGCCCCCTGGTGGATGATCTGCGAGTTGCCAAACCGGAAATGGACGAGTTGATCTCGGTGCGTCTTGGAAATGCGTCCGGCACTCGCATATTGTCGCGGGACTCAAGACACACACCGTGTATATGGACCGCTGCCATAACTCAATAATCGACATGATTTGGGCTGTTATTATTATTATACAAACCGGAAATGGATCGACTCGATCGCCGTCAAATAAGTGGGATCTTTTTGCTCCAGTCTCACCGGCCAACGGTAAGAGGACACTGACGTCATTTTCAGCGCGTTTGTTTATTATTATCCATGTGTAGCAGGGTGGATTATCCCTGCTTCGTGGGAACGGTTGCTGGCAGTCAGGAGGTAGCTGGACACAGTAGAACTCTGTCTGACTGCACCCTCGTCTTTGGGCCTGGGGCGTCGACTGGAGGCTGGTAGTGTGAGTGGATGGGGCCCGGGATTTACCAACCTGGTCTGGTACTCTGGTCTTCCTTCCCTGCCGCAGGGCGGTCAGCAGTACTCCCCAACACGCTCCCACTCCTCCCAGTTGCTCCTTAGACCCTCCCACACCTCGTGACTGAATTGTAATCAAATACTCTGAGTTCCCCCCACAAGCAGTACCCTCCCTCAATGACCCTAGAAACCTTACAATGAAAAGGGGAGAGTTGGGTAGGAAGAGGTTAATCATATATACGTTACCCACACCAAAAGAGTTAATGCTGGGCACAGGAATGGACACGCACACAGAACCCCATTCAAGTCTTTATGTTAATTATACTGTCAGTTACAATTATTTAATAGGAGTGGTCTACTGGACTGAAGTCCTACTATAGCTCCGGTGTGTAACTCAATACCTCATAAACACGTATATTGTGCACCCACCTCTGGGTTAATATCAGGGATAATATACTTCACTGTGTTTGACTCATCACCAGTGATGCCAGTAACGCGTTACTAAGTAACGCGTTATTGTAATCTGATTACTTTTCCCCGAAAATAGTAATCTAACGCGTTAATCTTTAAAAGCCAGTAATCTGATTGCAGTTACTTGTCCAAGTGGCTGTGCGTTACTATTTCGTTACTATCTCATCATAAATTCATAATGCAGGCGGAATGCAGTATTTTATTTAGTTTTCGACAGTCAAAAATACATTTTGAGCTGTTTTTCTTATTTGGGAGTGACGTCGTGTGGCAGTGAAAGGGTTACACAAGAATGTGTCCCGCGGCGTGACTGGACCCTCTGTCTGTGAGTGACTCTGCTTTGGTCCAATCACATTCCCCATCCACAGTCTGCGAATCAGAGGCAGAGTAGGGCGGGTCTTCACAGCACGTCATGTGACATATGCGCCAATCGTGTGACAGCAGGGCTCCGTCGTTACAGCCTCGTCTGCATGGAGAATTCCACCCCAAAACGCTTGTCTAAACGCAAAATTAAAAGTGAAACCGCAAGACGACTTTTGCGGTTTCTGTTCAGACTTCCATCCCAAAACGCTCGTCTAAACGTAGCCTCAGTCACTACTTCACGTTTGTGTCAGCTAAGCCGGGTGAAAAAAACATTCATATGCGGAGGAAACAAAATACTGTCTACCGCTAAAAACAGCACATCCAATTGCATTGAAAGCATCTGGAATCACAACACTAGCCGACGCTTCGACTAGGTACTGTACAGGAGGAATCGGAGGTCCACCAGCCAAACAGCAAAAGAGATAGATTGTTTCTTTCCCTTTTGATTAATGTATATTTGATGGTGGCAGAGCAAAAGCTCTTATTTGCCAGATTTACAGTTAATTTACATGTTAAAGAGAGACTGATTGTATGTTTATAGAGAGACATTTATAAAAACAATTTAATAGTTACAGTTGATATAATTGAATAGTTCAGCCTGCATTTGTTAGATGTGATACACTGGTTTTGTAAAACCACTGGCTGGCTGCTCTAATGCTGTGAGCATCATAGACTGTTGCTTTACCATACTTGATGGTACAGAAGCTGAAGCACTAGTTTAACTATTTACGTTATGTGCAGAGAAACAAGTTAAAAACAATTTATGCACTTTCAATAAAGCGTTTAAAAAAAAACTGTTGGGGGAACGACGACGACTTCGTAACCTAGTTACTTTCAAAGTAACTAAGTTACTCTGATAATCAAGTAATCAGTAAAGTAACTTAGATTACTTTTTAAAGGAGTAATCAGTAATCAGTAAAAATCTGTGGCATCACTGCTCATCACCCACGTCTGGGTCTTCACCCTGTATAATACTTCAACAGGCTTTGATTATACGGCCAGAATAATACCTCCAAAGGCTTTAATTATAATGCACCAGGTCTGTAACTTCCCCACAGGGAAGGGTTAATTGAACGGGAAAATATTAATAAACACACATGTTATCACGCTCAAAGAAAAGGAAATAAAACAAAAGTGTGGACCCACAATTACCCAAAACAAAAGCCCTATGCTAATGCCGGCATGTAATGTTTGGGGTCTGTAGTTAGCAACGTTAACTTCGCCCGCAGGCCGCACCACACTGTGTAACGTGCAATAGATCCTGGGCACCGAAGCCCTAATGTTACTCTACCAAAATGGCGGCCGCGCCGCTCCACCACCGTCCAGGTGGCAAGATGGCGTCGAACGCTCTCGTTGCAGGTGCTAGCAGGCGGAGCTGGAGCAGGGAGGCAGTGTTGGCTGAGAGCGTGTGCTGGGCGATGCCGACCTCTGCTGGTCGGCGCGCACTCCCGTGTTGCAGGCAGCCAGGTGCAGAGCTGATGCAGGACGCCGGTGAAGACAGCTGTTGACAGCCGGAGCAGACTGCTTGTAGGTCCACGCCCGTATCTGGCTTGCACACTATACCGGCACAGTAACTGCTATAACCCGACTACTGTGAACTCAGATATATCATTAGCCACACGCTACCTATACCGCACACTGTAACTATTATAACCCGATTGTTAGTGCCTGGCTCTGCACTAATTGTTCACACACTATCGCTGGTACGGCTAGGATATCGTGTCCACTAGCAAGTACCTCCTATCACCCGTGGCTATCTCACGGGGCTCTCCAGCTTCACTTATTCAACGGGGCTATTCCAAAAGCACACGCCCACCGTGGCTGCGACCGTTCACAGTCAAGTCCAAAGCCGAAGAGAGCGTCTCTCTCCTTCCGCTGCCATATATCTCCTTCCACCTCTCCCCGACACTCTCTGCCTGCCACCGCCCCCTGCTGGTCCCGCCTGCCAGTCACAAGGGAAAAGCATTGTAGAATATGATCCCGTACTGTCGTTTATAATCCATATTCCAGTGCTCTTCGGAAGGGGACGCTTGTGTCATTGTTCGTGTGAATGTCAATGAAACTAGTTAGAATGTCTTGGTGCAGAAAGGGAAGATAAAAAGGCAAGTTAGCACATCTGAATAATAGACTATTTTCAGGTCGCTACACATGCAAACTGCTCCGATCAATATATCACCCATACTACATAAAGCATTTACAGACGATCACAGAATTATAAACGACCCCCCCCCATTCACCCGCGCATGATCAGTCATAACGTTTAGGATCATGTACAGTTGACATTTTTAATATAGCATGTATCGCCAACAAACGGCAAATCTATATCTCACATTCTAGGAATTACTGCAGAAAATGATAAAAACATATTTATATTCTAGACGGTATTTTCGTATGAACCTATGAATGAAAAAGTAAAACGTTCCTACATCCTGAACGATAGATAATCGATGTTGAATGGGCCATAATAATGTCAATTTAGCAATACAATTTAAAAAGTTATAGCTCTGCAAAGAAGGTAAACATCTCCATAGGCTTAGACTGGTGGCAGTGATCAAACATTGATGGATATAAAGTGTGGCAGGGAATGTGTTGTCCCCATGGGCCGAACACGTCTTCTTTAAACAAGTCAAGAAACATCACAATAAGTCAAGAACAAAACAAGAACATCATAAAGTCCAAACATTTTTAAATAAATGCAAAATAAATAAATGCAAAAAGAAAGGCACTGGTAGAGGCATTTTGGAAGCTGGCTAGTAGTGGCTACTGGCTACTGAATGTATTCAAATCAAATCAAATCAAATGTATTTGTAAGGCCCGACAACACACGTTAATGTCCCCATGGGCCGGACACGTCTTCTTTAAACAAGTCAAGAAGAAACATCACAATAAGTCAAGAACACCATAAAGTCCAAACAATTTAAAATAAATGCTAAATAAATGCAACACTCCCAGACATACCCCACGCAAAGGTAAGGAAAAACTCACTAAAACCTAGCAATAGGAAAAAAGGAGAAACCTGGAGGAGAGAAACCTTAGAAGGGCGCACCTAATTGCTCTTTTTTTGTAGTGTGCATAATGGTTTTACTTTTATAAGTGTTACCCCAAATCTCCACACAGTAGTTCAGATATGGTATACTAGTGAGCAATATAGATATAATTAATAATATAATTGAGTTAATATCCATTCAACTCAAAGTCAACTTTTTTCTCAGAGCTAAACCAAGTTTCGGATATTGCTATGATATTGAAAGGTTTATGGAATTGCTCCAAATATTCTTTAATGTTTTGATGGTTAGCATATAAGCTTCTGCTGTTGAAGTTTTAAACAATATAAAACTCAAAGGTATTATTATAATTCTTCTTATAATATTGAAACATAGCAGCAAATAACTCAGTAGTGCAATAATGACGGCATTCTCTCATGTTATTTAGACTTCATATCAATAGGGTTTAGCTTTGTCAACAACACAGGGACGTTCTACAAACAGGCCAGAGGATGTACACTGTATGAGTAAAATATATACTTTATAGATTTAGAGAACAACCAATCAGCTTGTTTCCCCAAGATGGTAGCGGTCTCGTGACGTCAGTGTGTATTCGAGAATGTTGAGAAGAATGCAGCTGCAGAGCCGCAATACTCCAATTCAGCCGTTGGGTGGGTGGCGCTGCTGAGCTCTGCAGCTGCATGCTTCTCCACTTTTCTTCTTTTTACGTCAGGTTGTTGACACTGACAGGGTTTACGTCAGAGGGAACATTATAAGAACAAAATGGAGGAATATGCAAGGGAACCCTGGTGAGTCTTAGCAGAAGAAATACAACATTTATTGGCGTTGTCTCTTGAGTCAGTTCAGTCCGTTTGTTTACGTGTATAGCATCAGTTTGTAACGTTGTTTATACGCGAAATCCTACACCCTACAGCTTTTACTGAACCCTTCAAATCCACCCAACGTCAGCGGCTAACGGCATTAGCCAAATAGCTACCGCTGTCCGGTGATGTGATACTAGCCACGGTGTCCTTCGCTGCTAACTCGCGGTGTAGTTTAGTGACCTTGTCGGCTTGTTTGGTGTTTTCGGTTAGCTTCTTTCCTGTTCCTTGCCAGTCGTTAAGTCGACATTGCTTATCTACTTCTGTTTTTTTTGTACAATTATATCTAGGCACTGTCACGTTGATGAAAGGTCACCCGTTCTACAGGTTTATGTTAAAATGAGCTGCTATACCGTGGCTTATGCTAACTAAGCTAGCCGGCTGCTTCTGTGGTGGCCCGGCTGATGGTTTTTGCACAATATATCTCCTTGGGGGAAACGTCAGGGTATCTAGTCTAGAGAACCTACGTTAATTTTGTAACGTGATTGTGCTGAGGTCGATGTCAACTTATCACTATGAATTGAAAATGGGGGACCCTGATGTAAACATGACAAAAGTCTTTCTCTGGTCTGCATCCCCAATTGTGTGTATTGAGCTGTACTGTATTGTACCCATTCTGCAACCTGTTAAATAAAGTTTTCATTCATTCATTCATTCACCTATCCGACGGGATGCTGCAGCTAGTTAAAGGGGCACTTCACCATGATAAAACAATGCTGATTTTTATGTGTGCACATAATCTCACTCATCCAAAAACAGTTTTGCACGCATTCATTTAGTTTGACAGTTATTGAGAGTAAATAAGTTTGGATATGGCCACCAGTGATCACGGACATTGAATCGTCATGCTGTCTTAATTGCAGCTCAATTAAATGATAAGGTAGCAGTCCCTATAAGGCAAGGTACCGGTATTGCTGTTCTTCATCTACAGTACACAATTTCAGAGTTGTTAAATGTACAGGCTGCTTTTATCTACTCTGCAGTTTTGCTGTATGTTTAGCTTTCCTTGGGTCACTGCTAGAGGTTAGACCCCCCCCCCCCCAAAAACCTACCCTTTTAGCATGCAAGTTCTACTTTACATGGATTTACCCTGTTAAGCTCGAATGAAACTCTAGCCAATCATGGTCTATGTTGTTCTTTTAGTCCCTGGAGGATTGTGGATGATTGTGGAGGCGCCTTCACCATGGGGACCATTGGAGGTGGGATCTTCCAGGCAGTCAAAGGGTTCAGAAATGCACCTTCAGTAAGTTCTGTTTAACTTCTGTTCAGGGTTTCCGCTTGAAAAGATTGGTGCCGGTCCACGTGTCCAATAAGATTTCAATGTCTCAGACAAATTAGATAAATTCCAGTCAAATATTATCTGTCTTTGGAAAAAGGAGGATGATCCAGGCACTTGAACAGTGACACAGAGGAAGGAAATCAATTAAAAAGCCTTTATTGTAATGGCTCAGCTGCTACATTCAAATTGACAACATGTTTCAACCTGTACAAAGGTCTTCATCAGGGCCAAAGTGCAGGCAGATCAGGTGGCCTCACCTATATAATCGCATCTGAAATAGGAGGCATTCACATGACCCGGATAATAGCCTGACAGTTGTAGGCCTAACGCATTACAAGATGATTAGAAAATACAAGATAAATTGGAAGAATAATGGATGAGAATGAGATTGCCAAAAGGGGAAAAAACAAGTTCAGTTAAATGGCAACGTTGAAAAATATCTTGATCCAACAAAATTCAGAAAATAATGATAAAAAAACAAGTAAAATCAATGGGCTTCATTCACCAATACTCTCTGAGTCTCTTATATATTTTTCGTAACCGTCTGTTAACACATTCTGCGCCAAACCTGAGATAAGTCGTGTTAACTTGCCATGAGTTGGACGCCAGACCCGAGATATCTCAGGTTTTGGTAGTTTTTTCTTTTATTCAATATTTATATTCATTATTCATCCACTGACCTCGGTGTTGCCATAGGAAAGGATTTTGAGATTGCCAAAGTGCAATACCGGCCACATCCTGCCAGATGGCACCCTTTGAAGCCTTATACCCTGTGTTACACTCAAATGTCTCCGGGTGCTATATTTAGACGGAGCAGAGTAAATCGCTTCATCCGACCACTTCGAAACGCATCTGGCACACTCAATCCATAAATTGTGCCAAATTATGTCCAGGACCAGATGGACACCAATACTGGAAATCGTGATCAGACAATTGGAATATTCTTTTTGGAATACCCCTGACCAAAGGTAAGGACTATCTGACATCAATTTAAGCTTGATCCAACAATGTTTTCTGTTTTGATATCGATCCAGCTGATCAGTGGAGTGTTAGTGTTCAACACGAATGCCGTTACTGGCCATCAAAGCATAAAAAAACGACCCCCCCCCCCCCTTTCATGCATTCATGATGACACATAATACCTATTATATACATTTGATTTGGAAATAGTAGCTTATCCACTGTCCAGGCAAGAAACGCCAACGCTTATAGTAGAATACACGTAGCGCCCTGTAACTCAGCATTTCAGGAATTATCCCGGATCACTCCTAAACTATACTTATATTCACCACGGGATAACGCGCAAGCATATGCATGAAAAAAAAATCTCTTTTTTGCATGTTCGACGGAAGAAAGTCACTGTCAAATGACTATAGTAATGTCTCCATAGCTATAATATAGAATATAGATATAGTTCTCCAAACATAGTGACGCACAGAGAAAATATAAAATGGAAACGTGGCACGTTAGCTACAAGGAACAGACTAATCCCTGGCGCTGAATGTGTTAAGAGAAAAATAAGAAAAGCCACCGCCGCATTCATCAACCAGTTCTTAACGTCCAAATCTGTTCTTACCCAGGTGTGTTGAATGATGAATCCCACTCATTCTTAAACTGAAATGCACGTTCGCGCTCAATTCATTTGCATACAGACACGCCCTGCCAGCTCCTTTATAAGGCGAACGAGGCGTGTGCAAAATAGCAGAGGTTCATTCAACAGGAAGCAATTTGCCACTGATCTCAAAATGAGATTAGATTCAAATGTATTGTTAATGTACAGCACAAGTACAATGCACCATCCAACCAGAGTGGATAAATAAATGCTAGATAAATAAATAAATATAAATAGACTATTTAGCGAGGCAGCTTCACACACACCTACACACACACCTACACACCTACACACACACCTACACACCTACACACACACACACACACACACACACACACACACACACACACACACACACACACACACACACACTGTATACGTGCAAAATGAATCATTCCAGCAAAGTAGGCTTTGTCAATACTGAACGACTTGTCAAGAGCCAATCGCGCAGTAGGTTGGGAAATACCGGACCTGGCCTTATTCTCTCTGAAAGGTCCCTGTTGCTAAAACCCTGAGTGCGTTCGGAACTTGTAGGTGTGGAGGCACATGATTTGACCGGCGTGTGTTGTGTCTGAGTTGAGGCTCCAGAGTATTGCATACATCTAAAAGGACCGCTCTTGGCAATCTGAAACGGTTAAGCAGCCACTCATCTGGCAGTGTGCATAGATTAAGTCCAGTGCATGCTCCAAGTCAGACTGAATGGCGCATAATGTGTGTCTCTCTCTCTGTCTCTCTGTCTCTCTCTCTCTCTCTCTCTCTACCAAATCCATTCTGAGACAATGGAATGCAAGGTTAACATACGAGGTGGTCCGCGAATGTTCTTGATAACAATCTAGTGGTCCGCAATCCGCATAAACAAGAAGTTTGGGAACCACTGATCTAGACGATCTCTAAATATGCGTACGGCCTGGGCGGCCAGAGCATTGTTCTAACTGCAATATAATCCATTTCAGAAGCAGAACGCATGCAATAAGTTATTATTATTATTATTAGGGCTGGGCGATATATCGAGTATACTCGATGTATCGTGGCTTGTTCTACATGAGATGTAGTAAATTACTATATCGTGAACATCGAGTATAATATACTATAATATAAATATTATAAAATCATTAAGTCGTGCAAACCGATCGATGACACGGAAAACATGATCCAATTCTCTGCAGAGTTCTCACTCGCTCTTCTCACAGCCACAGAGAGCTCTGCTGCTGCTGCACATCTTGCCCCTCCTCCTCCTCCTCCTCCTCCTCCTCCTCCTCCTCCTCCTCCTCCTCCTCCTCCTCCTCCCCCTCACAGACCCGTCATGTCAACAAACCCTTACCACGGCAAGAGTCCAGTGGATGAGCAGCTCAGAGCTCCTCTTTCAACATAACAAGCATTAAACAAAATGGCCCAGTCATCTATTCACTTTTGTTTAATACATGAGGCGTTGTCTAATGTTATCTAGCTACTGATAGCTCCTGATATCAACGTCTGATATCAGTTTGGCATTTGTTTTCACAAGTGCTGGCTAGCGTTGGCTAACTAGCTATCGCTTGTGAGCTAACGTTAGCTACCTAGCTAACATTACTGTTTAAACAAAACTACACAGTCAACTATTCACTTTAGTTTAATACATGATGCATTGTCTAACTGGCTAGCTACTGATAGCTCCTGATATCAACAAATGCGCATTTCAGTTTAAGAATGATATGGATGCGCCAGCATGAGACCTCCGTTAGCTAGGTAGCTAACGTTAGCTCACGTTAGCTCACTGTTTTAACTAAATGACCCAGTAAACTAAATAGTTCACTTTATTTGCATTGTCTAACGTCATCTAGTCGGCTAGCAGTAGCTACAGATAGCTCTCGATATCAATGTCTTATAACATAATTGACATTATTCATTTTTGCAGCTGAACATTGGCTAATTAGCTATCATGCAGGGCTAGAAATAAAAAAAAAAATTCAAGGGCTTTTTTTGCCCCCCTTAATTGATTTTCGGGGTCTTTTTTTTTTATTTCGGGGGCACTGAATTTTTATGATAAACGGTAGGTGTGGGACGGTTCACAAAATGGACGGTTCGGTTCGTATCACGGTTTTGGGGGTCACGGTTTTCGGTTCGGTTCGATATACGTTAATTTTTATTAAAAAAAAATAACACTCAAATCTAAACATGCTTCTCATTTATATATATATATATATAACCTTTTTATATATATATATATATATATATATATATATATATATATATATATATATATATAAAAAGGTTTACAGTGTTACAGTGTTTACAGCCTTAAATAATGTTTGGCACACAAAGACCGAACTGACTGAAAAATATAGGCTACATTTGTCAAAGTATTAACTTAGTGCAAACAAACAATATGCTCAGCCAGCACTAGACTTTCCTTTCTATAATATAAACACAAAAAAACAATGTCAACCATGTTTAAATTCCCTGATTGTCAGTTCTTAATGGAAAGATTCGTTTTCTGCTTGAAATTATTATGTATCTACATTTATTTAGACTAACATTATTTAAATATTGAGTGCAACTGTGGTGGATTACGTAATTCGTTGAGTTGGAACTATCTATGGGTTGGCGCCGGGTCCCCACGGACATTTTAGCATGTGGCACCTTCAGCTCCGGTAACTTTAGGAGGAGATCAAACATCAAAAAGCAGCACGAAAGCGGGTTAAGCGGCAATAGTCCCGGTTGGAGTTAGTAAAACACAGTTGTATGTTAGCCTTCTTGGATGTTGAATAAACGCCTATCATTGTCTTTAAACACCCCGCCTCTCAGACTCTCATTCCCTCCTCTGCTAGCTTGTAGCTACAATAACATTTCATTGACTGTATTAGCTGGGGCTAGTGCTACCATAGTTAAAACGTGCGTTGTATTGTACAAACTGCTAACGCTATGGCAAGATGTGTGTATGCCTATGTAATGTTAATGGCTATGTTTTTAAAGTCGTAATGAAGATTGATTTAGATTGTGCTTGCCATTTGTACACAAACTGACTAGCACCTGGCTCAGCTGCAGTGCTGCTGCTGCAGCAGCCAGTGCTCACCTCCGCCAAATGATTTTTTTTATTTGCGCGTCATCTGAACCGTACGATACACAGACGCTCCATTACCGGATAAATATATATATATAATTAGTAAACTGTCGGGGGCATTTTGTGCCCCCCTTAACTGATTTTCGAGGGCATTTTGTCCATTTTCAAGGGCATTATGCCCCAAGCCCCCGTTAATTTCGAACCCTGCTATCATGCTTCATAACAACACTGCGAAGATGGCAATGCTGAATGTGATTTGACCAAAGCAGAGTATACACACAGACAGTCAAGCTGTTTTCCGATAGCGAGCATTTTGACTTGTTGCGTGGTGGCGATGTCTCACAGATAATACAACTACAAGTATAATTATAATATATATATATATATATATATATATATATATATATATATATATATATATATATATAAAAAATTATATATTACTTAGTTTTTTGGTTTAATCGGTATCGGCCGATATGGCTCATAGACGATTGGTGATCGGTATCGGTGGCAAAAAACGTGATCGGGGCATCCCTAGACTGTATGCATCAAAGGGTTAAATCAAGGATTTTTAAGTGCTTTAGAGGAAATGTCAAAATATTGCGATATATATCGTGTATCGTGATATAGCCAAAAAATATCGCGATATCCTTTTAGAGGCCATATCGCCCAGCCCTAATTATTATTGAAAAGTTCAGTTTTTTTACGTCGTATTTGGGGGCAATTGACCAATGGTAGGCTTTTTATAAATTTGTCTCATCTGGGTAAGATTTGGCAGTGTTAGCGGGTGGGAAGCCGGTGAGGTATGTATCCTGGGCGTTGTAAACTGCGACTCCTACTGGTTGGTCGGCGTGCCTGTTCAGCAGGGAGGGGATCTGGGGGAAATAGCCGGAAACTCTGCACGCAGGGGGCGAATTTAGAGCCTGCCACCCGCCATTGGTTCTCAGTTTTTACGTTTGGCGCCTCCCACTGAGAGGTCTGCCCGCCGTGTGGCGTGTAATCAATCAATCAAGTTCATAACGATACTCTTATTTTGAAAATCTGTGCGGGTCTCATTTCCGCCCCAAGCGCAGCTCCAGTCATAATATCGATGGCTCCGGCAGTTAGCAACATTCGGTTCGTATGATACTCTTATTTTGAAAAAAAACGTGGCAACGAGTCATATCCGCCCAGCCCTGCAGCGGGATACTATTGGCTTCTGCTCGTATCAACACAGGCAGTCTGCTCTAGTCTAGAGCGGACCTCCATGAGCTACCGTTACTGTTTAAACAATGACCCAGTCAACTATTCACTTTTAGTTTAATACATGACGAGGCATTGTCTAACGGTATCTAGCTGGCTAGCTACTGATAGCTGCTGATATCAACAAATGCTCCAGCAATAGTCGACTCGAGTGCATAATACCTCCGTTCCCTCGTTAGCTAGCTCACGTTAGCTAGCTCACGTTAGCTAGCTCACGTTAGATCTATATGTCCCAGTAAACTAAATTGTCTTAACGTTATCTAGCGGGCTAGCAGTAGCTACAGATAGCTCCTGATATCAATGTCTTATAACATTGATTCAATGCGTATTCTAGCTGAGGGCATGTTGAATGTGATTTGACCAAAGAACCGTAACATTATACCAATAGGGTCCAGCTGCAGCGCCGGAGAATCCTTGCATGCTGAATGTAGGGTCTAGCTGAATATAGGGCCTAGCTGCAGCGCCGGAGAATCCTTGCTGGAGCTGGAGGCTACTCAAGTATACACACAGACAGTGGAGCTGTTTGCAGATAGCGAGCATTTTTACTTATTGCGTGGTGGCGATGTCTCGCAGATAATACAACTACAAGTATGATTATATAATATATATTTTATTAAAAAAAAAATGTTATATAAAATATATACCGGTATATATATTTTTTTAATCAAAAAAAATTTGGCAGGTAAGAAATATGCTTGGCGGGTAGATTCTTCCCATCTACCCGCCACTGGCCGGTGAGTCAAAAAGTTAATTTCGTGCCCTGTCTGCACGTGTTACGTTCTCCCAGTGAAACTCCTCACTGTCAGCTGAAAAGAAGCGGATGGCGACTCCACATGGAGGTGGCATGTGGTAGTTCTGACCCTCCCCAGGCCGAGAGTGGGGCAATGAACGCAATGACCAGGAAGGGAATTGGCATAACGACAAAAATTGGAATGGGTGAAAAATACAGAAAGCCCAAAAATAAATAGAATGGAAAATATAATAATAATATATATATATATATAATTTCCAGCTAACAGAAACCCTGCTTCTGTTATGTAGTAAACATGGTACTTACTAGCTGGTTAGTTGTAATTCTTCACTCACTGAGAACAGGCTATAATTGTTCTAGTCCATAATGTGACTTGAAAGGATCTGCCATTCCTTTTCGACTTAAAGGGGGCATATTATTGGGCGGCTACGTGGCGTAGTGGGCAAGGCGCTCGCCACGAATGCGGAGACGCTGGGCTCGCCTGTTCGAGCCTAGCGCTCCACATTGCTTTCAGTTTAGCTGGTCGTTCATACTAATACACATTGGCCGTATTAGGGGGTGGGAAACTGATGGGTGGGGATCGGGCGTTGTGGACAGCGACTCCTACAGGTCGGTTGGTGCGCCTGCGCAGTAGAATCAATCAGGAAGTGTCGGGGGCAGCGTGAGCCTCCCACGTGTTACTCCTCGCCACTGAGAGATCGAGCTGCGCAGGTGAAAAGATGCGACTGCTGTTACCTCAAGTACCGGAGGGGATGTATGACTTAGTCCACATTGCAGCCGGCTTGTGGGAGGCAAGAAACGGCGTTCGTGACAGGGGAGGGTTGAATTTGATGATACGAAATTGGGATGGGAGAATATATAGAAAATGGGAGAAAAAGTGGATAAAAAAAAAGGGGGGCATATTATTATTATTATTATTATTATTATTATTATTATTATTATTATTATTATTATTATTATTATTATTATTATTATTATTATTATTATTATTATTATTATTATTATTATTATTATTATTATAATAATAATATATATTATGTATCTTTTCAACAATTTTTCTTCCTTGAATCTATGGAACATGTTTGTTAATTTTCTTTAGCAAAGAAACTAGTCTAAGGCCATGTTTAGACGGAGAGAGTCTGAACAGAAACCGCGAAAGTCGTCTTGCGTTCTCACTTTTAATGTTGCGTTTAGACTAGTGTTTTGGGATGGAATTCTGCGTGCAGACGAGGCTGTAAAGACTCGAGACGACGGAGCCCCGCTGTCACACGATTGGCGCAGATGTCACATGAACAGAAACGTCAGTGGCCAATCGGATCGCGCAAACCGAACGCGAAAGTGCAACTCCGTTAGGGCGGTACGCTGCACGCCTGAATACTTTTGACAACAAATGTTTGTTTCCGCGTCTGATTGGCCAGGTCATTTCTGGTCATGTGACATGTACGCCCAACCGTGGGACCGCAAGTGTCTACACTGGTTAAGCTTAGGCGCTCTTTCGAAGTTGGTTAAGGTTAGAGTTTGTCTTAGAGCATGGCGATTAGGCCTGCCACGATAACACATTTTGCTGGGCGATTAATTGCCCCCGAAAATATCGCGATAAGCGATATTATTGCGACCGGTTAGAGAATTTTTTTTGGAGAAATTTATTTCCCAAAACTTTTATTTTGAAGCCCACCGCTCCGTCTTTTCCGGTGTTTTAGACTTTTATTTTGAAGCCCACCGACCGGACCGGAAGTATTGTTGCGATTATCAGGTACTTTGGGTACCAGAAAAGTCACGTGAAACACTGCAGACCACTGATTGGTCAGAATAGAGACGCGTCTCTAGGATTTCATAAGCATTATGTTTGCAGCAGGCACAAGTGCAATAAACAAAGGATACAGTCACTGTGTATTCTGCCTCATTTATTGATTAAACAAAACCGACATCAACACAATTTGCCACCGAGCGGAGAGTTTAGTCTCGCAAAAAGATCGCTGACTTGTTAAGGCTTGTTGTTAGGTTAGGTGCTAATGTTGTGCTAGCGTTTTAGCATGGCTATCGTACATAGCGTGATCAATATAACTCGCTATTGATTGTTTGTATGAGTAACGTTAATGCTAGTAGAATAGACACAACGTGAGGTAATCACCATCCATTTTAAACCGGTTATTACTAGTGATGCACGATATATCGGCCGCCGATATAATATCGGCCGATATGGCCGTTTTTTTACACATCGGTATCGGTCCGATATCAAGATAGGGCCGATATTTATTAAAAAAAAAAAAAATTTTTTTTTTTTTTTTTTTTTTTTTAATCTTTTTTTTCTTCTTTTTACATGTTTTGGCCTTAAATAGTTTCAAAATATCAGTCATTTCTGAAAATAAGTTACAAAAGTAAAAAAAAATATGCGTTTTGGAAAATAGCTCTTTATTTGATTATCATAAAAAAGTGTTTTCTATACAGAGATATCGACATCGGTAAATATCGGTATCGGCCAGAACAGCAATATTAATATCGGTTATCGGTATCGGCCACAATTTTCACATCGGTGCATCACTAGTTATTACCTAATGCTAACGTTAGCAAATAGACGCGACTGGTAACGTTACAGCTAACGTTAACGCTTGTAGAATAGACACAATGAGAGGTAACGTTAGCGTTAGCAGAATAGACACAACGAGGGTCTCGTTAATGTTGTTATTGATTGATTGATTGAAAACTGTGTTTACTCTGTTTGTATGAGTAACGTTAATGCTAGTAGAATAGACCTCCCAACACGGACAGTGACTGACAAGGGGCACTGGGTCCGCCTCATTAAAACAAACGCGCAAATAGCAATTAATCGCGCCCGTCAAAATCATTGCATTCATTTTAATTATCGCGGCAATTAATCGATTTATTGCTTATCGCGGCAGGCCTAAATTGGCGATAGAACGCCTGCCCTTCTTTCGACGGTTAAGCTTAGGCACTCTTTCGAAGTTGGTTAAGGTTAGAGTTTGTCTTAGAGCATGGCGATAGAACGCCAGGTAGTTTGCAGGCTGTTAGACCCGGAAATAGGCGCAGAACTTGCTGTCCCACGATTGGCGCACATGTCGCATGACCTGGCCAATCAGAGCGCAAAACTCGCACGCGGAAACAAACATTTGTTGTCAAAGTATTCATGCAGCCTGCACAAATGAGGACTCCGTTAGGGAAAATATTCACGCAACCCATACGCTACACTGCCTCAGGTCGTTGAGACAACCAGACGTGCTGTGAAGACCCGCCCTACTCTGCCTCTGATTCGCAGACTGTGGGTGGGGGAATGTGATTGGACCAAAGCAGAGTCACTCACAGACAGTGGCTCCAGTCACTAATAGTTGCGATAGCCGCGGGACTGATTCTTGTGTATTTAAAAGTACTGCCAATGTAGCCTTCAGGTGATCGCCATGGATAGAATCAGACATGTTTTGTTTACGCTTCTAGGCTACTGGCGCATGCCTGTGATGTAAGCAGTACGCGACGAGAGCCTTGAGAACCATTTCGTCATAGTTTTATGCGGTTTGACTGTTCAGATGATAGCGCAAAGGTTTATCGTTTCTAGGATTTCCACCCACGAAGGTGGTCTAACTTTTTTGCGGATTCTCCCCGCAAAAACGCTGTTGCCGTATAAACAAAAGGCACATTCGAAGAAATATTTAGCTGGTTTCACCCGCGAGTGTTCCCGTCTAAACATGGCCTAAATCTATTCTATATGTAATTCTATATTTTCCAGCAGCTCTTTCTTCTCTTGTTCTGAACACACACTTTTTTGGTGGGTGTACCATACACCAAATCTTTAATTAATTATTTCCTTCCCTGCCTGGCTACCCCACACCAAGGAGTAAACATTTGGGCAGTGCATTAGGTAGGCAGTGGTTCTAGCTCCGCAAAGCACAGCTAATTGATTCATCAAAGCTAATTAATTGCTTGTGTTGCCATTGTGACATCAGCAAGGGGAATTTGCTTGTTAATCTGAAGACTTCAAACCTTGGCCAAACACCAAGGAGAACATATGTAACTTCCCCCGGTGCCTAAATAACATTTCAGACTGCCAAATCCATACAAAGACTAGGCAAACCCATTTCCGAAGATATGTCCCCATTAATCCTATTACAGACCTCTAGAATGCAACTGAAGGCATTTTCTGACTTCTAGGCTAGGTTCCCAGAATCTAACTACCATATACTGTCAAGCAAAATACGAATGAAATAAGAAATTATTCTTATTTCAATAAACCAGAGACTATTCTGTTCACCTCACCTTAAGAAAACATGCTGGCACTGTTTATTTAAATTATTTTCTTATTACACAGACAATAAATCAACATGGCAGTAGCTGGCACATTTTACCTTGCTTGATGTTGTGCTACGTGCCAACATGGTGTTTTGCTTCATAGTGCAACCAAATAGGACTTTTTTTAGCTTTTGCTAAAAAAGAAAGGCACTGGTAGAGGCATTTTGGAAGCTGGCTAGTAGTGGCTACTGGCTACTGAATGTATTCAAATCAAATCAAATGTATTTGTAAGGCCAGACAACACACGTTAATGTCCCCATGGGCCGGACACGTCTTCTTTAAACAAGTCAAGAAGAAACATCACAATAAGTCAAGAACACCATAAAGTCCAAACAATTTAAAATAAATGCTAAATAAATGCAACACTCCCAGACATACCCCACGCGAAGGTAAGGAAAAACGCACTAAAACCTAGCAATGGGAAAAAATGCACCACAGGCAATGTGGAGGGGAGAAACCTTAGAAGGGCCATTCAAGGGGGGGATCTCCCTTCTTAGATGTCGGTGATAGTAGTGTTGCAGTAAAAACAGGCGAACAGTTGGTAAGCATGCACTCATGTGTGTAGTGAAACACAGATAAGTGCATGCGATAGCAACTGAACATTTTGAAAGATTAAAGATAGAGCTGATAGCGATAGCAACTGAACATTTTGAAAGATTAAAGATAGAGCTGATAGCGGATCTATTCAGACTTGCATGCTGGAATGATGAGTAAGGAAAATGTATGTAAGAATAATTACAGAATAAGAATGATGCAGCTGGGTCTGTCTTTTAATATGCAGCAGGGTCTATTGATCCAAAAAAGTTGTCTGTACCCAACAACCTGGATCCTGCAGCTGATTTTTATTGCTGAACCTATTGCTCATATTTCTTTATCAGAGCCAGACTAATTCCATGCCCAAAATCTCAAAAGCAGCCCATGCTCTCCCCATATTGAAGGGTGGGGACCCGTCCGTACAAAAAACAACATTGAGTTCCATATTTTTCATTAAATAGTTGCTATATTCACAGCATATTGGGCAAGCTGTGCTTAAGACGTTACCAACTTGTAACATTTGCCTGTGCCAGAGGTCAGAGGACGAGAATAAACAAATAATTTAGCTTGTGACAATTATATTGTGAACTGTATTGTATTGTGAACCCCATATAATTTGTCGTATCGTGACTTCAGTATATCGTCCCACTCCTACTTTATATCAATTTGCTTTTCACACATCCTAACAGCCAGGATGGGGCAGAACACAGCTATATTTTAGTTTCTATGAAACCGGTATGCCTAATCATAGCAAATAGCTTCAAATGGTTCCTGAACTTCCTGCCTAGTTCCCAGACACTGGAACTGAATAGTCTTCGACTGCATGATTGGACCCATGTGATTCTCAATCAAACGTCATTCTCTGTTCATCTCTAGAGTTTGAAAAAGCCTTTTGCATGTGGGACCAGTCTCATGCCAAACTTTATGTTAATGTGAAGCACCACCGACACCCTGGAGTTCTTACATTTCACTTCAGTAACACTAAGTCCGTACTGGTCACGTCATAAGCAGAATATTGTGGAACACATAACTTGTCTTATACGAGACCTCCATTTATGCCCACACTGGTTGCGTTTAAGCTGCACATTCAAATGAAAAGCATGAAATGAAGTATAATACAGGCGCAGCTAAATCTTCTCCATCATTGATCTGTGTTGGTTATGGCACGTGTGTGAGGGATGTTTGTGTTTTGCTCTTATGGGTCTCCTGCTATCTTCTCCTTTTGATACCTCTGTTTTCTGTATTGATGGTCATAAAGAAATATTTTGGCAGACTTACACTACATTGCCTATTGAATGGGGCGTCAAAATATGTCTATCCCTATATTGGGAATCAATGATGGGCGTATGTAGAGAAAACGATTTATTTTAAGCGTAAAAACAGGCTTCCGTGACTGAGCTGAGTAGTGTAAAAGTGTTCATATAAAAGGAAAGCTTTCCTGCTCTGAGAGACATAAAAGGAAAGCTTTCCTGCTCTGAGAGACAGAAGACTAAACAACACGGCCACATTGCTGGTTTTGTAGACTAGTGTGGTTGCTTTGTGAGTGGATTAGGATACATTGAGTTCAAGAGGAGTTGGCATTGATCTGTGCTGCATGTTGTCTCTTCCAGGGGATGAGCCACAGAATGAAAGGTAGCTTGACGGCCATCAAGACCAGAGCCCCACAGTTGGGAGGTAAGAACACCTGTTGAACATTTATTGAACGTTTACTTTCTTACTGATATTTTAAAGGATTAACATAGGCTGTCAAAAACTCTTGGAAAAGATTTGACGAGACTTACACCTCGAACAGACTTGGAAGACTGGGGGCACTGAGTGAATCTGTATTTCTAGGAAATCACAGATTTTATCTCTACATTATATATCTCTACCACCACACCATGTATGGCTGGTGTGAACACACCAGTGTCAATTTGCCTAACTCAAACCAGCCCTCTTTTCTTGATCCTCCAATCGCAACTGTTTCTTCCCTCTGACAAATTGTCAATGAAGGATCAAGAAAATAGGGCAGGGTTTGAAATAGGTAAATTAGAGTCGATATGGTGGCACAGTAGTTAGCACTGTTGCCTTTCGGCAAGAAAGTTGTGGGTTCGAACCCTGGCGGAAAGCCTTTCTGTGTGGAGTTTGCATGTTCTCCCCGTGTTTGCGTGGATTTCTGCCGGGAACTCCAACTTCCTCCCACACCATAAATACATGCATATTAGGAACATACTCCTGGCATTACCCATGACCAGGGTACTAGGATTACAACTGGAGTTATGTCTCCGGGGCGCTGGACTATGGCTGCCCATTGCTCCTAACTAGTTCCTAATTGGTTGGGATTAGGGGTGTAACGGATCGTAGTTGATTCGTGATCCGGACAGGTTACCCCTCACGGTTCGGCACGCATGTGAACTGCGGATTAATTGCTAAATTTAACCATCGTAGTGAGCTATATCTATATAAGTCTGCTGTTTGGGTTTGAGTTTAGTCTATCATAGAGATGGATTAAACGGCAATTGTGTGTGAGAATTGCGCACCACAAGGCATGTGCGAATGTAAATTATTTAACGTCAAATCACAACCGTTGCAAAGTATTTTACACAAAACAGCATCTGCATTTATATATTGACAGGGCAAAATCCACAATCAAAGCCTTAAAGTTGTTATTTATAGCAAAAGCGAACTATGCAGCCCAATGCATACTTGCTGGTAATTTATTTTTATTTCAGTGCACAATGTCGAGCCACAACGTTAATATTTATTTTCATAGTGACTTCAGCAACACGGTAATTTCCAAACGTGAACCGACATGAAGCAGAATTGTCAAAGAATTATCCAACACGTCCACTATAGGCTACACACTAGGTCCACACAGAGGGATCGACCTCCAGAGCAAAGTTACCAGACTGGAGTGAGAGAAAAAAGGTTCTTCCGACACGCTTATGAGAGCCACCTAGAATTAACAAATAGGCCTAATTGATAAAAGTGTGTTCCTCATGCTTTCAGCTAATACTTTGAAAAGTGACTTGAAATCTGTGATATGATCCAAACTGTGAATTTTGTGATCTGTTGCACCCCTAGTTGTGATGGGTTAAATACAGAGGATGAATTTCGGGTATATGTAAAAATGTGCTTCTAAAAAATATTCTATATTCCATTTTATCAATGTAGATGCTGAAGTGAAGTGGGTGTGCAGCGCTTGCAGAGTAAATTCAGCTTTTAGTCCCAAGTAGCAAGCTGTGTCTAAAAGTGTGTTTTCTTATACAGATTTTATGAATACTTTTTATTTGTTTGTTTTTCAGGTAGTTTTGCAGTATGGGGGGGCCTCTTCTCCATGATTGACTGTGGGCTAGTAAAGGTGCGAGGGAAGGAGGATCCCTGGAACTCAATCACAAGTGGGGCCATGACTGGAGCTATCCTTGCTGCAAGAAGTGAGTCACATTCCCAGACCATGTCATGCTTGCTTTTACATCTACTGTATATGACTTTGTGGCACTAACGCATAGCAAAGTAGTTACAGACTCTTGGTACAAGTTGCACAGATTGGTGTAATAAAACACCTATAAATATTACCTAGACCAGATAACGTTTATTTATTTGATCCTTTAACTCATTGACCGCCATGCTGTTTTCCCATCTCTACTCAATGGCGCCAGCGGTATTGACCATTTTCGTGATGTTTGCGGACCCATCGTGCAGGGCTCCAGACTAACTTTTTTCACCACCGTCCCAGAACCGTCCCGAAATACAATTTTAACCGTCCCAAAGTGAATGTAACCGTCCCAAAAATCAAATGTTGTTTCTTTACTTTGGTTTTGTCGTCTATAGTTGTTATTGCCATAAGAAACACCATTCAGAGAAGGGGAGAATAAATTGATTTAGTCAAAAGGCTCCCAGGTGGAAAGATTTCACAAGAATAATTATGATTAAAAATAAATATATATATATATATAAAAGAAAAAAGTGTTTAACAAGGTGCTAGTATAGGGATATTTGGTCACGGTGCTGTTATAGTCAACCAATTGGAGCCATGTTGATTATTCCTTCCATAGGAAAATATATTTAAATGTATTTGTATTTTATTTCGTTTTAGTTTTTTTTGTTATTACAAATGTGTGTGTTTATGGTTGAAAATGTTAGAGATAAATAAAGATCAAATCAAATCTAACTGAATAAGTTATCCCTCTTCTAACAAGAAAGAAAAACGTAGTTTAGCTTTAAACTATATAATGTCATTGCGTCCAGAGATTCCACCTTTGATAACTAAAGTAATGACACTTGACTAGTAATGAAACATGTCCCTTAGATCGCGCTGTCCTCCTGATCGATATTTTATTTTATTTTTTTATTATTTTTTAACCAAACGCATAAACAAACATGACAACACAAGATTAGATATACAAGCATTAATTAACAGTGCACATCCAATGAAATCAGCATTTAGATAAATGTCTTATACAAGATATACCCCTAATACCTGCAATCTATTACCCTACACACATATGCTCTTGCTCGCACCCCCCCCCCCCCCCCCCCCTGGACCCCCCAATGGATAATCCATCCATTATAATTCGCTCCTAACCAGACCCTACCATTATATGCTAGCTTTTATTCTCTCCACCACTTCTAACCACATTGACATTTTGGATTCATTGAGACCCAAAATTCTTGCTGTAGATATTTCTAGATAAATCACATCGAGATATGTAAGAATCCAGACCTTCCTGGTCGATATTGATAACTGCTGCTAAATTCCAGCGGGCCCTCCTCACTGAATATGGATTCATCGTGTAGCTGAAGTGAAGTTCGCCTGTCTATTTCTCCACGTTCGTTTCGATAAATGTAACGTTATGCCAATTAACTCGCAATGGTAGTAACATTACGTGTTAGTATAGAATCGAATAGAAATACTTTAATAATCCCGAGGGAAATTCGGCACTACAGAGCAGACTATGTATGCTCACATTGAACAACAATAAACATTTAGGTCAATGGGACTAAAATAGGAATAACAATATAATAATATTAAAAATAAGAATAAAATAGTGTGAACTATGGATTAATCAGTGGCAGTCTGATACGTTAGTCAGTAACGTTAGCTAGCAATTAGGGGTGGACGGTATGGTCTAAAATGTATATCACGGTATAATTTGAAGCATAGATGGTAACGTATATATCACGGTTTGAGTTAGAATTATTTTTTTTGCCTGATAGGCAGGCTATATAAAGAATGACATCCTCAAGGCATGTAGATTTATAATATTTTAACTTAAAACTAGGCTACTTTTGCGTATAGTCATTATATTCAAAATAAAATAAGTCCAGAGTCGAGACTCCGTGCTGCTCCCAACGAATCCCAATAGTATGCAACTGCAGAGCCGCAGAGCAGGGGCGCTTTCAGGTCCGGTCACAGGCCCGCTCAACAGCGCCCCCCACCCAACGGCTGAATTGCCAATGGCTGAATTGGAGTATTGCACTGTGCTTCTCGCAAAATCCAGCATCCAGCTCCCGCTGCCCAGCCGTCGTTATCAGAACACTACACACATCATAATGTTCACAGCAAACTGTAGTTGATCACCAGGTATGTCAGATCTCAGAGGATCTGACATGGTCAACACACATAGACACAGTCGTAAAAAAGGCGAAGCAGCGCCTCTACCACCTGAGACAGTTAAGGAAGTTCAGAGTATCGGGGAAGATACTCCAGTCCTTCTACTCCGGAGCTGTAGAGAGCATCTTGACTGGAAACATCACTGCCTGGTATGGAAACAGCACGGCACAGGACAAGAAGGCCCTACAGAGAGTGGTGCGCTCAGCCGAGCGTACCACGGGTATTGCACTACCTCCCCTGCAGGTTCTATACAACAAGAGGTGCAAATCCAGAGCCTGCAGAATAATGAAAGACCCCCACCACCCCAATAACAGCCTGTTCCAGCTGCTGAGGTCAGGCAGATGCCTGCGAACCCCAGCTACTAGGACAGAGAGGCTTCGGCTCAGCTTCTTCCCCCAGGCCATCAGAGCCTTGAACAATGAACACTGAGTGCCACAGAACACTGAACTTCTCACACACAAGCACACATGAGCACACACACGACACGCACGCTGTGCACGCTCACACACTAGCAGCCACTTTAACATGAGCAGGCACACACTCATGCCGTACACCCCCACACTCATGGCCAAAAAGGAAATGTCACTTTAGAAATAGTATAACAGTAACAGTGTATTGCACTACCAAAGGACCCAGCATGTCCTATATGCTCTGTAAATAACTATGTACAGATACCGAGATGTCCCACCATGTTACCTGTTACCTGTTTATTGCACAATGTTTTTTTTTTATTGGATTCTATTATATGTTGTACCACTGTATTGCACATCGTTGCGGGCAAGACCACCCGCATTTCATTGAATACTTGTATGCCGTGACAAATAAAACTCTTGACTTGACTTTTATTAACGTAGAATAATTCATATATATATGCGCGCACTGACAGTCGGCTAATTGACATTTCCTGTGAAAAAAATAAAATCCCCTCCGTCCCGTTTGCGTCCCAAAAAATAATTCTGTTCGTCCCAAATCAATATTTGATCGTCCCCGGGACGACGGGACATCGTTAGTCTCGAGCCCTGCCATCGTGTGTTCTGTATTATAGCTATGGAGACAATAGTATGGCTCATTTGACAGGCATTGTTTATAGTCCAACACTGACTAACCAGTTCATTTCTACATACTTTAGTTTGTGCGCTATTCCATGCTAAACATCGCCCCTTTCCAAAAGAATCCAGTCTTTTTTTCTAGATGCGAGATATGACGTGTTATATGCATATGCCCAAATCGTTCGGTTGCTCGCCTGAAACTCCAAATATTTCCAAATCAAAGGTATATACCATATATATATATATATATATATATATATATATTAGGGATGCTCGATATTGGCTTTTTTACCGATACCGATATACCGATATTGTCCAACTCTTAATTTCCGATACCGATATCAAACGATATCAACCGATACCGATATATGCAGGGTTTCCCCCCCCAAAAAAATTGAATAATTTCAGGTAATTAACATTACATATCTCTTGTTGTGGAATTAACACAACATTATGCATACTTTTGACAATAAATAAAATCAGAATTTGTTCTTACTTGCTTGCCTGGGTAAATAAAGGTTATAGAAATGTAAATTTTTATTTTAAATTTTTTTGTAAACCGATACAGATACCGACATTTTAATGCCTATCGGCTGATAATATCGGTAGGCCGATAATATCGGACATCCCTAATATATATATATATGTTTCTTCACAAATCATCAAGGGGGGGGGTCGTTTTACCTCAAAGCTGCTATCGTTACCAAAAGCATGTTTTAGGTTCTGTTAGGGCTGTCTTAAATACTTCGAAGCTTCGTTCGATGGCACAAGCTTCGAACATAAAAAAAAAAATCGAAGTAAAAAAAAAAAAAAATATATATATATATATATATATATATATTTTTTGCCTCCAAAATCTTGCGCCTCCATTCCAATGAAACGAAAGTAAGCGGCGCCTCGACTCCACCTCTCTACAACAAGCACGTGGAGATGATCTGTGTTGAAAACAACAAGGACACGTGCAGCAGACATGTCGACGAAGAAGTCATCAGACGTGTGGTTACACTTTAAAATATGCAAAGACAATGCCCAAAAAGCCGAGTGCCAGATATGCCAGAAGAAAATGGCATATCACAACTATACAACAACTTTGTCAAATCACCTAAAAAACGTAAGTATCGTTGTACACGACGGCGACGCCACACAAAATATTAATAAGGCTATGCCTATGCTGCTATGACTAATGTGTTACCAAGTTGGCTAATTTAATTGTAATCATCTGCTTTTGTAGGTGCATTGTCTGATATAATTATAAATTATAAATTAAATATAATATAATTGTTTGCTTGATAGACGAAGGTTGCAACATAATTATTAGGGATGCACCGAAATTTCGGCACCGAAAGTTTTCGGCCAAAAATGGCAAAAAATTGCCTTTCGGCTTTCGGCTGAAAGAGTTTTTTCACCGAAAATATGTCACAGAAACAGAAACAACCTAACAACCTTGCGTGTTGTTGTGATGATGTTGCGCTGTCGGGAGTCGCGCTGTTTCTATGTAAACTGCGCGCAATGCGTCCAATAAATGCGTCTTTAACATGCTTTATATCCTTATTTGCTATATGCCGCGGTTAATCACTGAGTGATCTAATATGCATATTATTCGCGTGTTGTTGTGATGATGTCGTGCTGTCGGGAGTCGTGCTGTTTCTATGTAAACTGCGCGCAACGCATCCAATAAATGCGTCTTTAACATGCTTTATATCCTTATTTACTATATGCCGCGGTTAATCACTGAGTGATCTAATATGCATATTATTCAGAGCGAGAGGGGGGGGATTGTGTTTCTGCCTATGTTATGTAGTTAGTAGGGGTGGGACGATACATCGATCCAGATCGATACATCGATGTAATTATCAACAATCGAATCGGATCGATGCGATGTAATAAGATCGATTCATATCGATACTGTTATTTTGAAAATCCTGTGGCGAGTCTCATATCCGCCCAAGAACAACAGCAGTAGCTCCGTGTGTGTAGATGTTACAGCATAGCATTCTCCCTTTCTGTGTGTGTGTGTGTGCGCGCGTCTTTGGAAAGACCAGATGAGGTCATAGGCGGAGTTTGAACTTGACGCCTGGGGGTGCGAGTCATTGGCCTTTATTTTATTATTTTAGCGTTTTTACAATGCCCTAACCCCTAATTTTTTATTTTATTTAGGTAGTACAGCAGCACACACACACACTCACACACACAGCACTACGGGGGATCATTTTTAACTGACTTGAAAAATGGAGGCTCTAATTATTATTATTCATAGAGACTCTCGAGCAATAATAATTATTACAGCCTCCATTTTTCGTGGACGAAAAATATACCAGACTATAGATATCAATTTTCCCGAAATAACGCTACCTGCCTCGACAAAATCCGTGCATTGGTTATCCAGATACATTAATTATCATCTCAGAATAAGTGGCTTAAGTACAAGCGTTACAATCTATCGCGCGGGGCATTCTGCTGCTGCTGCTTGGTGCTTGGCCGCGCGTTAACCCTTTCACTGCCACACTACAGAAGGTTCGCCTTATAATGTGACATGATTACTACTATAAAATGAATGTATTGTAAAACAAAACATAATAGAATTCAGATTTGTTTCTCACAATTATTATAATTTTATTAAAATAAAAATAATATTGATTTTTTTTTTTTTTTTTAAAGAAGAAAAAAAAAGCAATTTCACCCCCGGCCACCAGGGGGTGCAATGCACCCCCTGCACCCCCATAAACTCCGCCCATGATCATGAGGTCAGAGGAGTTTGATGTTTAAATGTTATTTAAACATAAACAATATAATACATAATAAATGTAGGCCTATACATGATCATGCAAAATCAACAAATTGTTGTAGGAACGGTTTGGGAGAGGGAGGTTGTGAGTTTTGAGTTCCAAAAAATGTAGCTTAAAGTTTAAAGCTCAATATATAAAAACGTGGCACTTTACAGTGAACAGGAGGTCTATTTGTATTAAAAACAATAGGTTGATTTTCCTTTAAATGTCTGGAAGAGCTCAAAAATACAAATGTCAAATGATATTTTCATTACCTTTTTTTTGTTGATCTAAATGTTACTGATTGTGTTAAATGGGCATATGATATCATCTCATATCGATCGCAGGCACCTGAATCTAATCGTATCGTATTGTATCGTGAGAGACTTTGTGATATCGGCAAATATCGTATCGTTGTCCAAAGAATCTATATCGTATCGTATCATGATGAAACTGGTGATTCCCACCCCTAGTAGTTAGTAGTTACTCTCCCTCGTCCCCGCTGTCGTCCACACTCAGCTGTGAGAGAATTGTTGAATAGATACACAAATGTTCTAGAATGTTTGATTATGACATCATACTGAGCTGGACCTGTACTTTGTGACGTTATGTTATTTCGGGCATTCATAACATTATTTCGCGCGACTGTACATTGTAACGTTAACACAGCCCAGATGTCAACTGTACTTTGTAATGCTATGTTATTTCGGGCATTCATAACGTTATTTCGCACGACTGTACATTGTAACGTTAACACAGCCCAGCTGTCAACTGTACTTTGTAATGCTATGTTATTTCGGGCATTCATAACGTTATTTCGTGCGACTGTACATTGTAATGTTAACACAGCCCAGCTGTCTGTCTGTCGCGCGTCTACTGTGCCGAGTCAAGCGAGCACATTCAGCTGGGGACTAGAAAGGTGCGCTCAGTAGAGCACAGATGTCCGCTGCGCAGCCAGAGAAAAGATGGAATTAATGTACTGTATGCATTCAGAAGTGCTGAATAAATGTTTTATGGACCCATAATAGTGATTATTTATTATTTAAGTTAAGTTTTGCCATAATCATATATTTTTCCATAATCATAATGTTCCACAACATTGGTAAAAAAAATCTATTCTATGAATCATTTTTGGCCTTTCGGCTTTCGGTTTTCGGCCAACTGTTTTCTATTTTCGGTATCGGTTTCGGCCAAGAATTTCCCATTCGGTGCATCCCTAATAATTATGTAATGTCATATCGTTGGCTGTGAGAGGAGCCCCACTGCACCCAAGCAGCGCAGCCGAGTGAAACCTTGTTGGCTGCGTCACAGTCACGAAAGGGGCTACTTAATTAATTAATCCAATCCACTTTATTTATAGAGCACATTTAAAAACAACAAAGTGCTGTACAAGTCCCACAACATAAGATTAAAAAAAAATATATATATATATATATTATAATAAAATATTTTTTTTTCCTTTTTTTGAAGCTTCGAACCAAAAAAAGCTTCGAATGTCGTAAAATACGACACTGTGATCGATACAAAAGCATGTTTTAGGTTAAAAAAAATACCAGCAGGTTGCCTAAAATAGACCTTACCTTAGTCAGAAGGTTCTCTAAAATTAATAATCCCAGTCGTCCCATCGCGACCACAATTACTCGTGTATATTGGGCATGGCTATCATACGGGAAACAATAGGTTTGAGGCGATCAAATCTCCAACCGATTGCTATGTCCTGATTCACTTTGAGGGGGAAGCAGCCGGAGGTACCTCAGTACTGAAAGACAACTGAGATCCTCAGTTCAAAAGGTAGGCAATACTGCCACCTGGCGGGATTCGATCGTCATTGTAATTTTAACATGGGCAGCGGTGCCAGGGAGACACAGGCAGCTCCGAGCGAGTGTTTAGAATGGGGATCAAAGGAAAAAGATCAAAGGATCTAAAAACGAGAACTCGTTTTTGATGCTGACCGGTTGGCGACGAAACACGAGAATACTCGTTTTTTGGCAGCCAATAAGTTAAGCTGCGACCAGCAGCTCTATAGTTTGTTCGGTTGGTTGCTTGACAAAAGTGTCCCCACTCTCTAGCGGACACTGTTTTCACTCTAGGAGGCTGAAATCGACATGGATGTTGTGTGTGGGAGTGTGGGAGTGTGGGCATGTGCGCTTATTTTGTCTTGAGTTTCTTTTCTTCTGCATGTTGGTTTACTGTATAATGTGCCAGACTCCTGTTGTGTGTACTGGAAGCCTACCTTACAGTTACACTGATACATACCATCTATAGTCTCCCCTTCCCTGTTGAAACTGCCAAGTGCTTGTTCTTGTGAAGTTTGCACCATAATAATCCCATTCCCTGTTCTTTTTTAGATGGGCCAGTGGCCATGGTAGGTTCTGCAGCAATGGGAGGCATTCTGCTGGCGTTGATAGAAGGTGCTGGAATCCTGCTCACTAGATTTGCTTCTTCACAGTTCCCAACTGGTGAGTCATCGTCAATAGATTTGTGGGGCTCCGGTAGGAACACTATCGCTGTAATAACAACAATGACATTTAATTTGTCAAAATAAGCCCAACCTTCTCAATTTCAACAATGTTATTTATTTAGTAATGTTAGATATTTAAACTTCTCCACAAACACCCTCTCAAAACCTCCCTCCAGCCCTCCCACAGGGAGTGTAAAGACAACACACCAGCTGATGATAACATACAACATTTGCGACAGCTGTATGGTTGGGGGTTCCTTTCAAATGTTCCTCTAGATAGATTAGCTAGCTAGCCTATTTATGTGAGGCTACTGACCAGGGCCTCTTGTCGGCTCCTGTGTCGAAGTTCAAATCAAAAGGTGACTGTGCTTTTGCAGTCGCTGCCCTGAGACTCTGGAAGCACCTCCCCCTAAGTATTAGATATTAGTATTAAATCAGCCAATTCACTAGCTAATTTCAAGAAGCTCCTAAAGATCTGCCTTTATTCACGGACATTTTCTTAATGAAAATAAGCTGTTTAAATGCAACAAATGTTTTTACTCAACTGGATTGAAAGGTGATATAGAAATAAAGGTTTACTTACATCTGACAGAAATGTATTATATTGTATTGGAAGAGAATGTATGAAAGGCTAGAAAGATGCACATCAGTTATTTTGTATTGCCCTCATAAGACGATATAATGTCTAACAAGATACAACGTTTGTCGTATATTATGGGGTGTGACCAGGTGATTTCTCACCCACTTACACTAGTGCCACCAAGTAAAATATGAAAAATGCAAAAATAAAGTTTGCGTTGCATATTCATTATGCAACCATTGTACTCTGTCTAAAGCCCTGATTTAAATATCATATATAATATTAAGTTGATTCATCTTTCAACAACCTGATGCAGATCAATGAGAATTGAATTGTCATTATTGGTCTGATATTAGATAAATGGTGACCTAATAACAATACAGCCTGAATATAATCACATCCCTCCTTACATACAGTATTGTACATAATTGGCTATATATCAGGCACATAATTGTACATAACTCTCTGTGCTCTCTGTGCCTCTTAGTTTTCAAGGATAGTGGTTACAGGATAGTGTTCAAGGATAGTGGATACAGGATAGTGGATACGCGCCCTGCATTATTCGCTAATATAGAGTGGCAGTGGCCTCTCAGCCGTGCTCCGAAGAAAGATTGACCATGTTTGACTTGAGTGGCTTCAATTAGGGATGCAATGTGACTGATACCACGATACCAATTCTAAGCACTAACTCAACTTTTAAGTAGGCCTATTTATCGTCCAATACTGAGTACCAAATCCAATACATTTGTGTTACTGTCTGGTATAGACTTAGACCATTCGTTTTGGGTCATTGGACAAAAATTATTGAGATATAATCCATTTTCTCACTCACAACCTTTTGTATGTGTTTTATATTAGCTTTGATTTGGTTGGCTCTTGATTTTTGTATTTTTTTGTAAGTTTTCTTCAATCCCAATCCCCTGGTAGCCTGTATCTTCCCTCTCTTCCCCCCCTGATGTTTCTACCTTTTGTCTCCTTTCTCCCAGGTCCCCAATATCCTGAAGAACCAGCCCCCGCCGCCTCCATGCCTGCTCCTTCATTCGGAGATTACAGGCAATATCAGTGAAGGGGACCCCCCCCCCCCCCTCACCCACTAGACCTTTTTAAATTCCTTGCTGAAGTTAACAAAGAAAATGGAGAAGATGGGATGTTAGTACACAAGCAATTAAATTTGCACCTAACTTGACGGACTGTCTCGGAGAACTGAAGGACAAAAGTCACCTTTTCCTTTTCCCTCTTTCCAGAGCCATGTACAGAATTGCCTTTTTACCATCCTCAGCCTTGTCATTTCCATCTAGTTCACCCTGCGCTGGTTAGAATGCTGATCTTTGAGGGAAATGCTATTTGCTGGCTTGTCGGGTTACATGTGTAATAATTCCACAACCATTCATGTACAGCATGTATACCCTGCAAGTGGGACAAATTGGCGGCAGCTAGTGTTTAGTCTAGCAGCCTTGTCACCGATGGATCCTCGTGATTTTGTATTATGTCTTATCATATGTATATACAGTAAAGGCTTTCCGCATGTGTACAAGTAATGTATTGCTTATTTGCCTTAAATGTTGTCACGCGCTTGTGTTGGCCCCTTTTCCAAATTACACACTTTAGGCTGGCCTTTTTTTATTTGATTTTACTCAGGGGTATGAAGGCAAACATTACTGTCCCTGGGCTATTTAGTTTAGTTTTTCTTAGTGATTTATTTATTTTTAGTTGTAAAGAATTGTATGGGGTAGTTTTGTCAGATGCAGCAATGCTTTCATGTTCGACGTACTAATATATGGAAATAACTGCTAAAGGCAAAGGATAGATCTGGTACACAAGGATGGCACTGGCGTTACTACCAATGGAAAAACTCAAGCAAGGGGTTGATAAACATTTAATCTGTATTACAGATTGAACTATATGATACGACAATAAAAAAAAATTAAACAAATACTGTTGTAGCCTTATGAATACACCCAATAACAGAACTGATAGTAATCCCATTGCCATAGTATTTGTGCTTGTCTTGAGTCTTTTGCAGTAGAATCATTGAGTGCATTTGTAGGTTTTTCATTACCAAAGCCTACACAATGAATGCTGCTGAAATGGATTGCTCATCCCCCCCACTAGAGGGTAGTCCTGACATAGATATACTGTTTCCACTTACACATTGTGTAATTGACTACTATTGTATGATTTATTTAAGGTCAGTGCATATTAGGGGACACTTTCATCTCATAAGACAACATTCTTGAAACATGTCTGTGACACAGCTTTTTGTGAAACAGCTCTTTGAAGTAGGACTAATTGCAGGTGGCAGGATGAATAAGAACCCAAATGTGCTGATGAACTGCATAATTTCTTATTCCCTCCAAGTGATCAGCTGGCCTGGGAGACATAAGGATAATGTACGTGATGTCTGAGATCAAAGTGTGAAATGTCTTGAAAGATTATCTCAAATCATGTTCTGACCTGGGACAACATATTTAATGTCTAAAAAAAATGCCAGCAAATGTATTTAGGACTTCTGACATCTCACCAGACTGGGGGGGGGGGGGGGCGACGTTTTTTTTCTCCTTTTCTTTCATAGTCTCCTAGAGTAAATTGATATTCTTGACATTCATAAATATGCACCTGAATGAATGAATGAATGAATGAATGAAAACTTTATTTAACAATTGTGTGTATTGAGCCGTACTGTATTGTACCCATTCTGCAATCTGTTAAGACCAGAGAAAGACGTTTGTCTTGTTTACATCAGGGTCCCCCATTTTCAATTCATAGTGAATTGAACCTGCTTATCAATATGCTGGTAACAGAAACGGCCCACTAATTAAAAACGTCATTTGTTGACTTGCACTGACTATTCGCAGTTGCCATGCAAATGATCCCGAACAAGTGCACAACAATCTGTCATTGGCCTTTTAAGAGAAATGAGAACTGGTTGGGCATCATGACGTCACTCTGCTGCGCACAGAGGCCGAGGGGAAGCTGACACTTGCGGAGCGGCGAGAGACAGCGAGCGAGAAACGGTGAGTGGAGAGACGGCGAACTTTACCAAGATAATAAAGGGTGTCACATAAGTCATTTGCGACAAGAGCATTCGGCGTTACAATAACTGAGTGAATAGGCAACTATGGCTCTGCGTATGTTAAGTTAGTGTATTATATTTAGTCTGCAATGAGAGGACTTCGTAGAACCGGACTGTGCAGCGCTGCACTCCCGTTTGAGTCAAGGCCGGGCGGAAGGGCAGGTAGCGTGAGCTAGCAGGCGGCTAACGCTGCCCGGAGCAATAATGCAGCTAGTGCCTACGTGTGGCTGTAAGATATGCCCTCGGATATTACAGCGACGAAGGACACATGGCTTTGATGTGCATACTCGGGTCTATGTATCTGCCGCTCTAGTTATGTTTTGATAATAACTTGTACTAAGAGAAGGAATGTGTCGGAGAGCTAACGCTAAGCTAGTGTCGGCGGCCCGTCTCGTTGAGCCAGCGAGCTAGTTAGCGCTATGTAGCTAACGAGCTAGTTAACTGGACTTGGTCTATTGACCGGTGTGCGGAACAACGGCATATATACATGATACAATACACTAATACCAATGTCACCGATTAAAGGTGGTCGTGGCCTCTGTGGGGTTGTCTCGGTTCTCGGGTCCTGATGTAATGTATAGAATGTGTGGAATGTTATGGAAGCTGCGTTAATAAAATAGCAAAACACGGAACGCAGATTGGAATGTGTCCCGCTGCGGGTAATAGACAGATCCGCACATAGCAGGGAGTTACCACCATGACCTGGGGTGATCAACGTGTAATAATGCCACTGCAGTGATGACACCAGCTAGTAGTAATAATCAATACGATGATCGGTTTAAATGGCTCTCTCTGGTTGGGGTTCACGACGTGCCACAGCAGCCTGTTGCAGATGAATCCAGTAGCAGAGAGGGGACTAGGGAATGGGAAATGTGGGCAGTTTTTCTGTCCACAATTTACAAATCATAAATATATTTATATACTGCGAGTCTCAATCATGACACCTTAGGCGTAAGAAGGTGGTCACCTAGACATAATAGTATATTTATACTGTCTACGCTAGGCAGACAATACCCAAAAGGTGTTCGCTTCGCACCCTGACGTCGGCCTCACCCTGTGCCCCGGATCTCTAAGGCCGGGCTTGGCTATGAGATACTGGCTACAAACCTACTTCCCCAAGCAGGCTGGCTCTGTCTGGGATTTTGAACCGGGACTGAAACAGTCTATTTTAGTAGAGTACTACTCCTTTTCCATCCTATCAGCATGAGACATACTGGCCTGACTGGTGCTATGGAAAGAGGATGTGGTTACAGCAGGTCAACAACACAGATGCATCTGTCTGACTGATTGACTGACTGGCAGTAGTCACCAGTCTTTGTTTGCAAATTCAGTGATGGTCACAAGTTTTTTCCCCCCTCAGTTTTGGTTTCATTGCTAAGTTGGAAGTTAACACATGATGCAGAAGTAAATTACCAGGCAGTTGTCATACAGTATTATGTTTCTTATTAGTCATCTCTGTCGTCGTAATTGAGGAATCCTAACTCGGGTGAGAGGGAAGTTTTAAGATTCTGGGCAGAGTGTTTGGTTGCATGTGTTATCAGTTCAATAGCCTACTGTCATCTATGTTGCCCCAGAGAGTTATAACTGGAGAAATGTCCTCATTACTCAGAACTCTTGATCTCGTCTTGAGCCAGATTCTGAGAACTAACAGTGCATTTTATTTGTTGATGGCAATGTTACACCATAGTAATTGTTAATTATATCGCTCAGGCTTGAAGCTGTTATCAGCATATATGGTTATTTCCCAGAAGTCAATGCTGGGGAGCGTTCTTGCTTTAGCCTTTTGCAAATGAGTAATAGGGAAAGACGTGATGAGAGGTTGTTATGGTGGCGGTGATGAGTAACTACTAGCATGGTATCAGGTTGAATTGGCTTCAGCAGCAGTACAACTGTTTCTCACTTGTTTTTTTTTTATTTTTTCTTCTAACCCCAAACCTCAAGTGGCCCAGTGATGCAGAGTGAAATGCTTGTAATTGTTATATGACTCGTATAGCGAGCAAACAAGAAGATGGCATGATAGTAGTTAGCGTCATTCTGCATGGCAGGATGGATGTGTGGTTTTTCACCATCCGCTCTGGGCGGTAGAGATGGAGAGCAGCCGTCAATCAAACCCCCCCCCCAGCTGAGTCAGATGCCATGACAGCTTCATTGCCCCCTCGGACGGGCCTTGCCGGACCAGGATGGAACACATAGTGGATCCCGAAGTCTAAATTGGCTGACTCGAGATTTAGGCGAATGGCTGTGATGAATCGTTGATGCCCTAATTTCGTTGTGTGCCGCTTGCTCTTAGCTCTTAGCCAGCTCTCTCTCTCTACTTTAACTTGTGTAGTTTTGAGACGGAGGCCTGTTCAGACGCACATTCTGTATACAGTTCTGCCTCTTCCCTTCCCCAGCCTTACATGGAGACATACTTTCGTCCATAGAGAGGGTGAGTGATGCAGTGATGTCACGGTGGTGGAGTGTTTTCTGCGGCCTGACCGTGGCTTTTCCATCTCACCTTATTTGCTGGAGTTACTACGAGAGTGATGGTGGCGGTATGTTTGTTTTGTTGGGAACGACGGTGTGTAGTCCAGAGAGCCGCAGAAAGAGGGAGAGTTTTAGTCTCAAGGAGATGTCCTTACATGGCCTTGAGTGTGTGTGTGTGTGTGTATGTGTGTGGGCAGGCAGGCAGGCAGTTGAGAGACTGCAGCTTGTTTTTCTGCTATGAAATCGGCTATAAAACATGTGCAGAGGAGATGTTGGAGAAAGAGCATCATAGTTGATTGTGGTCTTTTTTACAACAGCTGTTTGCTTGGTGTACATTAGCATGCATTAAGGCCATGGTTAGACTAGTGTATTCCTGGCGTTTTTTATACGTTTTTGAATACGTTTCATGTCCCTATTACACAGAAATGCGTTTTTTGGCGTTTTTTTGTGGATACGGCTGAAACGCAAAATTGTGTTTGCGTTTTGGAGAAACGCAAAAAAACGCGTCGACAACAGCGTGTAGTCTGCACGGAGCCGTTGTTGCGAAAACGCCCATGCGCAGTCAGCGACCGAAACTAAAGCCCGCCGCCCGCCAGGGGCGGTCTGTTTTTACCTTTGGCGCATGACACTTAGAGGGCTGCCCGCCGTGTGGCGTGTAGACGTGTAGTTCATAAGCAGGCCCCTAAAAATATTTGTATGCGAACGGTAAAAATCAATTACGCGCACGCTGTGCGAATACAGATTATAGCCTCTCGTCTTTTTTTTCCTCCGCTGCGAGATCGTTAAAAAACTACAAGTCCCACATTGCACTCAAGCCAACGGTCCAATCACAGTAGAGTGAAGTGACTGGTTTCATGGGAAATAAAGCAAATGACCAATCGGAAGCTCTCATTTTTCTTGTTTACTTCCTGAAACTCCGCGATCAGGGCTCTCGTTTTCCGAGACACCAACTTATTATAGTCTCTCTTACCAATAGCAATAGATTTTAGAACACCTAGATTTATCGATAGCAATAGTAATATAACGTACGGTTAATGCAACAAAACGAATGCCTTGCTTTGTTAATCATAACGTTGATGCAGTAGCGTATGTCGGTGTGTTGGCTGTAACGGACATGACAATAACATAACGTGTACACATTAAAATTGCGATAATCTATTCTAACATTTTCAAATCGATGCAGTTGAATTTCCCCCTTAGGATCGATGCATTGTTACACCCCTACACCAAAGTCACTGGCCCACTGTGTATCTGTGTGTATAATAACTTGGCTAGCGTTATCAACAGCAGAGGTGGGCAATGGGTCCAGCTGCAGCACCGGAGTGCAAGCGATGTGATGTAATTGGCAGACTCGACTGTCAATCAATGGTCTACCTGACACGCAAACTCAAACAATGTTTCTGTACTGGAGGTGTGATTGATTGATTGATTGAAAACTTTATTAACAGATTGCAGAATGGGTACAATACAGTACAGCTCAATACACACAATTGTTAAGGGGATGCAGACCAGAGAAAGACTTTCGTCTTGTTTACATCAGGGTCCCCCATTTCAATTAATCAGGAAAGTGTACAGTAGGAAAGTGTACAGTATTTCAATAGGCAACCCTGAAAGGATTATTTTTCTAGAAGAGCAACACAGCCAAAACAGACAGTGGAGCTGTTTGCAGATAGCAAGCATTTTGACTTATTGCGTGGTGGCGATGTCTCGCAGATAATACAACTACAAGTATGATTATATAATATATATATTTTATTTAAAAAAAAATTGTATATATAAAATATATATTGGCAGGTAAGAAATATGCTTGGCGGGTAGACTCTTCCCATCTACCCGCCACTGGCCGGTGTGTCAAAAAGTTAATTTCGCTCCCTGTGCGCAGTAGATACCATCTGCGTGCCCTTCCGGTGACAACAGTGTGTGTGTTTGTGTTTGGGACATAGCCCCGTGTCCCAAATAGCTTCAGCTACCATGTGTTGTCAAGTTATTGTTATAAGGACCCCAGTCCAAGCTACAACAGTCTGCATTCCCTTAACAATTGTTTGTATTGAGCCGTATTGTATTGTACCCATATGCAATATGTTAAATAAAGTTTACATCCATTAATTCTGCTAGCATTACCGATTGCATGAGCAGCTGGCTAACGTGAGCTATCAGGATTCAGACCCTGTTAGCTCAGAGCTCCTCTTTCAACTTAACAAGCATTAAACAAAATGGCCCAGTCATCTATTCACCTTTGTTTAATACACACAGCGTTGTCTCTAATGTTATCTAACTACTGATAGCTCGCGATATCATCAGTTTGGTGCTGGCTAAGTAGCGTGAGCTAACGTTAGCTTCTAGCCACAATGCTATATTGTTATAATGGCATACTCCATTGACGTTAGCATGCAGCTAACAATGCTACCGATCTTTTTTTAGACTAAACTATCCGCTCTTGGTGGTCACTTGTGTTGATGTTAGTTTTGTTTCATCAACAAATGACAGGCAGAACACACAGTGAATGTATCCGTTTTGTTTATTGCACTTTTATTAGGCTTTGCTGAAAAAGAATTGCTGCATTGGGTAACTAGGCAAAAGATGGTGGCCGGCTTGTTGACATTTGCTTTGCAGGCACATTCAAGTTCTGATTGGTTGAAATTGCCTTCATGTTTGCCACCTACTGCCACCTACTGCTTTGGCAGTGTACTACATCAGTGTGCTCGGGTGACAAAAACAAAAAAAAAACAAAAGTGTGACTCGAGGCGCACGACGTCGCGGCGAAACGCATATGACAACAATACGAAGATGATACGAAAGGTGTAACCGCCGCCTAAGTCAAGTGCAGGCCTATGAGAAGGGGTTAGATACAGGTTAGTTCTATGAGAAGGGGTTAGAGACAGGTTAGGCCTGATTGTAAGATGAGGTATGGTTTGTTTTAACCCAGGTCATTAGGGTCAAGTAGGGTGGCATTTGTGGTTTGGGAGGCGTGAGACCTGACCACAACCCTATATTCTCAGGAACTTTAATTATAGGCTAAATTATAGGCTTAAGTTGTATAGCCTCATGTCTGTGTGATGTAGGCATAGCAAAGGTTCTCAAAACTCTGCCTGCCTATGTTTGAAAAATATACGCTAGTAGTCTGTCTTTCAACCTGGAAAGTAGGATTGTATACACCCCAGGTTACTGCGATTTTGATTCTTAAAGAGGTATTTAGCTGTTTTTTAACCTGAATCCTATCCACCCGTTGTGCGAAGGACATGTGATAATAATCAGGACATGAGACTTGCCGATGTGCTATGTGTCTCTAGAGCTCTGCCGCATCGACAGTCCAAGAAACTCCACTGGATGATGTCCGGAAGAGCAGACCTCTAGTGAAGTGCAGGAGCTATTTCCTCAACTAGTAGTGCTGCAGTAGTAGGCCAGACTCCAGGAGAGTTGAAGAAATAGTTGAGGAAATGGTGTCTACAGTTCAGTAGAGGTCTACTACATCACACTGGTAAGTTTTATGTCCAATTCCGTTGTCACATGTCCTCCTCAGTCACAACAGAACACAGGATTCAGGTTAAATGGACCTTTTTAAGGCAACAATTTAATATTTGGCGACATCACTAGTAACATGATCAGTATGATATGTTGATCCAGCAAATATTCATGTTGCAATATTTCTATCGGATGACAAACGCAGACAGTACAACAATGAGTGTGAGAGAGTGCAGTTTTATTTGGAAAAACCTCAAGCACCTTTCTTTCAATCTGGATAGAAAAATTACAAAGGAAGCATATTGAATTGCCTTGTTTTATGTTGTTTTAATGATTTTATTTTATTTTATTGACAACATACATAACAACATTTTGACAGATCAACATTTGTATTGTCCTTGTCAGGGATACATTTTATTTTTTATCCAATTAATCGTTTGCATAAATGATAGATTCATCCACTATCAAAATAGTAGTTATTTGCAACCTGAATGTGCATTGCATCTGATTTAATTGGACCTGTGCCGTTTGAATCAATGTATGGATCACTCCTAGGAACCAGGCTCGACATTACATTTACCAATACTCATTATGTCATGTGGATTCCACACCCAAGTTGGGCCAGCCCAGTAGCAACCTATTTTGGTGCCGACAGTGACCTTAGTTAATGTAGTAACCAGGCCCTGTTGGGCCAGTACCCAGTAGCAACCTATTTTGGAGCCGACGGTGACCTTAGGTAAAGTAGTAACCAGGGCCTGTAGGGTATGTTTCATCAGTCTTCATTTCATCCAGCCTCTTGTGAATAAAAATATGAGGATTTAACCCTACAGCTACAGGAGTGAAAATCCTCCATAACGACTCAGGGGAAGCATTCTAATAATAATCTTATAGCCACTCTCCCAGAGGGGGTTCCTGACGTCATCAGCCTTCGCAGGGATTAGGCCACAGTGTTCATACAAGGAACATGATGTATGGATCGCTGACAAGTAGGGCCTCGTCTAAAAATCTCAGTTTGTGACTGTGCAATGCATGGCTGTGTGTCAGTTTACCATGTATGACACCGTGTGACATAGTACGTCTGACGTTATGTGTGTCTATGCGACGTGCTTAGAATACACGCAACTTTGTCTGTGTGACTACTGACTAGTACACACGCACTCTAATTCGTACTCAAATGTTTACGCCTTTTTAAGCGCAGACCGTGCGCAGGGCTCTCGCAGCAGACCTCTCCACTATTCCCCCGACACGACGCTCCTCCCCGAATCGTGTGAGAAGAACTTCTCTGCGTGTGGAGGATTAGCGAGCAGTCGGGAGGTCCTCAGTCCCCACTCTGCCCCCCTGAACAGAGAGACGTGAGAGTGTGGTGCTGGAGGTGAAGAGTAAGAGAGTGTATGAGGGTGGGATCATCTTCTTCTCAGAACGGCTGGGGATTAGCTTCTCTATCATCTCCGGCTAGGCAATGCTCTCTTGTCCCTGTAGGGCCAGCTTGTAACAGGAACTGCCCCCTGATCCTCCAACCCGCTTTCCCCAATTTCCAGTACGCTACACTGTTCCCGATCAGGAAGCTGCAGTGTCGGTGCCTCCAGGGTTTCCTGAGTTTTTCCCTCCATGATTGTTGTGTTTATTAAAACCAGCTGACTTTGTAGTTGCTTTGTAGGCCATTTGTTGTTTTCTGCGGTATAGCCTAGCCATAGGTTCAGGTTGAGAAATCATCTGGTAAGTGATTGGTGCATGGTGGGAATCGGCAGAGCTCCCAACAGCGCAAAGGTGTCAGGATACTTGCGTTGTGTCATGATAATGCTGTGATTTGTTCATTTCTGTTCTGGTGTTCATTGATTTAGAGTGAAAAGCAGATAATACCCCTTAAGGTGATTCGATGTGGAAATGAGACAAATGGTTATCCAAAAAAAGAAAAAGCATGAATAGGTTCTTAGATGAAACCCAAGATCTATCGGCCCTTCGAGCTTCTTATCCAGGACCCTTTTATTGCCATTCTCATGAGAACATAAGTTGAGAGAATGTTGCTTTGTGGCCTTTTCTGAGAGAGAAACTTCAGGAACAAAGGCTCTCCAACCCCCACTGCTCCAACCAAATCCCAGAGAAAGTAACCTGGTCCCAGGTCTTATGGCCTCTCTGTAGAAAGCCCACTCCCTGGTGACCCAGTTGGCTTCTCGTTACATCACAACGTGTGCCATGAGTCGCAGCCCCCATGTCGCTTAAAGGAATATTCCAACGATCACCCCCTGCCCCCATTGTCATTTTCCACTTCCTCTGGCCGTTGTCTATCACTGTGGATATATGTTGTTATTCTACAACAGTAGAATTTGAGCGCGAATAGACACTGAGAATCAGACCGCGGAGTGCTCAGGGTGTGTTTCTTCAATGCATGATGATGGCCAGATGATTGTGTCATAAAGAGGCGTGTTTGCAAAAACTCTTTGTATCCTCTCTCTTTGGTTCCCCCCCACACACATACACACACACTAAACACAGCTGGTTTGTGTTAGAGAGGGTCACATACTCCTCACCTCCTCCACCCTGCAGCACTTCTACTTATGGGTGTTCCCTCTGTTATTGTGTTGCTTCTTGTCCCTCTAGAGTGGAAAACCTCTTATGACTGGCAGGGAAAACTCCTAATTTTTCTCTCTTTACGCAATCACTTTGAGCTGATTTCTTATTTTTTTTTGTTTTCCGTCCCCCTTCCCATCTTCATAATTTCCCTTTTTTCTGTCTGCCCTCTTTCTGTGCTCCTCTCCCTCTTTCTCCAGTGCAGACTGTTGGGCTGTCCGGTGAAGCGATCCTGCCATGCGTGAATACAAGCTAGTGGTGCTAGGCTCGGGAGGTGTGGGCAAGTCCGCTCTGGTGAGTATTCTCTCCCTCCTCCCCATCCTCCAGACCCACTTCCTGCTCATGACGGGCCTTTGTAGCACTGGCCAAGTCCACCATCAATCAATGGCCAAAAGACAATATGCTGCCGAGAAGGTTTTTTTGGGGGGGGGGGGGGGGGGGGGGGGGGAAGCTTCTATAGTTTAGTTTGAGTTCATTTGCATAGTGGTTATGATAATAAAATACAGTGTTTATTGTGCAGGAGAGGAAAGAAGCCTGGAAGGCTTGTTTAGAGTTCTCCCATTAATTTCAACAAGTCATAAAAACATCCCAACATCACTGATTTAAATGTAAGCTTGCCTCTCACGTGTTAACCCTTTCAATACCACACTACAGAAGGTTAACCTTTCACTACCACACTACAGACAGTTAACTGTCTGTAGTGTGGTAGTGAGAGGGTTAACCCATTGTCGTGTGGCTTCTGTTAGGGCTGGGCGATATGGCCTAAATATGATATCACGATATTTTCTGACCTTTCGGCGATACACGATACACATCACAATGTTTTTTTTTTTTACCCCAAACAATTCATTATGAGGCTTACCAAGACAGTATTTGAGTTTGCAAGCTAACATTAAAGACAAAATAAAATACCCATGCATTTAGCATTTTTATATTATATATTAGATTTAGATTATTGGATTATTAGATTATATATTGCATATATTTAGCAATGAGATATTATGTGATTTAGATATGAAATATGATGAATTGAAAATGGGGGACCCTGATGTAAACGAGACTAAAGTCTTTCTCTGGTCTGCATCCCCTTAACAATTGTATGTATTGAGCTGTACTGTACCCATTCTGCAATATGTTAATAAAGTTTTAAATCAATCAATAGCATTTTAATGAAACTACTGTATATATGTATGTCTCTAAATGTTTTGATGAATTGAAAATGGAGGACCCTTATGTAAAAAAGCCGAAAGTCTTTTTCTGGTCTTCATCCTCCTGTACTGTATTGTACCCATTCTGCAACCTTTTAATAAAGTTTTCATTCATTCATTCTGACGGAAAACATAATAATTTTGATTGACAGTCGAGTCTGCCAATTACGTCACACCGCTTGCACCCGCCCTGCTGTTCTTAGCACCAATCGGCAAGTGCTATTAGTTTTTGACTTCCTGAATGTCCTGTGTGCTGACAACAACAAAGCTACTAACATTAGCTCCCCGCGGCCGTCGAGTAGGAGACCAGTGCTCCGCAGGATGACTAAATGAGGCATAATGATTTTACTACAACGAATGTTATAATAAAAGCCTTTCCATACATCTGTCTGATTGAAAACTTTATTAACAGACCGCGGAATGGGCATATCTCAGCACGGGCTGAGATATGAACGAGTAACGTGTGGACAGATTGACGGGACACTATCCTCTTGGGCAAAACATCACGATATCCACTAGGGGTGGGACGATACATCGATCCAGATCGATACATCGATGTAATTATCAACGATCGAATCGGATCGATGCGATGTAATAAGATCGATTCATATCGATACTCTTATTTTGAAAATCCTGTGGCGAGTCTCATAACTGATTGTGTTAAATGGGCATATGATATCATCTCATATCGATCGCAGGCACCTGAATCTAATCGTATCGTATTGTATCGTGAGAGACTTTGTGATATCGGCAAATATCGTATCTTTGTCCAAAGAATCGATATCGTATCGTATCATGATGAAACTGGTGATTCCCACCCCTAATATCCACGATACGTTGAAAAAGTGTATCGTTAATGAACTGTACCCGATATTTATATAATATCGTCATATCGCCCAGCCCTAGCTTCTGTATTGTCGCAGTGAAAGGGTTAACAATTTGGTAGTGAAAAGGTTAAGGCGTATTTTGTAGACTTGAATTGTGGAGGTTGTTTTTAAGCCTTTTTAAAATATTTTCTTCTCATGATGTGTGTTTCCACTCCTTCTCTAGCTTGAGGGTCATGTAGCGATGTGTCCACAAGTTTGCCATGCGGATTCAGAGCTAATCACAGGCTCGTAGATATGAATATGTTTTTCTCCTTGCCGTCTGGAGGTCATTAATGCTAGTGAAGTGCTGTATATCCAGCTGGCTCCAACAGGTGTCACCGTGTCAGGTTAATCCTCCAATTTGGCAGGACCTGACAGGGCTGTACGCTAAGCTTTTTCACTAGGGGCACACTTATTTTTTAGGGGCAAATTTTTTAATAACAATTTTACCATTATTAAAGAAATATGTTCCTCCTGCCTCATTACTGTGGTCCTTTTATTTAACATTTAAGTGCGTTTGTTTTCAGGTTTGTATCTTTTATAATGAACCAACTGAGAGTGTGTAAATCACTAATAGAACAAAAACAACAAACTGTGTGTGTGTGTGCGCGCGCTTGTGTAGTGCTCCTTGAATGAGATCACCACAACACACACACCATTGCATTAATCAGGAGGACAAGAAACTCTGCATACATTTGTTTCACAATGAAAAGTGCTTTAGAAATCAAATGAATTATTATTGTAAATAACCCCATGAAAGGTTTATTATTTGTATGGGTAATTACCTGCTTCATATTTGTGATGTTACTGGTTTCAGTGTGTGCCTAAAGTGATCAATGTGTTGGGCCGTTTATAGAGATCTATGCCAATTAATGTTTATGTATATCCGGGACTTTTTTTAATAAGAATTGAGAGGTATTTGTATATGTGACCTTTATTTTGAAAACCGTGTTGCGACGCAACCTTATTTACATTTGCGCTTTTGACAGTGAAATGTTCAGTCCAACTTAGCTGGAAGGAAAGACTAATCAAAAAGGTTTAATTGACCCGTATGAGGCTCTTACGGTAGGACTACTCACCTAATGCATAGCTGAACCTGAACGTTAGAAGTGTCCGTGTCCCCGTCAATCAATCATCACATCATCACGTCAATCATCATCATCTTATCATCTCTCCACATCGGACGTGGTTGTCATAAGATGGACTGATATCCACTCCGTTGTTCTTGCAGAGCAAAATTTGCATCTTAAATGTATTGAAATGAGGTGCTTCTTTGGCGATGCAATAGCCCATATTGAAAGGAAGAGAGGCCACATTCAGTTTCGTTTTGCTAGGAATTATGGGATTTGGTGTTGGATGTATAGACTACGCAGATAGGGACATGGTCTTTAATCGCACGATAAACTACAAGTACCAAGTATATAGCGTGACCCAGATTCACTCCACACACAAATCTTTTTTTTCACTCAGGCTATCGGTGATCGCAGTAAATTCATTCATTGCCGACAGATTATTTCATAGCACCACGACATTGTGTCGCACTGTACAGCCTTGGTTGTAGGCTAATGTTTTTTAAAAAATGTATCCAATTTGTATGGATTAATTTAGGAGTGAAATGCGAATGACGGGTTGAAATCACAACTCACAACGTTGCTCCCAAATAATATTTCCAACTCGCAACGGCCAAATTAAGGGGCAATTTGCGACGAGATCATCGCAGTGTACAGCCCTGCCTGACATCTTCGCACCTTACGTTGTGTTCAGGTGACGTCAGTGAACCCCTAACATTAATTAGTGTCTAGCAGGGCTCGAGACTAACGATGTCCCGTCGTCCCGGGGACGATCGAATATTGATTTGGGACGAACAGAAATCTTTTTTGGGACACAAACGGGACTGAGAGGATTTTATTTTTTTCACAGGAAATGTCAATTAGCCGACTCTCAGTGCGCGCATATATATATATGAATTATTCTACGTTAATAAAACATACCTGGTGATCAACTACAGTTTGCTGTAAACATTATGATATGTGTGTAGCGTTCTGATAACGACGGCTGCAGCGGGAGCTGGCTCATGCTGGATTTGCGAATAGCATGCAGCTGCAGAGCCGCAGAGCCAGGGGCGCTTTCAGGTCCGGTCACAGGCCCGCTCAACAGCGCCCCCCACCCAACGGCTGAAAGCACATTTATCATTGTTTTTGCAAAGGATTTACGATTGCCTGCTATTGTATCCCAGTGAGAGCATGCAGGGGAATTGTAGCTTAGCTCAATACTGGACCGATCAGTGAAATGGTAGACAGACCGCGCATAGGGTCTAAGGTCCAAAATAGCAAAGTTATCCTTTAAATACAGTGTCTGCTAATGCTGTATATAGTCAAGCATCTGCTATGCAGGGGGAGGGAGAGAGACAGGAGAAATGTGGGCGATTATCGGCTATTGGCAATCTCGCAGGTTGATGACAGGACAGTAGAATATGGAGCACATGGCCCGACTCTATTCTAGATGGACACAGTGCTTCCACAGTGCTGCTGTAGTTCTTCCATATGTGCTGCTCTCTGGATGTTTTGATTTTGAAAGGGAGGTCGCATTGATCTGATGCCTTGGCCTGCGTCTTCTCTTACAGACGGTCCAGTTCGTACAGGGAATCTTTGTGGAAAAATACGACCCAACAATAGAAGACTCGTACAGAAAGGTAAGTGTCCTGTGGGGAGAGAGAGAAAGTGAGTGTTTGTGTGCAGGGCTGGAATGAGCTGATTGCTAGCAGCTGGCCTGCAGGTTCACGTCATTATTATGTGTTGCTCTTTCTCTCTTTCTCTCATTCACTTGCTTTCTCTCTTCACTTGCTCTCTTGGACCATCTTTCTCTCTCTTTCTCTCGCCCTCTCCATCTCAGTTATTTTCTCTCGCCATGTCTCTGTCTAGTAAAAACCCTTTGCCGACAGTCTTGTCTCCATACCTGTCCCCCTAACATGGTGTATTTTGTCCTCTCCCCTATAGCAAGTGGAGGTAGACGGGCAGCAATGTATGCTTGAAATCCTGGACACAGCAGGCACAGTGAGTAATGACTGTCCTTCTCTACTGTGTCCCAAAGGAGCCCAGTGTGTTGTAGACGGGGATGGAACCTACAGGATTATTCTGGGTGTTTTCAACCTAGATCAGACTTTTGTTTTTCTGGGTGTCTCGTCAGTACAACAGGGCAACAGACGAAGAATGTTGCCAACAACACAGTAGAAATAGAGAAAATGAAAGGGTCAGCCTACATTGAAATTCTGACTTTTTGAGGAGAATGCAACTCTACTGTTAGGCTGTTCTAATGAGACTATAATCCTATGAATCTTGACAAACAAAAGCTGATGGAAACAGTTGACCAGGCTGTAGGTTGTGGTGCTAGAACTGAGAACTTGAAGTGAGGTGCGCACACATCAGCCAGCCTATGTCTTATTTTTAGACTTATCAAACATCATTATAAATTAATGTATCAATAAAGCCCTTTGGCTCTCTTCTGTTGTAAACCTTATAGACCAATTGAACAACACGTAGCCATGGCAGTTTTCTAAAATACAAAACGTGATTTATGTTAAGGGGAACGCAACAAGCAGTGCAAATCCTTAGGCTTTCTTTGGGTCAGTTCACTGAACTCTACTTTGAGAGTTACTCTACTACTTTGGTTTTATTTATTTCATTAAAAAAGAATTACGTGGAGGAAATCTCAAGGCAGGATTATCAATATTTATTGTATTGATTCAAAGAACATGAATTGAATCAGGATTCAGGAGAGACTTTTACAAACCGTAATGCCATCCAGCCTGTGTCATATTAAGTGAGGCCCTACATCAATCAAAGCAAATGTAATCTCTACAACAGCGTTGTACAGAGCTCATGGCCTCTCTCCGCTCCTTCGCCTACAGGAGCAGTTCACAGCAATGAGGGACTTGTACATGAAGAACGGCCAAGGTTTCGCCCTGGTGTACTCCATCACAGCACAGTCCACATTCAATGACCTGCAGGACCTGAGGGAACAGATCCTACGAGTAAAGGACACAGAGGATGTGAGTAACCACCTGTATTAGACCCTCATCTGTTCATCCCATTCACACCTGTATTAGACCCTCAGCTGATCTCATTCATATTTGGAATGCATCTACATTAGTCATACTTGCCATTGCCATCAGTAAATAGGCAATAGTACATTGTTCTCTGTTGTCAGATTCACATGTAGCGTTGGCCTGACATGTTCCTTTTCTTGTGAGTCTCAAGTCACACCTGCAACACTACGTGTCTCATTCTCGCTTGTCCAAGTCGTGCCTTGTAGACCAATCCTCCTTGCTTGCACCGTTCACCACAACTCCTATTGAAAGGAGGGCAAGGTTGAAAAAGAAAAAAAAAAAACACAGATGGGTGAGACACACTCGCTGCCCACTTGTAGGTTAACCAGTAAAATAATGGTCAGTCTCAACCAAAACGACATTATTGTGTTTCTGTGGGCTTGTGAGTAGTATGTTGAAAATGTTGAGGCAAGCTTCCAAGTTCCAAGGCTGTCAGTGCTGAGCTGTAATGGCAGAATATCAAGAATGAATAATTTAGGTCAGCTCGTTCGGCCAGCAATGCTACCAGCCTATTATGATGTCTGTAGAAGTCCAAACATGTATAATTAGTATTGTAATTATGTATTTTGTGGTCAGTATTCAGTTGGGGTGGAAATCCTTAGGAATCAATTATGTATATTATATTTTAATTCTACATTGCTATTAACCTTCATATTACAAAACCTGCATATTGTGAGACTTTCTGCTTGGCTTATCTTGTCAATCTTACCATTAATTAGTTATTATATCAGCAAATGATCAAAGCTTCATTCTTCCTGTGTGCAAAGTTTCAATTTGACGGGTAGATAACGGCTGTGGGCTAGATAGGTTTTCTAAATGTCCTCGTCCGAGACTAACTGATTTTCAAAATGAACGGATTATTTTTTCTATCGATTTTCTAAATGAGCGTTGGACCACTATTTCTATAAGCGATTTTCTAAATGAGCGTTGGACCACTATTTCTATAAGCGATTTTCTAAATGAGCGTTGGACCACTTTCTATAAGCGATTTTCAAAATTAATGTTGGACGACTATTCCTATAAGTTATTTTAAAAATGAACGTTGGACCACTATTTCTATAAGCTATTTTCGAAGCGTTTGGTTTAGCCGTAATGTGATGACAAAGTTGGAACCATATCACAAGACTGAAAACGGACAAAATACTGTGTTTATTTATTTTGGGAATACATTTTTTAAACCTAGACAGAATCTTGATTCCCGATTGGCTGTACTAAGTGAGGTCCTCGCGACGTACAAACCGGTGTACCCGGTTTTCAGGAGGTTCCAGACGTGTCTTTCTATATGATTATGTATTCCACTCTTAACTCATTAGAATGCCATCTAATCCCGTAATCGCCGTCGTCTGACTGAGCAGTTGTGTGATTCCACTAACTAAGGGGGAGAATGTCTTTGCCTCAGTATGGGCAAGTCTGTGCTGAGTTATGCCTTTTGCACACAGTGTGGTTTCCCCTGTAAATCTCCCTTTTCGACTTGGATCTGCAACAGTACGAACCAGAAGAGGAAATGTAATCTCGCTAGTTTCCTTCTCGGTTTCTCTGAGCAGCACATCCACATTTCTGCGTACTCCTGGCCGAGTTAGGAGACAGGGAGCGAGGGAGTGAACTCTGTGTCCCCTCCCCGGGCCGGGCCAGGGCCGATAGACCCGTCGGCAGGGTCCAGGATGCCCTTTTTTGGTGATCTCTGGAGGGAATGAACATTACCATAACCCCCACTCTCTCCATCTCTCTCTCACACTCACTCACTCTCGCTTCCTCTCTTTCGCTCTCTCTCCCTCGCATCCTCTCTCAATTTCGCTGTCTCTTTTGCTCTCTTTCCCTCGCATCCTCTCTCTTTCTCTCTCACGCTTTCTGTCTCTCACACATCAGTGGTCTGTAAACCCTCTTTATTCCAGCACCATGTCCTTATGAGCCCCCACCCTCTTCTCTCTCTCTATCTCCCACTCTTTCACTCTCACTATTTCCCCCCATCTCTCTGTGCCAATATTCTCCTCTGCACTTTGTTTTGATTGGCTTTTCAGCGCCTGTCGCTCTCTCTGCCCCCCCCCCCCCCCCCCCTCTCTCTCTCTCTCTCTCTCTCTCTCTCTCTCTCTCTCTCTCTCTCTCCCCCCGGCCTGCCTTGTGGTCTGACTGTGGTCTGGCACTCTGTGTGGGGGATTTGACTGCTAGGGCTGATGTGCTGTGAAAGCCCCAACTCATCAAAAAAGCGGTGCAGTGGATGGGGAGGGCTGTGGTCCTTCATTACAGAGCCCCCGCGGTATGACCGGGGTTAGACCCGGGCTGAGGAGGGATTGATTGCAGTGGCGCTCCTCAACATGGAAGAAAGTGGTCATCATTCCATTCGTCCCGCCCCTTTGGAAGCGTGTCCTCTTCGATCAGTTCTTCAATTCACCCCCTAATCTAAACAGTTTGTTATCTGCCTGCCGCGGCCGCTTTGTCGGCTATCATCTCACCGGCCGTTTAGCTGTGATGGCGGCGACGTCTGTTTATCTTTCTTTGCCCCTCGCAGGAATCCACCACTAAAGGAAATGCTTTCCGCGTTGTGTTTTTTCCCCTCCTCTCTCTCTCTCTCTTCTTCAAAAGAGGATGCATTTGTTGGTTGGAGGAGGGTTTCCAGGCCAGCGCAGGGCTGCAGAAGTTAGCCCGGTCGCTACCACTGCTGCAGCAGCAGCTGTTCGCATTCTCGTCTCTTGATGGGAATGCCACGCACCATTTACTGCTACGCCGGAGAAATGTGCAGACACTCATCTGGGGTCTCGCCAAGCTCAATTAAAAGGCCTTTTCATGTCCACGCTCTGGTCACAGTGAGGCCAACCCCCTCACCCCCCTTTCTCAGAAGACTTATTAAGAGCGAGTCTCAGGAGGTGGAGAATAGAGTAATTGACTAGTCACCAGTGTATTAAAAGCTCCCATCCCTTATTTCCCTTCACTATTCTTATGTAAGAGAGGTCTTGTGACTTTTCCGGCCCAACTCCCATCTCCTGCCTGTGTGACTGGGGTCAATAGCGCTAACGCCTTGTTCCCTGCTTGTGACTCACTTCTCGTATTTGCAAGTGTTGGCTCCATGCGTTCATTCAGCCAGACTGGGAATCTCTCCTGTTCTGTTTTCTCTCTGCAGTCCATTGTCCAGACAGAGCCTCTAGAGTGTCGACATGGGTGGAATAGGACCCCACTGTCGCACTTTCAGAACTGGATCCTGTCGTGGCAGCTGAAGCTAACGCTTGGCTGCTGACATTGCTGTGTTCAACAGTTTCCCTCCTTCCCACCATCCTCCCATCCCTCTCTACATCTCCCCGGCCCAGAGTTTGTGTTTTAGAAGGGCATACCATTGGTTCGCTCAGGCCCCCCTGGGGGTACTGTCGCTCAACGGTCCAGTCTGAGGGCTTGTTTGGATATCAAACATCAAGCAGCAACCTCCATGGGGCTAGTACAAACATCCCAACTTCCTGTCGTCTGCCCCACTGCAGAGGGAGAAACGGAGAGGGAGAGAGGGAGCACTGGAATGTTCCCCCTATTCCTAACTGAGTGGAGGGTGTCCTTCTATCCAAGAACAACCTGTAAGTGCTTCACACTTGCGGATGGGGAAATGTTTGGACAAGTATGAGCAAGATGGCGCATGTTGAGCTTCTACCGTGTCACTGACGTGCAGCCAGTTTTTCCAGGTCCACAAGTCATACCGTGGGGCTATTTTTGGGATAGGGTTGTAGTGAACTGGGGCAGGGTGTGTCGCTTGTACTGATCAGAACAGGGACTGTTGTGGAGCTTAGGACCCATATGAAAAACCTTGTCTTTAGCACTCGTGGGAGGGGCTCAGGCTCAGCCTCATTAAAACATTGACTCTTGCCATGTGAGGAGGACCCACCAGCAATAGACTTGTGACTCGTAGTGATGGAAAGCAGACCATGGGACACCTTTTAATGGCACCTTGGGCTTCCTTCATTCTCTTGGCTTTAACTTAACTGAGTAGTTTAAGGGATCGCAAGTTAGGGTAACTAATGTACTACACTGGATCCAACACATACACCTGTGTACACACACACACACACACGCACATGCACACACACACACAGTCCAAACTCTTCTATCATATCATTCCAGAGAGCAGCTAGTGCATGGAATCCAGTGCAAACATTAGAAAACAGGCAGGAAGGAAGGCGATGTTATCCTGGCTGGGCGGGGCTGCCGTGGCTTCCTCCAGGCCAACAGGCTCCCTAGATAGCCAGTCAGGAAACAGCAGGCAGGATGGGACGCATCACAACATGCTGCTACCCCCTGGCATCTGCCCACTGTGACAGTTGGGACTTTTTTCTGCCCCAGAATAGTCCCTCCCTCGTAAGGTTTCCTTGACCTCGGCTGGTATTTATCTACGAGTTGAGGTCGACAAAGGGGGAAATGGTTTGCGTTGTGTATAAATATATGCGGCTGCTTTGAGGTAGTGCTGCAGACTTTATAGCTTCCGATCATGGGCCATGGTGGAAAAGGATGTCATTTTCTGAAAACAAATAAAAAAAAAAAACGAAATCTCCTTTTGCGGTTTTGTGTTGATTAATTGAAGTCTTTGTTTGTTTGTCAGTGTTTTTTGTTCATACACAAGTTTCACTGAGGCATGAATTGATTTTCTTGATTGCCCTTCTGAATCTTTCATCTCTTCTCCAAATTTAATAGAGGTCTCGGGCCTTGCACGGAATGTTTGAGTAGTTCTCTTTTCTTCCATTGTGGCTGCCTGTAACCATTGGTAACTACTTTCAAAAGAGTGGTTCTGTGCAGTAGTAGAGTAGGCAAAACACTGGAAAAGCATGATATTACTGTTCTACTGTAACTTGTTTACATGATCCTGTCATAAGACACCAAATGATTATGTAGCAACTGTTAATTTGGAAGACGGAGAACTACACAAACATTCCGTGCAAGGCCTCTATTGAATGGACTAGCTGTTGATAATGACAACCTTGCTCTTGTAAATTAGATTAACACATCCACCGCCGTTCACGTTGTACAGCGTTATTGCCCGCCATGCGTTGTCTGCCAAACCACTCTGTACAGCGATATTGAGATCATATAAAAATTTTCGCCATGGCATTCATAATTCAGCCACCCAGCCTCTGGTGATACAGTGGGACTCTGCACAATATTGCAATGCCTCAATACCGCCGCCTGGTGGATGATCGGGCGAGTTACAACCGGAAGTGGCAATCGGTGCATCTGGGAAATCCGTCCGGCAGTCGCATATTGTTGCGGGACTCCAGACATACACTGGCGTGCATATGGATCGCTGCCATAACTCAATAATCAATATGATTTGGGCGTTTATTGCGCCATACAAACCGGAAATGGATCTAGGAGATCGACGTCAAATAAGTGGGATCTTTTTCCTCCAGTCTCATCGGCGAACGGTAGGAGGACGCTAACGACATTTTCAGCCCAATTGTCTATTCATTTCACCGCAAACCGATCTGATCAATATATCACCCATACTACATAAAGCATTTACTGACGATCACAGAATTATAAAGGACCCCCCCCCTTTCATCCGCGCATGATGACTCATAACGTATTCGATCATGTGCAGTTGAATTTTTTAATATAGCGTGTCTAGGGAATAGACTGCAATCGATAATCTATATATGCGTTTAGGCCTATAGCTCACTTTCTAGGAATTACTGCAGAAAACGATAAAAACATACTTATATTCTAGAAGGTATTTTTGTATGAATATATGAATGAAAAAGTATAGCATTCCTACTAGAGTTGTTCCGATACCGATACTAGTATCGGAAATGCCGCCGATACTGCCTAAAATGCTAGTATCGGTATCGGCGAGTACACGTAAATTCTAGCCTCCGATCCCATGATGTAATTTATCTCCTGCCGAGTCCTGCGGAGAGTGAGGATTATAAAATGAACATGTTTTAAAGTGTGATGCTGTGTCATTTTAACAGCAGATACACTTTCTTAAATTCCATTGTCCCCGACAGTGCGGTGTGACGGGGAGCTCGGACGGGAATCGGGATGTGTTTGGCTGGTGTTATGATAGCATTAGCTGGAAAGATAGCTAGTTGGAACAACATCCGCTTTTAACGTTACATCAAATCAGATGATCGCCTGTCCTTTCTCCAGGACCTAACACTGTCCGTGACCGTCTATCAACAATAATGCACCCACGGTGAATTGTATTTAAGTTAAGTAGCTACGGACTAGCGTTAGCTGACTATTACTAACGTTATCTTAATGTCGATGCGGGAAGGCGAGCTAGGTCAGTTAGCTTAGCTTGATAACGTTACCGTGTCTAAAGTTGGTGCTATTCACATAATCCAGCAATAATGGCTGCAGACCTGCAAGCAAAGTACAGCAAGTGCCAAAGGATAAGAGTCTGAGGCGGAGTTTCAAAAGAGAATGTTGAATATTTATTTTGCATCAAAAATCACAACATGAACGGTCTATCTGCCACTAGCTTACAGACTGAATAGGGTATATCTGCAGAGCCACTGAGTAGCGAGTGCAACACCGTTTAATGTCCGTGTGGATCATTGGAGTAGGGTATATCTGCAGTGCTGCAGCCCATACTCATTGATTAATGATACTAATACAAATCTATACAATCACCTGTTGTTGAATAAATACCATACGTTCTAGTTATTACTAAAAAAAAAACAGTATAACAGTATCTAAAAAAAAAAAAAAGTATAATTTATATTTAAAAAAAAAAAAAAATTATATGCACTGTTATCGGATAAATATCGGTATCGGCCGATACAGAAAGCTTAGGTATCGGAATCGGATCGGAAAGGGAAAAATGGTATCGGAACATCTCTAATTCCTACATCCTGAACGATAGATAATAAATGTTGAATGGGCCATAGTAATGTCAATTTAGCAATACAATTAAAAAAGTTAGCCCTGCAAAGAAGGTGAACATCTCCATAGGCTTAGAGTGGTGGCAGACTGGCTATATTGATGGATATAAGTCATGGCAGGGAATGTGTTAATGAAGTGGACTGCAGTAATGAAGCTCCGCCCACTCTCACTCCTTCTCCTTCCGTACCTCTCCCTGTTGCTTTTCTTCTTCTTTAACTTCCTCCCCATCTCTCCCTCTTCCTCACCATTTCATTCCTTCTTATTCTATTCCTAACCCTCACCTCTCTTCTCATCCTCCTCCCATCCTCTGCCTCTTCTTGTTGTCCTGTCCCTTCCCTCGCTGTCTGTCCTTTGTCCTCTTTTTCACCCTCCTCCTCCCATGTTTGTCCTCCCCCTCCCTGTCTCCTCTATCTTCTGCTACAAAGACCACTACAAACTATAAGTGAGCCATCATGTAACATATGCCATCCGGTGGATGCTTTTATCCAAAGCCTCTTACAATATTTCCCCTATCACCATACATGTGGGTGGATCCAGTCGCAATCAAACCCCTGATGGTGTTGGTGCCAGTGCTGTACCCATTGATGAGACCGGAGCATTATGCCCCACTACTCCTACGTATTAGGATGGACCAAATGCTGAGGAATCATTTTCCCACAGGGATGAATAAACATAGTAGAGTAACGTCTATAGATGAGCATTGTCTCTACTAATTAATTCCCCCCTGCAGATAAACTACAGTAAAACTTATGACCGGGATTTGCAAGATCACACGTAAATGCATCGTATCTCTTAGACGCTTGTGGGCGAACCACAGCAATTAGGACCAATCTGCTTCCTTTGAGGAACTACTGGCAGCTATGGCCGTGGTTTAGGTGTGATGTTTGCTACCTTCTTTGAATCATATCTTTTTTTTTGGTATTCATATTCCTTACAAAGAATCCTCTAAAGACATGACTACATAGTAGGGCTGAGCCCTAACGTTCGGACCTTCATTGGCATTCGAATTCTAAATCAACATTTGAATAAAAATAATAATAATAATAATAATAATAAAAAAACACACAAACAATTTTTTTTAATGTGTCTATTCATTCTGTTTAAACCAATGGGGGTTTTCTTCACAGTTGCAGATAAAGATTAGGCTACACTAATATTATAGTATTAAAACTGATTAGTTATATTCATTAAAGAAAGTTGATTTAATAAAAAAAATACTAATTTAATCACTTTATTCAAATTGAGGATTTAGTTTGAGGATATTTATAAAAAATTATAAACTTTTTTTCTATTGTGTGGGGGGAAAAAATACGAAGGTTCGAACGTCTGTTCGAAAAACCCTGATGAAGTTTGAATCCCAAAAACAGGCTTCGGGGACAGCCCTACTACATAGCTGGCTTCCTCTCCAGCGCTCTACTACCACATCATAGGGTTTGTTGATCTGATTGGTTGAAGTTAGCATGTGATAGATGATGATAGACTGATGGTTCATCCAATCACCTGCTCTTTTCCAAGGATGACTTCTTAGATGGTTCTGTTCTGGTGCATCAGGTTATAAAACTTAACTGTAACCTTTATTGGCTGGGCGGGGCGACACGTTTTGACACATAAAGGCTTGTATCAGAAGCTGTGTCTAAATTAATTGTTTATGTGATTATCACGGGTGCAATTTTGTTTGATCATAATTTGCTATCATTAGTCGATGATGAGAAAAACTCTGGGAAACGCAGCAGTCAGACATTTCTCCCATCAATGCCCAATGGGCCACTAATGTAGCTCTCTCTCTCTCTCTCTCTCAACACGCCCACATTACAAAACATCTACCAGACGCCCACAGAACATGCAGATCACACTGCACCTCATCACAACATTAATACAATGTTTGCTAGTGCATATTGCATAATTGTTTGCAGAGCTTAGCTTTATACTTATAGCACATGCATTAGTCTGGTCTCTTTTGAAAGGTAACATTCTGAAGTTGCTAAATCAATAAAGAAGAATCACTGAGTGCTACGAGAAACGGAGGTTTGAACACACTTTTTTGTTGACTTGTTGCCAGATTCCTGTTTTTAAGTTCCAGCATAGAGGTATGAGCTGGAAAACGCTGCGGTTACTTAGCCTGAAGTCTTATGTAGTACAGGTCCACATTTTATAAAAATCCATTAAAAAATGAGTGCTTGAGAAAGGTTTTGTAAACTGTGTACCGGGAAAAAACAGTGTGAAAAGCCAAAATGGCGATCCACTTCTTCATTCTGACAACGTTCTTCTTCGTCACCTTTCACTACCTTCCCAAACTATCATGCGCTCGGCTGCAGTCTCTTTCGGAGCGGACGCTCATTGGCTACAACAATTGTGATCAATAATTTTCGCCATCCGAGGTGATTGGTCAGTTCTAGACCGGAAGTGGTCACTTTGGATGACACTCTCCAGATATATCGTCATGTAACTTGAGACCCGAAGCACACAGCTGGTTGATGGTGGTGGCAAAGTGCAAAGCATACCGTATATGGTATGGTATGCCCAACCTTAACAATTTGATAGTATTTCCAGTTTTTGTTGAGCAAGAGTTTTGTGTGAAAGCAATTAAAGGCGGGGAGTTACATAGACACCTGTCCAAAATATAGGCTGGTTGTGAAGCAAATAAAAGCCTGGGATAATAACATTTTACTGCATATTGTTTTTCTTCTGTTTTTCTTCACTGTTATCCATTCACTCATTTGTTCATTGATATATGTATTACTTGCTTAGTATACTAATTTGTTCATTGATATATGTATTACTTGCTTAGTATACTAATTTGTTCATTGATATATGTATTACTTGCTTAGTATACTAATTTATTCATTGATATATGTATTACTTGCTTAGTATACTAATTTGTTCATTGATATATGTATTACTTGCTTAGTATACTAATTTGTTCATTGATATTAGGGCTGCACGATTTTGGGAAATAATCTAATTGCGATTATTCTGACAGATATTGCGATTGCGATTTGCGATGCGATTATAACGTATTTAAAAAAAAAATTACAAGAAGAATGTTGCTGCTTTCTGTAGTCGGGTCCCAACTGCAAAATTACTGTATTACCCTGTATTATACACTTTTACTATCATGTAGACTATTCTGCTTTGTGTTTACATGTGATGTATTGTATACATGCACATTTATTATGTTCTTGTGTGATGTATCGCACATTTTATTGCTGTGTGATGTATTGCAAATGTTATTGCTGTCATCTTGGCCAGGTCTACCTTGCAAAGGAGATCTTGTATCTCAATGGGACTTCCTGGTTAAAAAAAAAAAATAATTGCAGGCTTGGCGATTTGATAATTGCATCATTCCAAATCGCGATTTCGATTAAAAAACGATTAATCGTGCAGCCCTAATTGATATATGTATTTTTGGCTTAGTATACTAATTTGTTCATTGATGCATTACTTGCTTAGTAATAGTATACTCATGTGTTCATTGATATATGTATTACTTGCTTGGTATACTCATTTGTTCATTGATATATGTATTACTTGCTTGGTATATTCATTTGTTCATTGATATATGTATTTCTGGCTTAGTAGACGCCATATGGAAACAAACAAGCGCAAATCCGCAACAGCTGCGACTGTGTACGTGCATGCATCCACACACACGCATCCACACACACGCATCCACACACAGGGTGGGGACACTTTTGTGGACCAACCAACTAACCAATCAACCAACGGAGTGAGCTATAGAGCTGTTGGTCCTAGTAATGCAACTGGTGCTTTCCTGTCTCTCCAGGTGCCGATGATCCTGGTGGGGAACAAGTGTGACCTGGAGGATGAGCGTGTGGTGGGCAAGGAGCAGGGCCAGAACCTGGCCAGGCAGTGGAACCACTGTGCCTTTCTAGAGTCTTCCGCTAAGTCAAAGATCAACGTCCTCGACGTGAGTACAGGGCGGTACAGCACCTCTACATACATACATACATATGGTGCGGCTACGTGGCGTAGTGGGCAAGGCGCTCGCCACGAAATGCTGGAGACGCTGGGCTCGTCAGTTCGAGCCCAGCGCTCCACATTTGCTTTCAGTTTAGCTGGTCAGTGGTCGTCCGTACTAATACACATTGGCCGTATTAGGGTGTGGGAAACTGATGGGTGGGGATCGGGCGTTGTGGACAGCGACTCCTACAGGTCGGTTGGTGCGCCTGCGCAGTAGAATCAGGAAGTGTTGGGGTCAGCGTGAGCCTCACGCGTTACTCCTCGCCACTGAGAGATCGAGCTGCGCAGGTGAAAAGATGCGACTGCTGTTACCTCAAGTACCGGAGGGGACTTGTGCTATGTAGGACTTAGTCCACATTGCAGCCGGCTTGTGCGAGGCAAGAAACAGCGTCCGTGACAGGGGAGGGTTGAATTGGATGATACGAAATTGGGATGGGAGAAAAAATATAGAAAAATGGGAGAAAAAGTGGATAAAAAAAAAAAATACATACATGCATGCAGTCATGCATACAAACAAACCCGCACCAGCAGGCCCTGCCCATAGTGTAAACAGCTGTCGGGAGACGAGCCACTGGAGTGCACGGCGGCTGTAGTCCTTAATTCTTCGTACCAAGAATTGTTAATTTTTTAATTAAAGGAGTTGTTGGTGTCCTTTACACAAATGGGAGAGCGGTGTCTTTCAAAAGGAGTTTTAATGTGAACAAGTGGAATTAATGTTTTTGAAATAGGGTTCTCCGCATCTCCCAACTAAATACATTTGAATCGGGTGTCTTAATGGATTTGACACCCTGTTCAACCGGTTATCCAATGGCACCTGTACACCTGGTCTTTGTGGACATGTTGTTTCCCCTCATGTCTCTGTTCTACTCTAATGAAGACACCGTAGTGTTGAAATGTTAAGTCTGTCTGCACCATTAAAAGCTGTGATTAATCAGTGTGCTCTAGCACCCACTTTGTCCTTTTGAACACTGTTTTGTTTGAGAGTTAGAACAAAGTCAGTTGAGCTCGGTGTGCCCATGGAGCCGCACCCTGCCAAAGCTACTGTGTGTGTGAGTGAGTGTGCGTGCGCTGCGCATGTGCCACGCCCTGTATCTATTTTAGATCTAGAGCTCTTAATTGTATATTCAAATGTGCTGTGGTGTTTCTTAAGCCTGCCTTTGTGTGAGAAAACAAGCCTATTGGTGTGGCGTGTGGGTCCATTTATTCTCTCTCTCTCTCTCCTCTGTTCTCTCTCTCTCTCTCTCTCTTCAGATCTTCTATGACCTGGTCAGACAGATAAATAGGAAAACGCCAGTGGAAAAGAAGAAGGCAAAAAAGAAATCCAACTGTGTCCTGCTTTAAAGACCCTCTCCCTGCCCCTGCAGCAGCTCTGAGCCAGGTGTGTGTGCGTGTGCAAGCCCCAGGGCTGGCCGATACAACTTGATGTTGATATTGTTCTTATTTTTGACAGTATAATGATATTTTTACTTTTCCAAAATCACAATGCAAATTATAACGCGGCATAATGTCTTTTTTAGTGACATCATAATGGTGTATCTTTTGTACAACTATGCTCATCCAGTTTCCATTCTAACTACTTCGTAATTCTGCTGCTGTGTGCCTTTTGTTCATATTTATATTATTAACGGCGTACAGTATACTGACCCAGCCCTAGTGGGGAAGCATGCGTCATTGTTACTCCTTGACAACAACACAAACGACTCGCCAGAAATATTCTGCAACCTTTCATTGTCATCTGTTTTATTTTTATTTGATTGCAAATGTCCATGGAAACGCAAAACATCAAGATTACATTTAACAGTGTCATACGGTCTCAGACACAAGTCGTAACCATATTAAAGTCACAATGATTCGTTCACAAGTGTTGATTGAATCATTGAAGATCCTAAGAATAACATGTGGATTATCTTATATGGTATGGTATTCACTTGCCTGCTTTGCTAGTCTCTTGACTTGTTTTAATAATATTTCTAATTATTATTTTGTAATCCTTGGTGCTATTTGAAGTCTTCTAGGAGTCAAATTAACAGATAATTCCATAGTTGTGGTTGGAGTAAACCTTTTCTGATATTTGGGCCAAGGCCAGGCCATCTCTGGTTACAACAAACACTGCCCATCTCTGTAGCTTCAAAACGGAAAATTTCTCCAGTGGCTACATGCCTTGACTAGTATGTTAACATTCAGACAAATAGGTCCATTAATAGGACTCAGTAACTCCTCCTCCAGATGAACACTGCACCTATAAACACCTCAGTGGCTCTAATGTCATCTCCTCAACTGAACCACAGTCATCTACTCTAGGGATGGGTACCTTTCACATTTGAACCGGTACCTGTGAATCGATACCGGTACCCAACGGTACCTTTTTTCGGTACTTTAGTCTCAAGAAATTTAATTTACCTACCTCAGTCGTAAAAAAAAAATCCAAACTTCAAATAACTACAATTTCGACAGTTTTCGGCTTGTCATTGCTCCGACTGCTTTGTTGTTGAATCAAGTCAAATCCTAGGTTTGCATATATTGTGCGTGTGAACGTTGACATGAAAAGAAAAAAGTAAAAAAAAAAAAAAAAAAAAAAATTGTTATATATATATATATATATATATATATATATATATATATTTTTTTTTTCGGTTTCTCACTTGATTCGGTACTCGGTAGTACCGACGTGTTTCGGTTCGGTACCTCAAAAGTACCGAATTCGGTACCCATCCCTAATCTACTCCGTTTGATGCTTCCTAGTGGTTTGTGGGTTTTGCTCATCCATATAAAACCAATCACTTCAACTGTATGGCTGCTTGATTATGGCAAAATCATAATTGAAACTTGATTAATCGTCTTGCCCTATTCAACAGCCCGACATTTATTTGAGTTGGGTCGATGATCCAGCCACGGCCAAAAAATTTCGGGGAACACTTCCACAAGCTATAGGGCCATGTGTAGGTGGTGTCCATTCTGCTCTCTGTGAAGCACCAGGACTGCAGTAAAGCAACAGCTCGTGGTAACGGTGATGAGCCGCTGCTTCAGCTGATCAGACCCACAGGATGTTTCCTAATAGGCTTGTATCTCTGACTCACACCTGTATGGTGTGTGTGAACTGCTTTCATTAACAGATTTTTCATCATTGCGCCACCTCTGGGATTGAGTGAGTCATTGCGAAAAAGGAAGATGTGATGTTTCAACAGGATGCATGAGCTAGATGTGGGGAAATGACGACGGATGGGTTTTCGGATTAATGAATGAGATTGAGGGTTTGGTGCGACAGCGGTTCTATTTATAGTTCTCTGGGTGGTGGAGGATCATAGGGACACGTTAGCTTCTTCCTTTTTAAACCCTCAAACCTGACTAAGCAGATACATAACTTCTAAAAGGTTTTTTATCTTTTTTTCCCTTTTTTTATATACACATTTTAAATGTTCTGTCTCTGTCATTAACTCATTCGACGCCAGCTATTAGTTAGGGCCCGCTGTAGCTAGGCCACGCTTTAAACGATAGGACTGAGTCACCTTGTTTGTAGAGCTATAACTATATTCTATATTATAGCTATGGATACAATACTATGGCCCATTTGACATCACCTATCTATCGTTCAATATGTGAAAAATATTTTTTTTCCCCATCCATAATTATGTTCCTGTGTTATACCGTGGTGAATATAAATATGGTTTTAGAGCGGTCTAGGGTAATTCATGAAATGCTGAGTTATAGCCCTATACGTCAATTCCACTATAGACGTTGCCATTTCTTGCCTGTATAAGCTATTATCCCGAAATCTAATTTATATCATAGGTTATGTTCCATCATGAATGCATGAAAGGGGGGGTCGTTTCTGATTATTTGATTGTCGGTAACGGAATTCGTATTGAACACTAAACACGCTTATCAGCCCGATCGGTATAAAAGCATTGCAGGATCAAGCTAAAATTGACGTCAGATCGTTCTTACCTGTGATCGGGAGTATTCCAAAAATAAGATTCCAATTGTTTGATCGCCATCTGGTACATCCAATGTCCATTTGGCCCACGGCATAATCCACAACAACATATGGATCGGGGATATTTGACGCGCTTCAATGGAACCGGCAGAACGGCTGCCCTCGCCCGACAAGGAAACATGAAACTGGAGCCGTTTGGCCATTACACGGGCCAAGATACAAAGTTACAAAGGGTGCTCGATACCGCCGTCTAGCGGGATGCGGCCGGTATTGCCGTTTGGCTACCTCCGACTCATTCCCTATGGTAACACAGAGGTCCGTGGATGAATAATGAATACAAATATCTAATAAAGTAGGCGGCTGGGTGGCGTAGCGGAGATTGCGCGCGTCACCAATGCAAGAGACTCCGGTATCGAATCCCAGTCTCGGCAAAAGTGGATAAAAAAAAAAAAAATCTAATAAAGGAATAAAAGACCAAAACCCAAGTAATCCCGAAAAAAGCGCATGGCGGCCGTTAACCCGGGATATCTCTGGTCTGGCGCCGAATGTGTTAACATGCACTGATGGAACAAGAGGAAAAAAACCATTATCTGGACAATAACACTGACTCTTAGAATAACGTTATTGTTTTGGATTAGTTATACTGAGATAATTAGTTATACTGAGATAATTAGTTATACTAAGAGGGGGGTTAATGTTGGCCATACAATTTTTATATCCATATAAAATGCACACATGTCATAAAACTATTACCAGAAGGGGCATAAATCCTATCCGCACTGGCATGAGAAAACAAATGAGACGTGAAAAGGTAGGGAAATCCCCTCCCGGTCTGTATGTGTGTCGGCCAGAGAGCAGTCGCAGAGGAGAATCTTGCTGGCTTAAAGCTTTGACAACACATACTCTTAACTTCCTATTACTGATTATATCTTTTATCAATCTGATATCACGAAAACAGGGCGTCAGTGTTCCTGAAGAGAGAAAACGTGGTTAGGGTACAGAGATGTGCTGCTGATATGATGACCAGGCTACAACACGGATGTACTGATATGATTACCAGAAGTTCCCCAATGCTAAAACTGGACACAAAGATCCCATTTGAAACATGTCAGCCTTACTTGACTTCTGGATTATTAATAATTAATTAATCATTCACCTAATGAGCTCAAACTAATGACTTAAATATAGGCTATACTTTTCAGTAAAAGTAATTGATCAGATTACTACTTGGTAGCAGTGCAGTGTTTCCCCTATTGTCCCCCCCTCCCAACACGTGAATTGGTGTGAATAATAAGTATGCAACGATGGTATGTGACGAGACGTCTGCTGCGACACTGTTGGTTTCAGGGGGGCTACTGAACCACCCAACTGGAAGAGACTCTAGGAGAAACTCTGCAGTGGATACTTAAACATAATCTGTATCGGCCGTAAAAAGGGAAATAAAGTTGTATCCCTAGTTGTGATCAGTCACGGCACACTGGGTCAGACCGAGGTTGCCAAAGTGGGGTTAGTGTTTAAAAACCAGTGTATCATTAGGTCAGCATATGTGGTGGTCTAAGCAGCCACCGTGAAGAATGCCTTTACCATCATGGCATCATTAATAACACACTGAGGAGGAGATTACCAGAGTGAGGCCTCCTTGTGCCCACAATGAGAATCAGTGGAGTTAAATCGGCCACGGTGCTCATACAGTTTCACCAAGTGGAAAGAAAGCTTTTGATATGGTCACCAGTAATGCCTTGGGTCAGCTAGAGATTGCCAGGATAATGTTTTAACTGAGCGCTAAACCGCTAGCTGTGCCAGTAGTGGAGGAAACCTCCCCTCTGGTATGTTGACTGACGACGCACAGGGGGCAGTTAAGACAAAGATTGGCAGAGTGGGGCCTCATTGTTTCCAAACACTACAGTCGGTGTAGATGAGCCATAGGGATTTTTATTGTGACTCTGCCTATAGTCGCAAAATTATCTCATGGAGCACTAACTAACAGTGATACGCCCCCTCGTGGCACTTCAGTGTTGAAATCAATGCCTCCCTTTACACACATTACAATTACTTGGTTAAGAAAGGTGTTTAGTGCACATGTGGCCAGGGCTGGGTATCGTTTGAACATTTTCACTACCTGGAATTAAATACAGATAACAAAATACCGTACTTTTTTGCACTATAAGCCGCACCTGAATATAAGCCGCAGCAGCTAAATTGAATGATGTGTACATATATAAGCCGCACTGGACTATAAGCCGCAGGTGTTTTAATGTTTAATTACCATATGTAATTAGCATTGGGACACAATACAGTCGGACAAATAACAATAATTAACTCATTTACAAGTTGTATTAAGTTTTAGCAAATAAGGGAACAGATAAATAACATTTCAATGCAGTCAAAAAAGCAATATTTTGATTTTTACATTTTCGGGTTTGGTCACGTCGAGTCACATATAAGCCGCACCGTTATAGAAGCCGCAGGGTCGAAAAATGGGGGGAAAAGCTTATAGTCCGAAAAGTACGGTAATACTATCGGTTTTTCAATACCTTACTTTGCAGAAGTTTGTGTGTCTCGTGTTAGCCAATTGGGAGGTGTTGTTACATCTTGGATGATTTTGGATTGTAGTTCGACATAAGTGTTATATCTTGGAACAAACATGCTTATTGGCTCACTGACACTGATGAGATTTACTACTTCGGTATCGAAATTTGGTATCACCAAAATGTTTTATAATTTGGTATACCAAATTTCGATACCACAGGATTTTTGCGACACTATAGTATTGAAGCCATTCGATCGACAACGTAAAAGTATCGGATTTTGTAACTGATTTGAACATTTTGGAAACTCTGGTCTCTCTCACCGATGGCACACATGGCCAGGTTTGACGGGACATTACTGGAGTGGAGTCTGAATGTTAACAAACATCTAAGCCCAAGCACCCACAGTGTTACGAGGCCTCTATCCATCTGTTGTTGGTCAGTTGGAGTGGTTCAGAGAGTGTGTGAGGGTAGCCCTGGGGCGGTGTCTGTCCCCCCTGTCCCCACGCTGGCCAGCTCACTGAACCGACACTAATGGGATTACTGCCCCACTGTTCCACTGGTCACAGCTCTGAAGTGAGAGTGCCTGGCCGGCTGGGACTACAGCGAGCAGGGAGAGAGAGCTCACTTTGCTGTTTTAGTTAGTCATATGCACGTCGTCATCTTAGGTGCTGCCGGGTTAATATGAAGATCTGTGTAAAAACAAGGCATGGTAAACTGCATACTGTGCCCGCGCACGTGACGTCATTAAAACACAGTGCAACCCCTTATGAAATCACCACTGGCGACGGGCATACATGAATGGCGAGGATGTAAAGCATGTTAGACGCATTTATTGGACACGTTGCTCGCAGAGTTTGCATAGAAACAGCGCGACTCGCAAGAGGATTTATCACAGGCTGTAGAACGCAGGGCTGAAGAGCTGCCATAGCTTCTAGCTTCTAAAATATCAGTAGGGATGGGTACCGAATTCTGTACTTTTAAAGGTACTTACCGAAACACGTCGGTACTACCGAGCATCGATTCACGTGAGATACTGTAAAAAAAAATAAACATTTTTATTACTGTATTCTTTTTTTTACCCTTTTTATTAATTTTTTTTTAAACTTTTCTTTTCATGTCAACGTTCACACGCACAATATACGCTTACCTAGGATTTGACTTGATTCAACAACAAAGCAGTCGGGGGAATGGCAAGCCGTAAACGGTCGAAAATGTGGTTAACTGAGGTAGGTAGATTACATTTTTAGAGACTAAAGTACCGAAAAAAGGTACCGTTGGGTACCGGTATCGATTCACAGTATCAAATGTGAACGGTACCCATCCCTAGGTATCAGACTCAGCCCCTCCCTTCCAGCTGGAGTGAAACATGTAAGTTGTCAAATGCGAGCGAAACGCGCACTGTGACTGTGGAGTCCTGGCTCTAGGCAGAATCATGAATAGTGGTTTAAGAGAAGTTATTTATATTTTTAACGTGATTCACTGCGCATTAGTTAGATTACATGTTGCGCATGTTATGACTTTTAACGTCTGCCATTTCCACTGCAAAAGGCACATGCGTCGATCATGAATATGCAAATCGACGAAGGGGCCTGACACTAGGACGATGAATCGTGACAGACCTAGTGTCAGCCCCCTGAGTTGTTTGTTTCCATAACACTGTCAGGTTAGTAGTAACAACTTCCATACAGAATAAAAAATATAAAGTTGGATTCAATACAATGTACTGATATTTAAAACGGTATGGACAATTCTCCCTCTCTTCTCTAGGTCTCTCATTTAGCCTGTTTATTTTGTTTTATGAGAATAGTGCCACCATGACTCAGTTTGGTGGAAATTGAACGGTGCATTCACAAGTAATGCATAATTTCCTGTTTTTAAGAACATTTCAAAATATTGGCTCAGGAGATGCACTCATTTGAGTGGCCATGGGGTCACCAATATCAATAGGCTTATTCCTCTAGGGCTCATGAATGTGCACAGATTTAGAAAAGATTAGATTAGGTATTTGAGATACACAAACTCTAAAGTTGAAAGTTTGGTCTGATGGTGGGCTAGAGGAAAGGTCATGGGGTCACCAAAATCAATATAGTTAAACTAGGGGTCATGAATCTCTACCGCAAATTTGAGAAGATTCAAATGAAAGCAAAGCTATTGGATTTATCGCGTTCACATGAAGCATCTGCCACGGCAGCGGTCGGGGTAAATCCGTAATATCCCCAACACGGGTCATTCCATATGGGATATGGGGATATGCTGAGCGGATGCTACAGTTTCATTACGCCCCCACTACAAGAATGCACTGGAGCTGGTGACGTCAGGGCCCTGTGCTGCAATAAGCTCGTTTTCTGCGATTATTCCTTTTCATCAGGAAAGTCCCCTTCCCTATAAGAGAGGGAAATCAATATTAGAATACCTCATTCAAGTTTAAGAGCCTGTGTGAACCACAGACTAAACTAGGGGTGGTGCACTCCCTTATTTGGCCAGAAAAAGTATGACACACATGAGAGGTATATGGTCTATATATATATATATATATATATATATATATATATATATATATTAGAGGTGGGCATAGATAATTTTTTTTAATCTAGATTAATCTATCTGCAATCCTGGATTTAATCTAGATTAATCTAGATTAAAATGGCTAAAAAAAAAAAAAAAAATGCCGAAGGCATTCAAAATATGTGTGTTCTACCCAAATAATGACCAGAAGTAAGTCCTTACTTTTTCTTTCCTCCTTATGTTTCTCAGGCCAGGTGGCCCATTACACCATGAGCCCATCTCCCGTTTCCAAAATGCATTACAGACTGTATCAAAATAATGTTCAATAAGATGTACTTGTGTTTAATAAGTTGTTTTATTCAGAAGTTAACACAAATAAATAATATTACCAGTACAGTACAGTATCTAGCGCACACTCAGGAGCAAAACAGAAAGAATCATTTCAAACTTGAACTATGTGACATGGCTTGAATCAACTGCTCCAGTGGAGTTGCTCAGTGGCCAATGGTGTCAACTGTGGTTGTACTGGGCAGCTCCCAGGTGTGAATGGAACTGTGAATGTGAAGCAGGGCATTCCTGAAAAAGAGCATCTGTGCTCAGCGAACCTACCCTGGGTAAATAAAGGTAAAACATTTTTTTTTTTTTTTTTTTTTTTTATATAGATTAATGCGTTAATTATATTATCGCGCAATACTAGTATAGCGTTAACGCAGCACGTTAACGCCGTTAACGGCCCAGCTCTAATATATATATATATATATATATATATTTTGTATAGGAATTGTTTACTACATGATTAATATGTTGAAGGGCGGCTAAGTGGTGCAGTGGGCAAGGCGCTACGCCACTAATGCAGGAGATGCTTGGTTCGAGCCCAGCTCTCGGCATTGCTACCAGCTTGGCTGGTCATTCATACTAACACAATTGGCAGTGTTGGGGGTGGGAAGCTGGTGGGTGGGGATCGGACGTTGTGGACAGCGACTCCTACAGGAAGTGACGGGGGCAGCGTGAGCCTCCCACGTGCTACTCCTCGCCACTGAGGCTACGTTTAGACGGAGAGAGTCTGAACAGAAACCGCAAAAGTCGTCTTGCAGTCTCACTCTTAATTTTGCGTTTAGACTAGTGTTTTGGGATGGAATTCTCCGTGCAGACGAGGCTGTAGCGACTCGAGACGACTGAGCCCCGCTGTCACACGATTGGCGCATATGTCACATGACGTGCTGTGAAGACCTGCCCTACTCTGCCTCTGATTCGCAGACTGTGGGTGGGGAATGTGATTGGACCAAAGCAGTCACTCACAGACAGTGGGTCCAGTCATGCCGCGGGACAGATTCTTGTGTATTTAAAAGTGCTGCCAATGTAGCCTTCAGGTGATCGCCATGGATAGAATCAGACATGCTTTGTTTACGCTTCTAGGCTACTGGCGCATGCCTGTGATGTAAGCAGTACGCGCGACGAGAGCCTTGACAACCCTTTCGTCATCGTTTTATGCGGTTTGACAGTTTAGATGATGGCGCAAAGGTTTATCGTTTCTAGGAATTCCACCCTGGAAGGTAGTCTCACTTTTTTGCGGTTTCACCCCGTAAAAACGCTGTTTCCGTATAAACGAAAGGCACATCCGAAAAAATATTTTTGCGGATTCACCTGCTAGCGTTTCCGTCTAAACAGGGCCTGAGAGATCGCGCTGTGCAGGTGAAAAGATGCGACGGCTGCCTCCTCGAGTACCGGAGGGGACACGTGATGCAAGGCTTCGTCCACATTGCAGCCGGCCAGTGGGAGGCATGGCCTAACAGCGTTCGAGACAGGGGAGGGTAGAATTGGACAATACGAAATTGGGATGGGAGAAAAATAGAAAATGGGAGAAAAAGTAGATATAAAAAAAATGTAAAAGATGAATATGTTGAGCCATGTACAATGCTATGTTCAAGTACACCTCTTAACACTTTGGTCGCCAGGCTTATATTCTTAATATACCATCCTCCGCCAGCTCTATTTGTCTATGGGGATGTTTACCTTCTTTGCAGGGCTATAACTTTTTAAATTGTATTGCTAAATTGACATTACTATGGCCCATTCAACGTCTATCTATTGTTCAGGGTGTAGCAACGTTATACTTTTTCATTCACATATTCATACTAAAATACGGTCTAAAGTATAAGTATGTTTTTATCTTTTCTGCAGCTTTCTCCAGAACGTGATTTATAGCCCCAAATGCATTATATTGATGATCAAATACAGTTTGATAGGAATCTGCGCGAGATTTTTTTTTTCAAATTGACGTGCTTCTAGAAGTTACTACTGATCATCTGATGTTGACCGGATGGGGGGGGGGGGTCGTTTATAATTCCGTGGCCAACGTTAGATGATTCATCTAGTGTGGGTGATATGATCATTAGAGCAGTTAGTATCGAACACGTTAAAAAATCACACTGAATCTTACCGTAGCTTCCTCATAGCGTTGGGCGATGAGCGTGGAACAGAAATATTCCTATTATGGGATGTAGAAATATGCGATCCATTTCCAGGTTGTATAATAGTATATACGTCCAAATCATGTTGTTTATCGAGTTATTGGTAACGGATTGCTATCCGTTGTGTCTAGCTCGAGTCCTGGGACTATTACCGAGTGATCGGACCGAATTGGAATGAGCACCAGCTTCCATTTCCTGTTTCCGCTCTGGGCGATCCGCCGATCGGCCACCAGATGGCGCTCTTGAATCGTTGGAGAGTTGAGAGGGGATCAACAGTAGATCTCAAGTCTCCGGGGGAGAAATATGATTTCGATCACAGATTTTTGAAATATTGATATCAAAGACGTGGCAGAATGAGCATGGCGGAGAAAGACGTGCTACGGCGTTTTTGGCGACCATAGTGTTAAACATCTTTGCATATGTTTGAACAGTATGAGGCCATAGATATATTCGATGACCAAGTCTGGGAGGGAAAATGTAATCGCTGATAGTGACATTGTGTAGGAAGATGCCAAAAAACCCTTAGATACCGCCAGGCATCTTGGGTGACTTGCGTAGATGAGCATGGATAAACATTGTGGTTGTTGTTGGCTTCATTTTTTACTTGTGTGTCGGGGGAGAAGGGAGGAGCTGTTTTCTGGACAAGGCCCCTCCCTCCCTCCCTCCCTCCCTCCCTCCCTCCGGTTACCTCATTCACAGCTGGACACACTTCCTGCTTGAGAAACAGAGAAACATTGTCACAGCTAGTTAGTAACCAGTGGTGTGGTCGAGGGTTTACACAGGTAGATGGAGTATAGTACACATACATGCATTTGCTTAATTGCCATTGAAATGGATATACATTTTGGTTTTTCTTAAAACATTTTTACTGATATATTTTATCCAGCAACTGGCCTAACAATGGTTGTTGGATGGGCACATTTCTTTCTGTAGGACTTATCTTATTTTTCCTTCTCACAGAAAGGATAAAAAACAAGACCGCAAAATCCAAGGGATAATATGTTCCATGTTAATGATTACACATTAAATTATTTCACATATCACTTATTTCCAACTTTTAAAAACCATCTCCCCTCAGCAGTAGATCTACTTCAACTACCACAACATCACAGGTACCACAACACGTAGATGGTAGCATGATATGGTCTTACATGTGTAAACATAACAATCTTGCAATGCACATTTGTAATACCCCCTTCTTCTGAGCGGTTGTGATGATCGTGCCGTCTTCTTCTCCAAGCTTTCAGACTTACTGCTATGCTGAACGGAGTGGACCGATAGATTTAAGGTGGTTGAATGGCCACCAGAGGGCAGCAAACACTAGTAGATACACAGTAGTGCGGCATACTAACCAATTGTATGGTATGATAATGATGTATGAAGTGCCGAGTTTTGAAAACCTTTCCATTAATCTTCTGTATTGTCTCCCACCCCTCCCCCCCCCCCCATCTTTTAGAATGCTGTAATGAAGAACTGTTGCCCTGATTGGAACGTGCCAGCATTCCGACAGCCCCTCCCCCACCCCCTCACGCCATCAGCCATAAACGGTGAATCCGCTGACCGATCTGCTCCTATCAAAGACGAGGATGACTCAAACCAGAGAGAGAGAGATGGATAGATGGAGAGAGAGAGAGAGAGAAGACTCTGGTCTCTCGCCTCCTGAGGACCTTCCTCCGTGTATCAGCATCAGTATGAACCCTGAATGGACGACCTCCATTTCTGCACCAACAAAACACCACCATGAACTCTTTGACATTGTTGACGATAATGAAAAGCCTAATGAAACCCTCTGAAAGTAGGAAGAAAAGAAAAACGTGTTAATGATCTGCCTGTCTGACTAGAGAACAGCCCCCCCCCCCCATTCCTTCACCCCCCTTCTTTTCTCTCGAGAGTAAAAAAAAACGATGTTGAGAAGGAAAACAAAAAGTTATAACGTCGATTCAGTATTTTTCATCTTTGCAATATTAAATAGCGTCTTCGAAAGACATGGAAGTTTGGACCTTTTTAGTTGTATGATCATAAATATTCTTCGGAAAAACAAGCATGGAATACTGCATCTGTTATTACGTGTAGATGTTTTTCAAGTGGAAAAGTGAGCGTCGTTTTTATAGCCATACACCTGTTCTCCATGCCTGTCATGTCAGTGGTGATAGATCAAGGTCCGTAAAGGTCCATAATGTTTATTTAATTTTTTTTGTTTTTTTTGCCCCTATAGTTCATGGACTTTTCTCTTCTGCAAATATCTCTCTCTGATGTGACTTAATTTTATACTCAGTCACTGGGATTTCATAGCTCCCATAATATATTCTAATGCCATTTTTTTTGCATAATAATGCTTTGGGGGAAAAATGGGTCTTTTATAGAAGAAATATGGGGGGGGAAATAAGGATTGATTTCTATGTCTCTTGAAGCTGAAATATATTATACTAAACCAACTCTAATAATGCTTCTTGTGTTTTTCTGTCAAATGATGTTCCAGCTTTTATGGATTATTAAAGTACATTTTAGTACATTTTCATTATATGGTTATTGTATTTTTGTGTATTAAACTTTTATCCAAAAGAAACATTTGACTGACTTGCGAGAAGTGAAATTAAAGGGTGTTAAAATGACAAACGAGGGAACTATTGTACTTTCCAATATCTACTAAATGGGGAAAATGCAGTTGCACGGGTATTATTGGCTAGCTTCTGTTAAAAAGCCATCGAAGTACTGATTAGCTGAAGTATTGATCATATATAGTGACTCCAGTGTCCAGGGAGTACATTTCCAACTATCCATCAGTTGATATTGACACGCGGGAGGAGGGCAGTCCATTAGTCATCTGGTACTATTGAATAATGACGTTTTTTTTCTTTCATTTGAGATTATGCACGTTACAATTGATTGGAATGAATTTAGTATTCATTATGAATTATTATTCAGTATGAATTTTGGCTTCCGTCCCGCTCACAGCACCGAAACTGCACTGGTAAAGGTCATCAACGACCTCCTCATCTCCGCTGACTCCGGTGCCCTCAACATCCTGATCCTACTCGATCTCAGTGCAGCCTTTGACACAGTGTGTCACTCCATCCTCCTCCAAAGGCTGCACCAACTGGGTGTTGAGGGCACAGCACTTGACTGGTTCTCCTCCTACCTCACTGACAGACACCAATTCATCTCCCTCTCAGGCCACACCTCCCCCCCCTCCCCAGTCACACAGGGGGTCCCCCAAGGCTCAGTCCTAGGCCCCCTGCTCTTCATCTGCTACATTCTCCCCCTTGGTCACATCATCCGCAAATACCACCTCAACTTCCACTGTTACGCTGACGACACCCAAATATACATCAGTACACAATCCCCCCACAGCCCACCCCTCAGTCACATTGAATCATGCATCACCGAACTCCAAACTTGGATGACCCACAACTTCCTCAAACTCAACAGTGACAAGACTGAACTCCTCATCATTGGCACCAAAACCACCCTCACCAGATCCGGACCCATCACACTCACCATCAACGACTCCACCATCACCCCCTCCCCCCTAGTCCGCAACCTTGGTGTCCTCCTCGACCCCACCCTCTCATTTGACCCCCACGTCCGCTCCATCGTCAAAACATCCTACTTTCACCTCCGCAACATCGCAAAAATCCGTCACTGCCTCTCCCCCCCCGCTGCTGAATCCCTCATTCACGCCTTCATCTCCTCCCGCCTGGACTACTGCAACTCCCTCCTCACTGGTATCACCTCCCGCTCCCTCCATAAACTGCAAATGGTCCAAAATTCAGCCGCCCGCCTCCTCACCAACACCCGGTCCCGCGAACACATCACTCCTGTCCTCCACTCCCTCCACTGGCTCCCGATCAAACACCGCATTAACTTTAAAACACTACTCCTCACCTTCAAAGCCCTCCACAGCCTGGCCCCCCCCTACCTGACTGATCTCCTTCTCCCCTACCGCCCAACCCGTTCCCTCCGGTCCTCCTCCACTGCCTCCCTCACTGTCCCGACATCCAAGCTCAAAAACTTCGGAGATCGGGCCTTCTCTCGCACTGCACCCCGACTCTGGAACTCCCTCCCCCAGTCCATCAGAGACTCCCCTACACTCTCCACCTTCAAAGCTCGCCTCAAAACCCACCTGTTCTCCCTTGCCTTCAACCCCCCCCACCCCTAAACCCCCCCCTCCCCTCCAACCTGATCGATATGTCTCTAGTCTTTTTTTTGTGCCACCAGGCTGTCTCCCCCGTTCCCCCCATGGTCTCATGTTCCTTTGTTTTTGTTTCTTTGTTGTTTTGTTTTGTTTCTTTGCTTTCGCCTCTTTGTTTGTACCCCTGCTCCCGACTACTGTCAGCGACTTCGGGTTATTGAGAAGCGCTATATAAATTAAATGAATTATTATTATTATTATTAGTAAACAAGCCGGATAGAACTCTTGCCACATCGTGTTGTAAACCACTAGATGGCAGTGTGTGAACATAAATCCTACATACGCCAGCCAGCCATCTCTGTGTGCCAATCTGAGACAGGATGAGAGTAAACCCTTTTACTCAAGTACACAGTTTTGTGGTACTTTTTACATACATTTTACTTGAGTATTGCAATTTCAGGGAGCGCTATGCTTTTACTTTACTACATTCCAAAGGAAATAGCCTACATATTTATTCTAATATGTTTATCTGAGCCCTGCAGTCACTGTTTACTTTGAAGAAAAGTGTTCTGCATACAAAACATTGAATAAATTGAGGAAAATGATGCCAGCTTTCCGAGGATGTAAAGCAGCCAGCAGGCCTGGACTATCAACCACTTTAACATCACTTTTAGAGGTCTGTACATTGAGGGTTGGAAAGCAAGGCTTATTGAATGTGCCCTTTTACTTTTGATACTTTAGTATGTTCAATGTCAAATGAATTTATGCTTTGAATTTTCAATGGAGAACTACTGCTTTTACCAGAGTACTGTTTTATCAGGATATCTATTATTACTTTAAGTATTTATGTAATTGTTTTACCGCAATCTACACTATCCTCAACATCAAACCTTTATTTAAAACTCGTAAAATCATTGAGGTTTTCCTAATGACGATGAGTTAAAATAAAGTAACACAACCAGACCATTAAAAAAAACTAAGTTAAAAACAGGAAATCACCTAAAATACAAGATAAAAACAAAGTGCACTGGTTAGTGATCGTGGCTTTGAGCTCTGCATAGGTTGGAAGAGTATTGATGTAGTAATAAACCTCTCCATAAAACGGACACGTCCCCAAGGACTTCAAAATAGCGAGAGTAACACCCCTGCACAAAAAGGGCAGCAAATTAGACCCAGGCAACTACCGCCCTGTTTCTATCCTTACATCCATCTCGAAAGTCATGGAAAAAATAGTATACAAACAGGTCGAAAAGTACCTCGCGGATAAAAATCTAATCTACGAATTCCAATCTGGCTTCAGAACATCCCACTCCACTGACACATGCCTTCTCTATTTGAACGACCACATCAAGCAAGAGGTGGACGCGGGCAAATACTGCGGCATGGTCATGCTAGACCTACAAAAGGCCTTCGACACTGTCAATCACACCATTCTGATTGACAAGCTAAAAGCAATTGGTTTTGATAGTTTATCAGTGAGCTGGATACAATCCTACCTGGAGGGGAGAGAACAGATGGTGGAGGTAAACGGTACCCTATCCCCCCCCCTCACAGTGAACTGTGGTGTTGCACAAGGAAGCATACTAGGACCACTACTGTTCCTAATTTATGCAAGTGACATGTCGTCAGCTTGTGACTGCAACTTGTTCCTGTTTGCGGACGACTCAGCCCTGCTGGTCTCTGACAAGAACAAGTTACAGGTTGAAAAAACCCTCAGCTCGGAACTAGGCAAAATCTGCATATGGCTCGCCGACAACAAACTATCATTACACATGGGCAAAACAGAGTCCATTCTCTTCGGTTCAAATAACAAACTCAGCAAGACCGACGGCTTCTCAGTTACAGTGGGTGACAATATTGTCACAAGGAAAGATGAAATTACCTACCTGGATTCCATCCTAGAGGCTAATCTTTCCTGTGACAAAATGGCATCCAATGTAATAAAAAAAGTCAACCAACGAACTCGATTCTTGTACCGGATCTCCTCTCTGGTAAACAAGAATACCTTGAAGACTCTGGCAGGAGCACTCATTCAAGGGTACTACGACTATGCTTGCACCTCATGGTACCAAAGCACCTCAAATGCACTAAAAACCAAATTACAAACATCTCAAAACAAACTAGTCAGACTACTGCTTGACCTGACTCCTAGAACCCACCTCACCCCTGCACACTTTGCCAACCTAGGATGGCTTAGAGTAGAAGACAGAGTACAGCAACTTGCAATGCGCCTGGTCTACAAGATACACTACACGACCAAGGTACCCATGTACATGTCAAAATACTTCCCAAAGGTCAGTGAATACCACGATCACAACACCAGAGGGAGCTCCACAAATCATGTAAAACCCAGATTCGGCTCAAACAAGGGACTAAACACGTTTTGCAATTATGCCACATCAATGTGGAACGCCTTACCCAAAGCTGTAAAGGAATGTGAATCACTACCCACCTTCAAAAACACTCTCAAAGAACACCTACGGGAGACTGCAATTCGAAACTGGCTCCTACAAATGTCCTAACCCAGTTGTACAATAAAGACCAAGCATGGCTTTGTCAGTATTCCAATGTACAGTGCCCCCCCCCTACCCAACCCCCCCCCCCCCCCACCTCCAATGTACAGCCCCACCCAACCCCACCCCACCTACCCAACCTCCTCCAATGTACAGTTTCTATGTCAAATGTATGTCAGTATTCCAATGTACAGTGTCCCCCCCCCCTACCCAACCCCCCCCCCCCCCACCTCCAATGTACAGCCCCACCCCACCTACCCAACCTCCTCCAATGCACAGTTTCTATGATGTCAAATGTATATACACTCTTTTTCTGGATTTTTTTAGTATCACAAACAGTACTGTATTTGCAAATCTGGTATGTCATAAATGTATAGATGTAGCAGTACTGTCTATCTGTATGTCGTGTGTGTCATATGATGAATTGAAAATGGGGGACCCTGATGGAAACAAGACGAAAGTCTTTCTCAGGTCTGCATCCTCTTAACAATTGTATGTATTGAGCTGTACTGTACTGTACCCATTCTGCAATCTGTTAATAAACTTTTCAATCAATCAATCAATCAATCAATCAATCAATCAATCAATCAATCAATCAATCAATCAATCAATCAATCAATCAAAGTGTGTTGAAGGATGTTCCCTGAGTCTTGAGCATCAACTATGAGATTGTCATAGCTAGCCCCCGGGGACTTGATGTGACTTGATGTAACAGTCATTGATGATGAACACACAGCTGCACACAGAATCAAACCCGCCGCAAGCACATGGCACGCACCTTACTCATCTGAGCCATCAGCATGTCCTTCAATCTAATACCACAACAGCTGGAAGTTCCTTAACTATTTCCACAGAGGAGCAAGAATGTAACATTTAGCAGGTAAACTGAGGCTAAACACTGGGGAAATCACATAAAATACAAGATAAACAGTTATAGACTGATACACTGGTTCGTGATCATGGCTTTGAGCTCTGCATAGGTTGGAAGAGTATTGACCTTTAAAGTGTGTTGAAGGATGTTCCATGAGTCATGAGCATCAACTATATGAGATTGTCATAGCTAGCCCCCAGGGGGCTTTATCTAGCATTACATAATGTGACTTGATGTAACAGTCATTGATGATGAACACACAGCTGCACGCAGAATCAAACCTGCAAGCACATGGCACGCACCTTAGTCTGAGCCATCAGCGTGTTTCAATGAGTTCTCTAATCCTCTGGCTATGGTTCCTCTCCTCTCACACTGATTTCACACTTTCATAGAGAAAATAACAGGCTCAAGATCATTTTAAACGACAAGATGGCCACTGAAGTGAATCATGTCAAGTATAAATTCTTCATCATCATCATCCAAATAACCCTGGGAATGAGTACTTACTTATATAAAAATTACAAATTTCACTTTGGTGATTTAGTGCATGTTTCATCCTTATTTGCGTTTGATGTAGACGGACAGTACAACTGTGCTGCATTACCGGAGCGACTCAACATTTAGACTCCATCACCCTGAGTATCGGGTCCCCCCAGGGCTGTGTTCTGAGCCCCCTGCTGTACTCACTCTACACACACGACTGTGTGGCCAAGTTCAGCTCCAACTCCATAGTGAAGTTCGCAGATGACACGGTGGTGGTGGGGCTGATCTCGGACAACGACGAGAAGGCCTACCGGGAGGAGGTTGAGGTACTGGAACGCTGGTGCCAGGACAACAGCCTGCTCCTGAACATTGGTAAAACCAAGGAGCTGATCGTGGATTATAGGAGAGGACAGCAGGAGACGCACACACCACTGATGATTAACGGGGCTACCGTGGACAGGGTGAGCAGCTTCAAGTACCTGGGGGTCCACATCTCAGAGGACCTGACATGGTCAACACACATAGACACAGTAGTAAAGAAGGCGAAACAGCGCCTCTACCACCTGAGACAGTTAAGGAAGTTCAGAGTATCGGGAAAGATACTCCAGTCCTTCTACTCAGGAGCTGTAGAGAGCATCCTGACTGGAAACATCACTGCCTGGTATGGAAACAGCACGGCACAGGACAAGAAGGCCCTACAGAGAGTGGTGCGCTCAGCCGAGCGTACCACGGGTATTGCACTACCCCCCCTGCAGGTTCTATACAACAAGAGGTGCAAATCCAGAGCCTGCAGGATAATGAAAGACCCTCACCACCCCAATAACAGCCTGTTTCAGCTGCTGAGGTCAGGCAGACGCCTGCGAACCCCAGCTACTAGGACAGAGCGGCTTAGGCTCAGCTTCTTCCCCCAGGCCATCAGAGCCATGAACAATGAACATTGAGTGCTCAGAACATTGAACTGTCCACACACAAGCACACATGAACACACACACGACACGCACACTGTGCACGCTCACACACGAGCAGCCACTTAACACTTTAACATGAGCGGGCACACACTCATGTCGCACACACGCACACTTATGGCCAAAGGAAAGGACACTTTAAATTAGAATAACAGGAACAGTGTATTGCACTACCAAAGCTAACTAGCATGTCCCATATGCTCTGTAAATAACTATGTACAGATACCGAGATGTCACTCCATGTTACCTGCTACCTGTTACTGCACAATGTTGTTTCCTTCTTTTGATTCTATTATATGTACCACTGTATTGCACATCGTTGCGGGCAAGACCACCCGCATTTCATTGTATACCTGTATGCCGTGACAATTAAAACTCTTGACTTGACTTGACTTGACTTCTGCTGTCCATATCAGGAGATGAAAGCTAGTGTAGTTTCCACTGGAGATTTAGGCCCACTTATATTAGTTTGACGCATGGCATAACGTGGGGCGGCTACATTACCTCAAAGACCCAGCATAGTCTAATACTAGTCACATCAAAGAGATGAACACAAATGTCTGTGTTTGTCAGAAGTCACAAAGGGATCAGACAGGCAGAGCTGAGCTTCCCTCAAGTTGTTAGTCTTTTTTTTTAAGTTTGTTTTGTCAAGAAGCAGAATTGCTGCATCATCTAAGCTCCTTACGTCTCTAAGCAGGGGTGTAGCTCCAGATTCTGGGCCCCATGAAAGAATGTATTTGTAGGCCCCCAGTGAATGCGAGCGCGCGTAAGCGAGCGAGCGGAATTCTTTTTGGCCATTTTTTTATTGATGAAAACGCATAATATGGTTTTTACCTATACATTCGGATCAGCAGTTCAGCACCTGCACTGTTGGTGGGTGAGCCTAGTAAAGGATGTCGCATTGCGTTCATCTTCAATGAATGGACCAATGCAATAGTCTACCAAAGCCCCCCCCCTCTCTCTATATATCTCACACACACACACACACGCACACACACACACACACACACACACACACACACACACACACACACACACACACACACACACACACACACACACACACACACACTTCAGAAACAAACATAGTATCAATGAGAGCATCAATAATACACCTGAGTGATGTCTAGTAAAAAAGAAAAAAAAAAATTTGGGGGCCCCCCCCGAGTGCTGGGCCCTTGGAATCATCCTAAGCTACCCCCCCTCAGCTACGCCCCTGTCTCTAAGTGTCAAGTGGCGGAGGAGGACAGGACGCTGAAACATCTGGTGGTGAGAGCGGCGGTGATGGGATTAGCTGTGTCATTCACTCATCCTCCTTGTTTTTGACTCTTATCTCCCAAACCAGCCTTGATCGGTACCTTAATCCCTTTAGTGGCATGAGAAGCGCAGCAATATCAAACACTACTCCTGCATTTATTATTAGCCCCGTCCTCCCGTGAAACGCTCAATGTCACCCTGCCAAAACAACCCCCTGGTTGGAGGTTCTTCCTCTGGAAGTGCTAGAGACCTAAGATATTACCTTGTGGGCTTGAGTGGGAGCTAAGAGTGTCTCTCCGGGGCGCTGTCTGAGCTCTTACCACCAAATAAAGACCTGCTTCAGATCTGTTAGCAATACTAGAAAATAAACATAATTTGGATGTCAGACAGCAACATTCATTGCCCATTCATTGCTAGCCCCTTTCGTGACTGTGATGCACCGAGTGAATACACCGTCCCTTATACGACCATTGAAAAATCCTACTCTGTCTCGCTTTTCTCTATCAAAACGCTTGTCGTACAGGTGTCGCAAATAAATTTCAAAGGTACTCACAGTTGCACGAGGGTTTTGGACAGACAAACGCTAGGGTTTGAAAGCTTGGCGTTGCTAATAAACATTTAAAATAATTTTTATAAACTGGTCAACACGGCTCAAAACGGCTTTATTTTCGGCTTTCACAGTGATCACAGCGCAGGCGCATCAGGCACCCAAAGCCGGAAATAAAGCCGTGTTGACCAGTTTATAATAATATTATTAGCAACGCAGAGCTTTCAAACCCCAGTGTTTGTCTGTCCGAAACCCTTGTGCAACTGTGAGTACCTTTGAAATTTCTTTGCGACACCTGTACGACAAGCGTTTTGATAGAGAAAAGCGAGACAGACTTAATTGTAGGATTTTTCAATGGTCGTATAAGGGACGGTGTATTCACTCGGTGCATCACAGTCCCGAAAGGGGCTAATTCATTGCCTATTAAAGGAACACAACAACATCATGGGAAATGTGCTTACCATCTTCTAGATACATACCAAATGCCTCTGCACATTTACTGGAAAGCTATCCATCTGCATGCTAGCCTAGATTAGCACAAATGAATGGAAGCGGATACGGATCAGCTAGCCTAGCTCTCCCGGAGTTTTAAGCTGGGCTAGCTGATCCACATCCGCTTCCATTCATTTGTGCTAATCTATAAGCAGCCAGATAGCTTTCTACTGAGTGCAGAGAGTAAATTGGTACCTATCTTCTTGTCTGACTTTGGAAAATTATTTCCGATAATTTTGGCTTGTTCCTTTAAAAGTAACAAGTAGAGAAATCCATCATGAGGTGTATTGCA
>NC_140170.1:110123732-110143732 GCF_963971535.1 Notolepis coatsorum | reverse complement strand
GTCCCTACCCCCCCACCACAGCCACAGATGGCTTTTTACCCAGTGGGTCCATTATTACCTTGTGATGAAGCCCATTTCTACTCCACCATGCTGCATGATGTGATTTCATTGATTCGTATCCATTTCTGCAACATGATCCTCTGCCTCTTACTCCCGGTATCATCTCCCTTCCTCTCTTCTCCTCCGGGACTGTCTAACGCCTTGAATTCAGCACACAACTTCACCTCTTTGTGTGCATGAGTGCCTCAGTGTAAGCCCTACTGTATATGCAGATAATTGTGTTCTTTTTTCTTATGCAAATGAGAGGGACTGGCCTTTTTCAATCTAGTGGTTTTATGTATATCTAAATGTCAGCAGCTCATTAGGATGGGCTGTTGTCTCCCTCTTCATTAGGATGGGCTGTTGCCTCTCTCTTCATTAGGATGGGCTGTGCTCTGTCTCTCTTCATTAGGATGGGCTGTGGTCTCTCTCTTCATTAGGATGGGCTGTTGTCTCTCTCTTCATTAGGATGGGCTGTGGTCTCTCTCTTCATTAGGATGGGCTGTTGTCTCTCTCTTCATTAGGATGGGCTGTGGTCTCTCTCTTCATTAGGATGGGCTGTTGTCTCTCTCTTCATTAGGATGGGCTGTTGTCTCTCTATTCATTAGGATGGGCTGTGGTCTCTCTCTTCGTTAGGATGGGCTGTGGTCTCTCTCTTCATTAGGATGGGCTGTTGTCTCTCTCTTCATTAGGATGGGCTGTGGTCTCTCTCTTCATTAGGATGGGCTGTTGTCTCTCTCTTCATTAGGATGGGCTGTTGTCTCTCTCTTCATTAGGATGGGCTGTGGTCTCTCTCTTCATTAGGATGGGCTGTTGTCTCTCTCTTCATTAGGATGGGCTGTGGTCTCTCTCTTCATTAGGATGGGCTGTGCTCTGTCTCTCTCTTCATTAGGATGGGCTGTGGTCTCTCTCTTCATTAGGATGGGCTGTGGTCTCTCTCTTCATTAGGATGGGCTGTGGTCTCTCTCTTCATTAGGATGGGCTGTTGTCTCTCTCTTCATTAGGATGGGCTGTGGTCTCTCTCTTCATTAGGATGGGCTGTGGTCTCTCTCTTCATTAGGATGGGCTGTTGTCTCTCTCTTCATTAGGATGGGCTGTTGTCTCTCTCTTCATTAGGATGGGCTGTGGTCTCTCTCTTCATTAGGATGGGCTGTTGTCTCTCTTCATTAGGATGGGCTGTGGTCTCTCTCTTCATTAGGATGGGCTGTTGGCTCTCTTCATTAGGATGGGATGTGGTCTCTCTCTTCATTAGGATGGGCTGTTGTCTCTCTTCATTAGGATGGGCTGTGGTCTCTCTCTTCATTAGGATGGGCTGTGGTCTCTCTCTTCATTAGGATGGGCTGTTGTCTCTCTCTTCATTAGGATGGGCTATGGTCTCTCTCTTCATTAGGATGGGCTGTTGTCTCTCTCTTCATTAGTATGGGCTGTGGTCTCTCTTTTCATTAGGATGGGCTGTTGTCTCTCTCTTCATTAGGATGGGCTGTGGTCTCTCTCTTCATTAGGATGGGTTGTGGTCTCTCTCTTCATTAGGATGGGCTGTTGTCTCTCTCTTCATTAGGATGGGCTGTTGTCTCTCTCTTCATTAGGATGGGCTGTGGTCTCTCTCTTCATTCGGATGGGCTGTTGTCTCTCTTCATTAGGATGGGCTGTTGTCTCTCTCTTCATTAGGATGGGCTGTGGTCTCTCTCTTCATTAGGATGGGCTGTTGTCTCTCTCTTCATTAGGATGGGCTGTGGTCTCTCTCTTCATTAGGATGGGCTGTGGTCTCTTCATTAGGATGGGCTGTGGTCTCTCTCTTCATTAGGATGGGCTGTGGTCTCTCTTCATTAGGATGGGCTGTTGTCTCTCTCTTCATTAGGATGGGCTGTGGTCTCTCTCTTCATTAGGATGGGCTGTGGTCTCTCTCTTCATTAGGATGGGCTGTTGTCTCTCTCTTCATTAGGATGGGCTGTGGTCTCTCTTCATTAGGATGGGCTGTGGTCTCTCTCTTCATTAGGATGGGCTGTTGTCTCTCTCTTCATTAGGATGGGCTGTGGTCTCTCTTCATTAGGATGGGCTGTTGTCTCTCTTCATTAGGATGGGCTGTGGTCTCTCTCTTCATTAGGATGGGCTGTGGTCTCTCTTCATTAGGATGGGCTGTTGTCTCTCTTCATTAGGATGGGCTGTGGTCTCTCTCTTCATTAGGATGGGCTGTAGTCTCTCTCTTCATTAGGATGGGCTGTTGTCTCTCTCTTCATTAGGATGGGCTGTGGTCTCTCTCTTCATTAGGATGGGCTGTTGTCTCTCTCTTCATTAGGATGGGCTGTTGTCTCTCTCTTCATTAGGATGGGCTGTGGTCTCTTCATTAGGATGGGCTGTGGTCTCTCTCTTCATTAGGATGGGCTGTTGTCTCTCTCTTCATTAGGATGGGCTGTGGTCTCTCTCTTCATTAGGATGGGCTGTGGTCTCTCTCTTCATTAGGATGGGCTGTGGTCTCTCTCTTCATTAGGATGGGCTGTGGTCTCTCTTCATTAGGATGGGCTGTGGTCTCTCTCTTCATTAGGATGGGCTGTGGTCTCTCTCTTCATTAGGATGGGCTGTGGTCTCTCTCTTCATTAGGATGGGCTGTGGTCTCTCTATTCATTAGGATGGGCTGTGGTCTTTCTCTTCATTAGGATGGGTTGTGGTCTCTCTCTTCATTAGGATGGGCTGTGGTCTGTCTCTCTCTTCATTAGGATAGGCTGTGGTCTCTCTCTTCATTAGGATGGGCTGTTGTCTCTCTCTTCATTAGGATGGGCTGTGGTCTCTCTCTTCATTAGGATGGGCTGTTGTCTCTCTCTTCATTAGGATGGGCTGTGTCTCTCTCTTCATTAGGATGGGCTGTGGTCTCTCTTCATTAGGATGGGCTGTGGTCTCTCTTCATTAGGGTGGGCTGTGGTCTCTCTCTTCATTAGGATGGGCTGTTGTCTCTCTCTTCATTAGGATGGGCTGTTGTCTCTCTTCATTAGGATGGGCTGTTGTCTCTCTTCATTAGGATGGGCTGTGGTCTCTCTCTTCATTAGGATGGGCTGTAGTCTCTCTCTTCATTAGGATGGGCTGTTGTCTCTCTCTTCATTAGGATGGGCTGTGGTCTCTCTCTTCATTAGGATGGGCTGTTGTCTCTCTCTTCATTAGGATGGGCTGTGGTCTCTTCATTAGGATGGGCTGTGGTCTCTCTCTTCATTAGGATGGGCTGTTGTCTCTCTCTTCATTAGGATGGGCTGTGGTCTCTCTTTTCATTAGGATGGGCTGTGGTCTCTCTCTTCATTAGGATGGGCTGTGGTCTCTCTCTTCATTAGGATGGGCTGTGGTCTCTCTTCATTAGGATGGGCTGTGGTCTCTCTCTTCATTAGGATGGGCTGTGGTCTCTCTCTTCATTAGGATGGGCTGTGGTCTCTCTCTTCATTAGGATGGGCTGTGGTCTCTCTATTCATTAGGATGGGCTGTGGTCTTTCTCTTCATTAGGATGGGTTGTGGTCTCTCTCTTCATTAGGATGGGCTGTGGTCTGTCTCTCTCTTCATTAGGATAGGCTGTGGTCTCTCTCTTCATTAGGATGGGCTGTTGTCTCTCTCTTCATTAGGATGGGCTGTGGTCTCTCTCTTCATTAGGATGGGCTGTTGTCTCTCTCTTCATTAGGATGGGCTGTGTCTCTCTCTTCATTAGGATGGGCTGTGGTCTCTCTTCATTAGGATGGGCTGTGGTCTCTCTTCATTAGGGTGGGCTGTGGTCTCTCTCTTCATTAGGATGGGCTGTTGTCTCTCTCTTCATTAGGATGGGCTGTTGTCTCTCTTCATTAGGATGGGCTGTTGTCTCTCTCTTCATTAGGATGGGCTGTGGTCTCTCTCTTCATTAGGATGGGCTGTTGTCTCTCTCTTCATTAGGATGGGCTGTTGTCTCTCTTCATTAGGATGGGCTGTTGTCTCTCTCTTCATTAGGATGGGCTGTGGTCTCTCTCTTCATTAGGATGGGCTGTTGTCTCTCTCTTCATTAGGATGGGCTGTGTCTCTCTCTTCATTAGGATGGGCTGTGGTCTCTCTTCATTAGGATGGGCTGTGGTCTCTCTTCATTAGGGTGGGCTGTGGTCTCTCTCTTCATTAGGATGGGCTGTTGTCTCTCTTCATTAGGATGGGCTGTGGTCTCTCTCTTCATTAGGATGGGCTGTTGTCTCTCTCTTCATTAGGATGGGCTGTGGTCTGTCTCTTCATTAGGATGGGCTGTGGTCTCTTTCTTCATTAGGATGGGCTGTTGTCTCTCTTCATTAGGATGGGCTGTGGTCTCTCTCTTCATTAGGATGGGCTGTTGTCTCTCTCTTCATTAGGATGGGCTGTTGTCTCTCTTCATTAGGATGGGCTGTGGTCTCTTTCTTCATTAGGATGGGCTGTTGTCTCTCTTCATTAGGATGGGCTGTGGTCTCTCTCTTCATTAGGATGGGCTGTTGTCTCTCTCTTCATTAGGATGGGCTGTTGTCTCTCTCTTCATTAGGATGGGCTGTGGTCTCTCTCTTCATTAGGATGGGCTGTTGTCTCTCTCTTCATTAGGATGGGCTGTTGTCTCTCTCTTCATTAGGATGGGCTGTGGTCTCTCTCTTCATTAGGATGGGCTGTTGTCTCTCTCTTCATTAGGATGGGCTGTTGTCTCTCTTCATTAGGATGGGCTGTTGTCTCTCTCTTCATTAGGATGGGCTGTTGTCTCTCTTCATTAGGATGGGCTGTTGTCTCTCTTCATTAGGATGGGCTGTTGTCTCTCTCTTCATTAGGATGGGCTGTTGTCTCTCTTCATTAGGATGGGCTGTGGTCTCTCTCTTCATTAGGATGGGCTGTGGTCTCTCTCTTCATTAGGATGGGCTGTGGTCTCTCATTTCATTAGGATGGGCTGTGGTCTCTCTCTTCATTAGGATGGGCTGTGGTCTCTCTCTTCATTAGGATGGGCTGTGGTCTCTCTCTTCATTAGGATGGGCTGTGGTCTCTCTCTTCATTAGGATGGGCTGTGGTCTCTCTCTTCATTAGGATGGGCTGTTGTCTCTCTCTTCATTAGGATGGGCTGTGGTCTCTCTCTTCATTAGGATGGGCTGTTGTCTCTCTCTTCATTAGGATGGGCTGTGGTCTCGCTTCATTAGGATGGTCTGTGGTCTCTCTCTTCATTAGGATGGGCTGTTGTCTCTCTTCATTAGGATGGGCTGTGGTCTCTCTCTTCATTAGGATGGGCTGTTGTCTCTCTTCATTAGGATGGGCTGTGGTCTCTCTCTTCATTAGGATGGGCTGTTGGCTCTCTTCATTAGGATGGGCTGTGGTCTCTCTCTTCATTAGGATGGGCTGTGGTCTCTCTTCATTAGGATGGGCTGTGGTCTCTCTTCATTAGGATGGGCTGTGGTCTCTCTCTTCATTAGGATGGGATGTGGTCTCTCTTCATTAGGATGGGCTGTTGTCTCTCTTCATTAGGATGGGCTGTGGTCTCTCTTCATTAGGATGGGCTGTGGTCTCTCTCTTCATTAGGATGGGCTGTTGTCTCTCTCTTCATTAGGATGGGCTGTTGTCTCTCTCTTCATTAGGATGGGCTGTTGTCTCTCTTCATTAGGATGGGCTGTTGTCTCTCTCTTCATTAGGATGGGCTGTGGTCTCTTTCTTCATTAGGATGGGCTGTGGTCTCTCTTCATTAGGATGGGCTGTTGTCTCTCTCTTCATTAGGATGGGCTGTGGTCTCTCTCTTCATTAGGATGGGCTGTGGTCTCTCTTCATTAGGATGGGCTGTGGTCTCTCTCTTCATTAGGATGGGCTGTGGTCTCTCTCTTCATTAGGATGGGCTGTGCTCTGTCTCTCTCTTCATTAGGATGGGCTGTGGTCTCTCTTCATTAGGATGGGCTGTGCTCTGTCTCTCTCTTCATTATGATGGGCTGTGGTCTCTTCATTAGGATGGGCTGTGGTCTCTCTTCATTAGGATGGGCTGTTGTCTCTCTTCATTAGGATGGGCTGTGGTCTCTCTTCATTATGATGGGCTGTGCTCTGTCTCTCTCTTCATTATGATGGGCTGTGGTCTCTCTTCATTAGGATGGGCTGTGGTCTCTCTTCATTAGGATGGGCTGTGGTCTCTTCATTTTTTTTGATCCACTTTTTCTCCCATTTTCTATATTTTCTCCCATCCCAATTTTGTATCATCCAATTCAACCCTCCCCTGTCACGAACGCTGTTTCTTGCCTCCCACAAGCCGGCTGCAATGTGGACTAAGTCATACATAGCACAAGTCCCCTCCGATACTTGAGGTAACAGCAGTCGCATCTTTTCACCTGCGCAGCTCGATCTCTCAGTGGCGAGGAGTAACGCGTGGGAGGCTCACGCTGCCCCCGACACATCCTGATTCTACTGCGCAGGCGCACCAACCGACCTGTAGGAGTCGCTGTCCACAACGCCCGATCCCCACCCATCAGTTTCCCACCCCCTAATACGGCCAATATGTATTAGTACGGACGACCAGCTAAACTGAAAGCAATGTGGAGCGCTGGGCTCGAACAGGCGAGCCCAGCGTCTCCGCATTCGTGGCGAGCGCCTTGCCCACTACGCCACGTAGCCGCCCGGCTGTTGTCTCTTCATTAGGATGGGCTGTTGTCTCTCTCTTCATTAGGATGGGCTGTTGTCTCTCTCTTCATTAGGATGGGCGGTTGTCTCTTCATTAGGATGGGCTGTTGTCTCTCTCTTCATTAGGATGGGCTGTTGTCTCTCTCTTCATTAGGATGGGCTGTGGTCTCTCTCTTCATTAGGATGGGCTGTTGTCTCTCTCTTCATTAGGATGGGCTGTTGTCTCTCTCTTCATTAGGATGGGCTGTGGTCTCTCTCTTCATTAGGATGGGCTGTGGTCTCTCTCTTCATTAGGATGGGCTGTTGTCTCTCTCTTCATTAGGATGGGCTGTGGTCTCTCTCTTCATTAGGATGGGCTGTTGTCTCTCTCTTCATTAGGATGGGCTGTGGTCTCTCTCTTCATTAGGATGGGCTGTGGTCTCTCTCTTCATTAGGATGGGCTGTTGTCTCTCTCTTCATTAGGATGGGCTGTTGTCTCTCTCTTCATTAGGATGGGCTGTGGTCTCTCTCTTCATTAGGATGGGCTGTTGTCTCTCTCTTCATTAGGATGGGCTGTGGTCTCTCTTCATTAGGATGGGCTGTGGTCTCTCTCTTCATTAGGATGGGCTGTTGTCTCTCTTCATTAGGATGGACTGTGATCTCTCTCTTCATTAGGATGGGCTGTTGTCTCTCTCTTCATTAGGATGGGATGTGGTCTCTCTTCATTAGGATGGGCTGTGGTCTCTCTCTTCATTAGGATGGGCTGTTGTCTCTCTTCATTAGGATGGGCTGTGGTCTCTCTCTTCATTAGGATGGGCTGTGGTCTCTCTCTTCATTAGGATGGGCTGTGGTCTCTCTCTTCATTAGGATGGGCTGTGGTCTCTCTCTTCATTAGGATGGGCTGTTGTCTCTCTCTTCATTAGGATGGGCTGTGGTCTCTCTCTTCATTAGGATGGGCTGTTGTCTCTCTCTTCATTAGGATGGGCTGTTGTCTCTCTCTTCATTAGGATGGGCTGTGGTCTCTCTCTTCATTAGGATGGGCTGTTGTCTCTCTCTTCATTAGGATGGGCTGTGGTCTCTCTCTTCATTAGGATGGGCTGTTGTCTCTCTCTTCATTAGGATGGGCTGTGGTCTCTCTTCATTAGGATGGGCTGTGGTCTCTCTCTTCATTAGGATGGGCTGTTGTCTCTCTTCATTAGGATGGGCTGTGGTCTCTCTCTTCATTAGGATGGGCTGTTGTCTCTCTCTTCATTAGGATGGGATGTGGTCTCTCTTCATTAGGATGGGCTGTGGTCTCTCTCTTCATTAGGATGGGCTGTTGTCTCTCTTCATTAGGATGGGCTGTGGTCTCTCTCTTCATTAGGATGGGCTGTGGTCTCTCTCTTCATTAGGATGGGCTGTGGTCTCTCTCTTCATTAGGATGGGCTGTGGTCTCTCTCTTCATTAGGATGGGCTGTTGTCTCTCTCTTCATTAGGATGGGCTGTCGTCTCTCTTCATTAGGATGGGCTGTGGTCTCTCTCTTCATTAGGATGGGCTGTGGTCTCTCTCTTCATTAGGATGGGCTGTTGTCTCTCTTCATTAGGATGGGCTGTGGTCTCTCTCTTCATTAGGATGGGCTGTGGTCTCTCTCTTCATTAGGATGGGCTGTTGTCTCTCTTCATTAGGATGGGATGTGGTCTCTCTTCATTAGGATGGGCTGTGGTCTCTCTCTTCATTAGGATGGGCTGTTGTCTCTCTCTTCATTAGGATGGGCTGTTGTCTCTCTTCATTAGGATGGGTTGTTGTCTCTCTCTTCATTAGGATGGGCTGTGGTCTCTCTCTTCATTAGGATGGGCTGTGGTCTCTCTCTTCATTAGGATGGGCTGTGGTCTCTCTCTTCATTAGGATGGGCTGTTGTCTCTCTCTTCATTAGGATGGGCTGTAGTCTCTCTCTTCATTAGGATGGGCTGTGGTCTCTCTCTTCATTAGGATGGGCTGTGGTCTCTCTCTTCATTAGGATGGGCTGTGGTCTCTCTCTTCATTAGGATGGGCTGTGGTCTCTCTCTTCATTAGGATGGGCTGTGGTCTCCTTCTTCATTAGGATGGGCTGTTGTCTCTCTCTTCATTAGGATGGGCTGTAGTCTCTCTCTTCATTAGGATGGGCTGTTGTCTCTCTTCATTAGGATGGGCTGTTGTCTCTCTCTTCATTAGGATGGGCTGTTGTCTCTCTCTTCATTAGGATGGGCTGTGGTCTCTCTCTTCATTAGGATGGGCTGTTGTCTCTCTCTTCATTAGGATGGGCTGTGGTCTCTCTCTTCATTAGGATGGGCTGTGGTCTCTCTCTTCATTAGGATGGGCTGTGGTCTGTCTCTTCATTAGGATGGGCTGTTGTCTCTCTCTTCATTAGGATGGGCTGTTGTCTCTCTCTTCATTAGGATGGGCTGTTGTCTCTCTCTTCATTAGGGTGGGCTGTTGTCTTTCTCTTCATTAGGATGGGCTGTAGTCTCTCTTCATTAGGATGGGCTGTGGTCTCTCTTCATTAGGATGGGCTGTTGTCTCTCTCTTCATTAGGATGGGCTGTTGTCGTTCTCTTCATTAGGATGGGCTGTTGTCTCTCTTCATTAGGATGGGCTGTGGTCTCTCTCTTCATTAGGATGGGCTGTTGTCTCTCTTCATTAGGATGGGCTGTTGTCTCTCTTCATTATGATGGGCTGTTGTCTCTCTCTTCATTGGGATGGGCTGTGGTCTCTCTCTTCATTAGGATGGGCTGTGGTCTCTCTCTTCATTAGGATGGGCTGTGGTCTCTCTCTTCATTAGGATGGGCTGTTGTCTCTCTCTTCATTAGGATGGGCTGTTGCCTCTCTCTTCATTAGGATGGGCTGTTGTCTCTCTTCATTAGGATGGGCTGTTGTCTCTCTTCATTAGGATGGGCTGTTGTCTCTCTCTTCATTAGGATGGGCTGTTGTCTCTCTTCATTAGGATAGGCTGTGGTCTCTCTCTTCATTAGGATGGGCTGTTGTCTCTCTTCAATAGGATGGGCCGTTGTCTCTCTTCATTAGGATGGGCTGTTGTCTCTCTCTTCATTAGGATGGGCTGTTGTCTCTCTCTTCATTAGGATGGGCTGTTGTCTCTCTCTTCATTAGGATGGGCTGTAGTCTCTCTCTTCATTAGGATGGGCTGTGGTCTCTCTCTTCATTAGGATGGGCTGTGGTCTCTCTCTTCATTAGGATGGGCTGTGGTCTCTCTCTTCATTAGGATGGGCTGTTGTCTCTCTCTTCATTAGGATGGGCTGTTGTCTCTCTCTTCATTAGGATGGGCTGTTGTCTCTCTCTTCATTAGGATGGGCTGTGGTCTCTCTCTTCATTAGGATGGGCTGTTGTCTCTCTCTTCTCATATATCTGCCTGCCACAGGCTTCTTTCAACATTACCTCATTCTCCTCTCCAGTCAGCCCCCTGCTCTAATTGACAATACGTGTGTGTGTGTGTGTGTGTGTGTGTGTGTGTGTGTGTGTGTGTGTGTGTGTGTGTGTGTGTGTGTACCTGCATGTGTGAGTGTGTGTGTTTATGCATGTTGACATTTGTGTGTGTGTGTGGGGTAGCTGGGCGAGTGTCAGTAATGTGTCACTGTCAATTCCACTCAAAGCCCAACCATCACCAAACAGCTGACACCTCCCCCAGTCTAATCTGGTCCTCTCCTCTGCGAGGCAGTGATGGGTCTTTGGTCGCCATCATTATTTATGGGGTGGTTTAATGTATATCCTCAGTCATTCCCCAGTTTGAGACCATTTATTCAGTCATCAAGGCTGTAGCTGTCCCGGGCCTTGATATGCTTTCCTGTTTGGAATGACAATGACCGGGGGGAAGGGACCTCGTCGACGTGCCTGGAGATGTGATGATGTTTTGAGTATTTTGCACATTGAAGAATGGCAGAAAAATTTGTTCATTTGATATATATGTTTTTTTTATTTTTTATTTATGTTACACTTATTGTTGGCATCACTATTGCCAGCTCTCTCTCTCTCTCTCTCTCTCTCTCTCTCTCTCTCTCTCTCTCTCTCTCTCTCTCTCTCTCTCTCTCTCTCTCTCTCTCTCTCTCTCTCTCTCTCTCTCTCTCTCTCTCTCTCTCTCTCTCTCTCTCTCTCTCTCTCTCTCTTTCTCTTTGTGTGTGTGTCTGACACATGTCTGCCAGACGTTTTCTCCTTGGTGTGCAATGTCACCAGCCACCCACTCCTGTGAGTGTTGACAATGGGGTGATCTTTATTAAAGGCCCAATCCGTGGTTGCAGGATAGTCCACTGCTGGCTTTGTTTAGGCTACTTCGGTGCTCTATGGGATGGGATGAAGATGTATTTCACTCTTAAAGGCAGGGGTGTAAAGTACTTGAGTAATTGTACTTTGTTACAATACTTAAGTAGCCTACTGTTTTTGGGGATTTGTACTTTACTCAAGTATTATTAGGTTTATATACTTGTACTTTTACTCAATTACATTTCAGAGAAAAAAAACATACTTTTTACTCGTTACATTTAAAATGCAGACCTACAAAGTACAAATTACAAATCGCACAGGTACAACACTTTTAATTAGTATATTTGTTTCTCTGGCCAAACTAATGTTAACGTTATTAATCCTGCAGCCGCACTTTATTTAAAAACAGCCAATCTTAATGTCTTACTTAATTTTTTTAGTATTAAGTACATTTAAAAGTAGAAACTTTTTACTTTTACTCAAGTGTGTTTTTTGCCAGATACTCTGACTTTTACTTGAGTATGATTTTGAGACAGTACCCATACTTTCACTTAAGTATCATTTCTGGGTAATTTTTACACCCCTGCTCTTAGCATGCAACGGCCCACATGTGGGCCCTCTTGAGGATGATTTGCCCACCGGCACTTTGGCGACCTTTAGCGGCTCGGGTGTGCATATTTTTTAATACAATATATATATCGAATTAAACTGTTAAAAAAAATGTATCTGTTGCCTGTCGATAGCCCTTTCAGGTGACAAAATCCGTTCAGCGGTTCTCGAGTTACATGCCGATATGTGAGGCGTGCGCCGAAGTACACGGCAGACTTACATTTTTTTCAAATACCACTCCCGACTCTCGAGCCTCTATCTCCGTCAATCATTTGGCGATCTCGAAAATTATTGGACAGGGTTGTAACCAATGAGTAGGGCGAATCAGGGATCTAGGTGAAAAGTCATGAGCCAAAACAGGAAGAGAATTCTCTTTCGAATGCATTGTAGTTTATGAGAAAATCGTTTTCTGAGCTCTCTCACCTTTTACCAAAACCGCTTCTAATCACTCCTTTCTGAACGGATTTCTATGAAATTTGGACATGTACTACACATGACTTCAGGCTATGAACCCAGGGTGTCTTTTCAGCCATACCAATTTTCTTGGAAATACTACTTCTGGACTACTAACGTAAGGTTATGTATATAACCAAGTTCTATGAATTATGGTGACGCTTAGTATCAGTTGCATAATATCTCGCTTCAGTGGATATGCACTGAATAAATTTCAAAATGTACCTTTACATACCAACATCCGTCTGACCACACCCCCATCTGCTGCCTACATAAGCAGGGGTGGGCCACACACTCATCTCCTTCCCAACAAATTTCACCACAATGAAAGATCAAGGGCCGCAGCGGCGTCCTGATGCTGAGCGTCACCATAATTCATAGAACTTGGTTATATACATAACCTTACGTTCTATTTCATTATGGCTCCGCTCAGCATCAGTTGCATAACAGGAGCTGAGCGGGAGCCAAAGCTCGACAAATGTACCCCGCTGAGGCCCCCCACAATCATCAGACCGGGGAGGACCGAGCCCCCCGACCCTCCCTAATGGAGGATACCCTCCCTATTGGAGGCTTACGGGAGGGAGACGGCTCCGACCGTGCGAAGAGGAACTCAAGCAACTCAACGCACAGGGTGAGCAGACCGTGGCTTGACCCCACGACTACACACACGCACAACCCGCATGCCACCAGGGAACGAACGGAAGGAACAAACCTCGTTACTGCCCCCAAAATCACGGGGTCAAGAGCAAACCCAACCCCGTGGCAAGGCTGTAGCAGCGGAGTGCGAAGGAAGACCCAGACCCACTGAAGGGACTGGATCCCCTGGAAAAAGGGGGCCCGGAGAGGTCAATGACGCCAGGCATCAAGACCCCACCAGGTGGTCACTTAGTGACACCGCCCCCCACATCGCCAGCGTATTCTGATAAGGCCCCTCCAAGAGCGGGCCCTTTCCCCCCAATAGCACACCGCCTGGCACACTGACCCTGCAGAACAGGCAGTCAGCATGGCCGTAAGCACTCAAAAAAGGTTAACCAACGGAAGCAGGCAGCGCACCGGGGAAACCAGGCAGCAGGCTGTAACCCGAGCCTGGAGCACTGCGGACGAGACAGGCGCCAAAGGAGTCAGCTGAAAACAGCCCCCCCGGCGGAAGGGGCGCTATTTGGTCATCTATTAGATAGTACCCCTGGAATTTTGAATTTAAAATTTAAAAAGGTTGAACTCTGTTTTCTTTTCTTTTTGTCTTTATAATTTATAAATTGTTATATTCTGTATTATTATTGTTTTTGTTATTTTCCTGTGAAGTTCTGTGTATTGTGATGGTGATTAATGTGTTGTCTTGTTTCATGGAAACATCAGGGATATCCTGACACAACTTGTATTTACCTGCACTATTCTTACCCTGCCTACTCTTATACACTGCCTATCAAATTCATGTGTCGGTTATTGCACTTTTTACTTCTTACTGATGACTATTTTTAAACTGAATCATTTTAAACTATTTTTATTATTTGCTAGATCCAAATGTGAAACACTGTGATTATTTGTTCATGCAATAGGTCCCACTATTTAGTATGGGTTCGAGTCCCTGTGATCTAATATCACTAAAGTTACAGTGTGGGTTCGAGTCCCTGTGATCTAGTATCACTAAAGTTACAGTGTGGGTTCGAGTCCCTGTGATCTAGTATCACTAAAGTTACAGTGTGGGTTCGAGTCCCTGTGATCTAGTATCACTAAAGTTACAGTGTGGGTTCGAGTCCCTGTGATCTAGTATCACTAAAGTTACAGTGTGGGTTTGAGTCCCTGTGATCTAGTATCACTAAAGTTACAGTGTGGGTCGAGTCCCTGTGATCTAGTATCACTAAAGTTACAGTGTGGGTTCGTGTCCCTGTGATCTAATATCACTAAAGTTACAGCTATATGTACTGGGAAGTATGTTGGGAATTACAGGAGTATTACTGAATAGAGAGCCTATTAGGTTTTTAGATCCTAATGTGAAACACTGTGATTTGCCATATCTTGCTATGCTCGCTCATGCCTGTATTTTTTATGTCCGTTCTATTTTATAATTTTTTTTTACTATTTTTAAACTGAATCATTTTAAACTATTTTTACTATTTGTGTTACTGAAAACTGTAAGCGGAAAGCCTATTGGGATGCTAGATCCTAATGTGAAACACTGTGATTCTACCTGTCTATCTTTTTATGCTCGCTTATGCCTGTATTTTTTACTGTTGTGAAGCACTTTGAACTGCAACCTCTGTATGAAAAGTGCTATACAAATAAAGTTATTATTATTATTATTATTATTATTATTATTATTATTATTATTATTATTATTATTATTATTATTATTATTATTATTATTATTATTATTATTATTATTATTATTATTATTATTATTATTATTATTATTATTATTATTATTATTATTATTATTATTATTATTATTATTATTATTATTATTATTATTATTATTATTATTATTATTATTATTATTATTATTATTATTATTATTATTATTATTATTATTATTATTATTATTATTATTATTATTATTATTATTATTATTATTATTATTATTATTATGTAAGTAATAATAAAAAAAAAATGATCAAAAAAATAAATGAACGTGCAGGGGCACACTCAACCGGGTAACCCAAGTCCCTCAGGGTACCAGAACAGCAGATCTGCATCCCCGGCGGACAAAGGGTTAACTGACCTGGACCAGCGCGACCAGACCAGTCCCGTGCCCTAACCACGCCGACATGCCCACTCCAGAAGAGGGGGTAGGTATGCGTGTCGATCTAAAACATGAAAAGAGGGCGCCACCCAGACGGTCACATTTGGACCGCGTTCAGTGGCCCACCCCAAGGGCGTGAGACCCCTCTACCTATGTTCTGATCTATTCCGTTAACATCCCCCAGATATGAACGAGAATTCATCGAGACAACCTAGTAAACTGGTGCTCGGAAGAGACAAAACTCCATCCCAGTTGCCCTATAAAAACGCTGTTTTAATAACAAGCAACCAAGGCGCACCAGCCTCATGCGTGATTCCCATCAGAAACACCCAGAGCCAGCACTTACATACGCGTCAAGACCCAAACACATCAATGGATAGTCTAGCAAGACACCAAACATTGTTCCTCCAAGTCGCCTGGGAGAACGACAAGGAGCCGTCGTGCTTCATGTTCCTTCCTCTTTTTATTCAAAAAAGAAAGAAACACAGACTGACATGAATCCCATGTGACGCAGCTGAGGGTAATTTTTTTTTACATTTTTACATCCCACCACCCTCGCCACGGGGAGGAGACGGAAATCCCCAGAGAGACTTCCCACGCAAGCTGTATAGATTGAAAATAATATATTGCAACATTGAGCTATGTAACACTTGGTTTAGGGCTCTCCGAGGAGGAGGCACTGAACCAATACACACTCAATAATCGAAGTGAATCGAATACACACACAATAGAGCAGAACTCCTTTTTGAAGTTCTACTCACCTTGACAATCTGAGGAGGAGGCTCTGAAACTCTGAGGAGGCTCCCTCACAGGGAAGGAGAGTCCGAACTCACAGAAGGCACTTCTCCCCGAGGAGGAGCTTCGTGAGGAGGAGCTCTGACAACTCCCTGAAACAGATCCATAACATGGACCTGAACAACCCACGGAAGTCTTACCAACAGAGACGCGCTCAGTGACGTACTCTATGGCGGGGGAATTTCCGCGATGCACACTCTCAATCTTCCAGGGCGTGGGACCAGGAAACTCCCCCCACCCCCCTCTTACCCTGTAACGTGCCGAACAGCAACGTGACAGGAACCTTGAAGGACAGGAGGTTTTAACCCCTGACCAATCAGAAAAGGGGAGGAAAGGATTACCAGTTCACCCCTTTACGACCCCACACCCATGATACGATGTAATGACAAGTAGAGCATGACACAGTCATAGCCTGCTACATGAAGCATCGAACAGCCTCACATAGCTCATGTGCTAACCTGCTATCTGATTTTTACTAAGGAAAAAACACAGAACAGAGAGGGCCCCCTTTAAGAGCCCCGGTACCAGACTTACATATGTGCTTCTGTGGGCCAAACCTAACCCAGTTGTAGATCACAAGACACACACAACCCTTCATCACAACAAAAAATTACAAAGTACACTCTTGCTACAGAGGAACGCCGTTTTTCATAACGAGAGAATACAGAATCCTCGATTACGTATTGGCCACAGGCCTTGCTAAGCACACATGATAAGTGACCAAACAATCTTTTCTTTAGGAAAAAAAAGTTTCTCAAGCGGAAAGCACAACCCCAGCAATTAAGCTGAGGGTTACATCGTATCCCCACAAACACAGTGACACAATATATTGTAAACAACATGTCTGAGAGGAGGGGGGGAAGCCCCAGGGAAACCGGGGGGATCACCCCTCCTTCCTTACCCTTGATACGACCAAGTTGAACAGGTAACCCTGTTAATATGTGAACACACTGTTCATTGTCATTACAGGCTGAGAAAAGAATTCATTCCTCAATCACATGTCACTAAGCATAGCTTCATAGGTTAATTAACCCCCTTAGTTGTGAGTTCACGTTATATGAACACACATGTTCTCATCACAACTAACCAGATCATTTTTACACATGTAAACAACAACCCGATTTCTATGGAGAGAGAAGCTATACCAGTGACAAGACAATTCACACACAACACGCGTCGTATCCTCAATGTATTGCAGCAACACACATTTTGGAAAACATCGTTATTACAAAACATTTAGAAGGGAAGGAAAGAAGAAGTGTTTAAAGTCCGGTCGGGACTCCTACCCTGAGCGCAGGCCAAGAGAACTGCAATCTGGTTAACGGGACACCGAAGTTGAACACAGCATCTCCTGTGTTGGCGACGAGGGTAACGTCGCTGCGCCACCCAGCCGCTACATTTCTCCATGTTGACGCAGTCCTCGCTGGCAGGGCTCCCGGTGTAGGTTCGACTAACATCCTCTGTCAAAGAGTGTTTAAGGCATGTTATAGTCATAGCAACGTTCAACAGTGTAGCATCAAGCTAACAGCCGCTCTCAACTGATAGCAACAAGCTAACGTTTCCTAGCCTAGTGACACAATGGGCTAGCGCCGCAGCTAACAGCTGACTGGCTAACAGGTAGGCCACAACTAGCACGCAAGCTAAGCAGCTATCACCTGAACTGTACACAACGACATAACAAGCCACACTTCAGACAGGCCGCCGTCTGAAACCCTCCTCATCCTTTAAGAGAGAAGAGAAAAAGAAATGTCAACACAGTTTACAACGGTGATTTTACCAGACATACGGCGGAGCCGGCACAAGTCCCATCTGGGCTGCAGCCGACTTGAACATGGATCTTCCGATAACGAACATCCATGCCCACATTTCCTCGTTAGGTCCAGAGAATCCTGGGATCACCAGGTCCTGGTCGTGGCCCACTAGTTGACCATCATGGGCTTCAGACCAAGATCCTCCGCCGTCGCCTAAGAGGCCGAACAGAGGACCCTAATCTGGGGCCGGCTTTCGTAAAAATTGTCAGCTAGCCCCCATAGCACTAACAGACAACTGGCACTCGCAAGCAAACATTACTCACCCAGGCTCGAAAACCAACCAGTCCCTCACAACAGACTTCCACAGTCCAGCTGCATGGCCGGAGGGCCAAACCCATCCAGCCGCAGCAAAGGAGGACTGCAGTTTGGGGAGTATATCAGCGACGCGAGCCCCTAATACGAAAAAAACGGTGGAGGTTTAGAATGATCATCATCTTCCAGACACTCCAGTGACGAAGACAATATCGCCGTATTTTCTCGAAAATAGTGAGAGAGAAAATAAAGATATAATGTCAACGTATCTCCTTGTTCCTCTGTCTTCCTTTCCTCAGACTAAATATTTTCTCCACGTCAAGTGGGTATATAACAGGCACTTCCTTGTGGATGAAATTTGAGAAGGAGATGAGTGTGTGGCCCCACCCCTGCTTATGTAGGCAGCAGATGGGGGTGTGGTCAGATGGATGTTGGTATGTAAAGGTACATTTTGAAATGTATTCAGTGCATATCCACTGAAGCGAGATATTATGCAACTGATGCTGAGCGGAGCCATAATGAAATAGAACTACTACAGAGAAATGCGAGTAACAAGTTTTTCTACAACTCAAGTTCAGACCTATGTTACTCTATTTCATTAGCGCTAAACATGAATTGTCTTTATTGTATCAGAAACTTCAGAATGTCATCTTTCAAAAGAGACCAGCCTCATGCATGTGCTATAAGTATAAAGTATAGTATTTTGGTTTGCAAAAAAAGTATGCAGTCCTCAAAAACTAAAACTAAAATGACCACTTTTGGGGGCGCCTGTTAAGAGGTATAGTCAGAGCCTTTAATACAAGGAGTGACAGCATGTGACTTGTATTTGTATTTTTGTATTTATTTACAGTATTAACACAGTTAAACAAAAGTAAAAACAATACATAATAAGTTATAACCACATTGTGAAGGAGAAGTTAGAAGCCTAGAGGCTTATCGAGAACGTCCCCTGTTTTGTAAAATCAAACATCCAAAAATAAAAAAATATAGATGTTATAAAATACCAGAATACATTCAAAAGATACATGTTAATACAAACAAACATACATACATACATACATACATACATACATACATACATACATACATACATACATACATACATACATACATACATACATACATACATACATACGTACATACATACATACATACATACATACATACATACATACATACATACATACATACATACATACATACATACACACAGTACATACATGCATATACATGCATATACTGTATACTGAGTACATAATAATACATAACACCCACCCACCTGCCTACAAACCTACCCCCCCCCCCACATAACCAAATGCATACCTACATGTATGACCTATTTATCTATCTACTACTTTTGGATATGCAAATTTTTTTGTAGTTTGCTTTAAAAATAAGCAGAGATGGAGATTTCCTCAGCATAGGATCAGCTGCATTCCAAAGATTGGACCCTCTATACCTCACTGAGAACTGCCTAAGTGAAGTACCACAATAAGGTATATGCAGGTCCCTGGACTGACGTGTAACATATGAATGAACATCTGAGACACAAGATAAACCATCATTGGCTTCCCTAATTAATACTGCAAAATTCTCATGTGACATTATAAGTTGGTGTCATCAGCAAACCAGATCGAGAATACTCTAGGACAGGGGTAGGCAACCCTAGGCACGCGTGCCTGCATAGGCACGCGGGGGCATTTGCATAGACACAGGGGGCAGCAGTAAAAAAAAAAAAAAAAAAAATGTGCTCTGAAATATTATAGTGAAATATTTTGCACTGTTGTCGCATTTATCTTGTTGAAATCCTCCCACAGGTTCTTTTTACTACCACATATTTAATTGAGACCCTTTATTTGTTTATTATTTCAATTTAGCTGGAAATACATTGCTACATCATTCAGTAACATTTGCAGAGCCTTATAACAAAAACATTATTACGGTCACCATTGTAACCAGTGGGATTAATCAACCATTTTTATTATTTATTTTTCTATTTCATTGAACATTGCACATGTTAAAAGCAATTTTTTTACTCAAAATGTGAGTATTACCAAGTCAACTTGTGTTCTTAAAACAATGACAATAAACATAGTTTTATTAGGTTGAAATAATGTGGTTGTGTACTTATTTTTCTGTTAACTTATTATGGATTGAAAACTGAAAACCTTAATGCACAGTAACTGAACTCAATATTTTTAAGTTCTGGTAACTTATTATTATAATTTTTTTTACAGTGTAGTCTTGCGATCAATCAAAACTTATTTACACGATATACCTCACATTCACCCTCCATTCACATCCTGGTGTTCTCCTGGTGTTCTCCATTAGGCCTGTAGGTGGAGCTATGACAGCACACGTACAGTACACACACCGATGGTGTGTGATGTGTCCAAAAATGAATGGGCAAATGTGAGTGAAATGGTCACACTGTATGCAGCTGTTTGTCTGCATTGCATTCCCCCCCCCCAACTCAGATTTAGGGTTGATACAACCATCATAATAAT
>NC_140170.1:110113732-110118732 GCF_963971535.1 Notolepis coatsorum | reverse complement strand
GTAGTGATAGCGGGTGGGAAGCCGGTGGGGTATGTGTCCTGGTTGTTGTAAACTGAGACTCCTGGTCGGTTGGGGCCGGGAGGGGATCTTGGGGAAATAGCGTGAACCTCCACGTTACGTTCCCCCAGTGAAACTCCTCGAAAGAAACGGCTGGCGAATCCACATGTATCGGAGGAGGCATGTGGTAGTTCTACACCCTCCCTACGTTATGTTATAGCCATAAGTAATATATTTATGTATTGTATACGTAATATATTTACATTTCATATGGTTTCATAGTCCAAAAAAATGGACTATGAATGATATAAAAATAAAAAATTATGATTGGGAGTCAAACTAACAATGCTTAATATGGTGGGGGGCAAGTTTGCTCACCACTAGACCAAGCCACCCACCCTGATGCAAATACAGCAATACTACAGTATGATGATGGTTCGTTCACAATACTAAGTGAGATCGGGCTGCTCAAGACTACAGAGACAGCGTTTTCTGATCGCCTCGCCCCAATGCTGACCCTAACCTTAATGTTAAAACGAACCATCATCATAGTATTGCTGTGTTTGTATCAGGGTGGGTGGCTTGGTCTAATGGTAAGTGCACTTGCCACCTCTTTTACAAAACATAAATATATTATGCACTCAAGGAGTCAGTATAGACATCAGGGTGTGCTAGTGGCTCATCACCACTACCATACCATACCATACCATACCATAATATAATGTACCATACCATACCATACCATACCATGCCATACCATAATATAATGTACCATACCATACCATACCATACCCTACCCTACCATACCATACCATACCATAATATAATGTACCATACCATACCATACCATACCTTACCATACCATATGATGTACCATACCATACCATACCATAATATAATGTACCATACCATACCATACCATACCATACCATACCATACCATACCCTACCATACCATACTATACCATACCATAATATAATGTACCATACCCTACCCTACCCTACCCTACCCTACCCTACCCTACCCTACCCTACCCTACCATACCATACCATAATATAATGTACCATACCATACCATACCATACCATACCTTACCATACCATATGATGTACCATACCATACCATAATATAATGTACCATACCATACCATACTGTCACTATCCTGGCTGGGATAGTGGGAACAATATGAACAGTGGTTTTCTGATGCCGTTTATGTTATCCTGGGCTCTTCCTTCCCTTGTTTGATTTCGTCCTCCTGTCTGCTTGTTGTGTGTGATTATGCCTTTTGTGTCCAAGTTGAGTTTGCCTAGTGTGTTCTGATTTTTGCATTTCTATATTATTGCCTGGGCTTGCCAGCTGTTAGTAATTCAATCAAGGGTAGTATTTAAGTGTGGTCTGCCATCACTTCATTGCGGCGTCATTACCTCCGTTACCCCTGTTTCCTGTCGTGTCTCTGTCAACGTCATCCTTGCCCTGTTGTTGTTTTCAGTCTAAGTAAGTGTTTGTTAGTTTTCCGTTTTGTTGCCCTTTGGTTTTCGAGTTCTCAGTTCGTTTTCGTTTGTTCTTTTGCAACATGCTTTTGTTTACAGACTCTCAGTAAATACCCTTCACTATATCCAACTCCATCGTCTCTGCCTCCTCTCTCTCATTGTCATTGTTCCGCATATTGGGTTCTCCTTACCTTCCCTCGCCACCCCTCGTAACAGAATGACGCCACCAACCAAGATCCAAGCGGACAGAGTGGCAGAGACAATGAGCATCATAAGTGGCATGTTGAATGGGGATCTGGCTACCTACACCCCTGCTAAATGGGTCTTCCTACTGAAGATGATCGAGTCCGTCGCGGATGAGAGTCCGGGCCAGGAGCCGCGGATGAGGGTTTGGGCCGACCATGTCGGAGGCCTCATGGAGAGGTTTTTTCCTGCTCCACCCTCTACAACTAGTAAGGCTCTTATTGCTAGTACTGTTCCTTTGGCTAGCATAGCATGTACAGCTAGCAAGCCTCAGAAGGCTATCATAACCGGAGCTGCTAGCTTAGCCCCTGTAGTTAGCACAGCTAGCACGACCTCGGCTGCAAGTGTAGCCCCGTCAACGAGCACAGCCCAGGCTACTAGCACAGCCGCTACTGCTAGCTTAGCCCCTGTAGATAGCACCGTTAGTTGGACTCCTATGGCTAGCATGGCCTCAGCTGGTGGAGTAGCCCGTCAGCCAGTCCAGCCCAGGCTACTCGCACAGCCCCCACTGTTAGCTTAGCCCCTGCCGGCTTACCCCAGACTGCTAATGTAGCCCCTGCTGCTAGCGTTTCAGTTCCTTCCATTAGAGCTCTTGCTGCTAGTGTTCTAGTCCCGTCTGCTAGAGTACCTACTGCTAACGCCTTAGCCCTGACAGCTAGCTTAGCCTCTGCAGCTAACCAGGACCCTACCGCCAGCGTAGCTCCTGCAGTGATCCCCCTAGTTTCCTCTACTGCTGGTTCAGGTCCTATAGCCAGCATAGCACTTGCGGCTAGCAAGTCACACAAGGCTAGCAAGTCTAAGAAGACTGGCACAACTCAGAGAGCTAGCGTAGCTCCTACTGCTAGTGTGGCCCCTGCTACTAGTGAAGCCCCGGTAGCTACTCCCTTAGCTCCGGCTAGCATAGCCCCTGCAGGTAGCAGAAATTCAATTAACATGGGTCCTGCAGCTAGCACAACCCAGACAGCTGGCGTCGCCCCTACAACTAGGTTGGTCCCTGCCACTAGTGTAGTTCCGGTAGCTATTTTCTTAGCCCCGGCTAGCGTAGCTCTTGCGGGTAGCACCTAGCACTGCACAGGCAGCTAACCAAGCCTTCACTGCCAGCCTGGTTCCTGCTAGTGTAGCTCCGGCTGTCACTGTTCCTTCTCCGGCTCCTACGCCACGCCACGCCGCCAAGACCGGCCCGGTCTCCACGCCCAGCCCAGCCTCTACGCTTGGTCCGGCTGCAACGCCAGGTCCCGGCTCCTCAACTGGTCCTGGCTTCTCGACTGGTCCTGGCTCCTCGACTGATCCTGGCTCCTCGACTGGTCCTGGCGCCCCGTCTGGTCCTAGCTCCTCAACTGGTCCTGGCTTCCTGTCTGGTCCAGCCCTACACCGTGGTCTGCGCCCTGGTCCTCGCCGTGGTCTTCACCGTGGTCGTCACCGTGGTCTTCGCCGTGGTCTATGCCGTGGTCTACGCCGTGGTCTACGTCGGCAGAAAGCCCCGTCCGGGGTTCTGTGCCCGGTCCCGAGGTCTGCACCTGGAGTGGTCCCCATCCGGGGTCCTACTCCGGGGTCGTCGCACCTCCGTTCCGGCTCCCCTGGTTCGGTCCCGAGTACTGCGCCTGGAGGGTCCCCCGTCCTCCAGGTCTGTTACCCTCACCCCTTTGCTCCAGGTCCCCTGACCGGTCCTCTGTTTCCGTCCCCGCCCCCCCTCACCGGGCCTCTATCCCCGTCCCCACCCCCCCTCGTCTGGCCTCTGTCCCCGGGTCCAGCCCCCCTCTCCGGGCCTCTGCACCCGTTTTCGGGCCCCCTGGCTCTGTGCCCTCCAGCCCCCCTCTCCGGGCCTCTGCACCCGTTTTCGGGCCCCCTGGCTCTGTGCCCCGTTCACCTTTCTCCGGGCCACCCTTTGGTCCAGTTCCCCGGTCTCCCTGCTGCTATGCCCCTCCTGGGTGCTTTTCTCGGGCTCCCCGCCCCAGTTCTCCGGGTCCTCGCCCTCAGTTTGTTCCGGGGTCTCTGCCTCCCGCCTCGCCCATTCCCGGACGATATTATCGGGCGTCTGGAAGCTGCCCATTCGGGGGGGGGGGGGGGGGGGGGGAATACTGTCACTATCCTGGCTGGGATAGTGGGAACAATATGAACAGTGGTCTTCTGATGCCCTCTGGCGGACACCGTGAGATAATGCAGTCTGTTATATATTTATGGTTAAATATGGTTGATATGATTTCCTCGTTCATGTTATCCTGGGCTCTTCCTTCCCTTGTTTTATTTCGTCCTCCTGTCTGCTTTTTGTGTGTGATTATGCCTTTTGTGTCCAAGTTGAGTTTTCCTAGTGTGTTCTGATTTTTGCATTGTCTCTGCCTCCTTCTCTCATTGTCATTGTTCTGCATATTGGGTTCTCCTCACCATCCCTCGCCACCCCTCGTAACACCATACCATACCATAATATACCATACCATACCATACCATACCATATCATACCATACCATACCATACCATACCATACCATACCATACCATACCATACCATACCATACCATACCATACCATACCATACCATAACCATACCATATCATACGATAATATAATGTACCATACCATACCATACCATACCATACCATACCATAATATAATGTACCATATCATACCTTACCATACCATAATATACTGTACCATACCATACATACCATACATACCATACATACCATACTACTACCATACCATACCATACCATAAATTATACTTGCTATGTTCTGGGTTCAAATCCTGTTCTGTTCTCTTGTCCTATTAAATAAAGCAAAGGCTTCTGTGGGAAGAGGTATGGCAGGCTTAGCTGACTGTGTTACTTCAGTTCAGTTCAGATGATGCTGCTGTAATCCTATTGGCTACTGCTGCTCTCATGTCACCCATATCTCTATATCAGTATAATGATGAGGTGTACAGGCTGCCGGTATAGCAGGCACACACACAAACACACACACACACACACACACACACACACACACACACACACACACACACACACACACACACACACACACACACACACACACACACACACACACACACACACACACACACACACACACACACACACACACACACACACACACACACACACACACACACACACACACACACACACACACACACACACGCACGCACACACACACACACATGACATGGGAATTGACTATGTGGCCACATTGATGCATGCAGTATTCAGGATTCTAGTTCATATCCCATTTTAAGGTTTTTGACATGGTAAGGTGTTTACATGCATCTTCATCCCAATC
>NC_140170.1:110088732-110108732 GCF_963971535.1 Notolepis coatsorum | reverse complement strand
TCCTCTCCTCTCCTCTCTTTCTCTCCTCTCCTCTCCTCTCCTCTCCTCTCTTCTCCTCTCCACTCTTCTCTTCTCTCCTCTCCTCTCCCCTCCTCTCCTCTCTTCCCTCCTCTCCTCTCCTCCAGTGCATCTGGAAACATGATAAATCATCAAGCACCTCGCCCCCTCTGCATCCAAATATACCACACAAGCTGTCATATGATCAAATGGCCTCAGATGTCTCTGTCGATGATGAACCAATGATTTAGAAAATGTTAGATGGAATGATTACAAACAGCGAACACAAGTATGATCAGATACAGAACAGTATACGTTTGATTTAAATGATGAGTGAAGGAGGGAGTTTTCTTTTTCATTTCTAAATCTAAAGGCTGTATGTTTCAAGTGGGATATTTAGACCAGTGGTTCTCAATTCAGGATCTGGGGACCCCAATAGGTCCTCCTTGAGGAGTTTCAGTTTCAGGTGGTCCCAGAAAAAGGAGGAATGATTTAATTTCACATTGAATTCACTAGAAGTTAATCCAATTAGGGGATGTACTGGAGTGACTATTCTGATAACTTTCTCCACTATTATCAGCTACAGTATTCAGTTGTGGAATTCTGGACTTCATCATATCTAACAACAGAATTCCTCTCTAATGGCCCCTGAGCCTTATAAAATAGGGGTCAGGGACCTAATGTGTATCAGTTTGGGGTCCTCAACACGAAAAAGAGAACCAATGTTTTAGACAACAGATCTGGTGACCTTCCAAATGACATGTTACATTTACACTATACATGATTTGGACTGATTATATTATATTATAAATATATATATATTATATTTTATATATATTTATAGAAAACTTGATCCTGGTGGATTGAGATGACTTTCCACAGTATGATATGAATATATTTCATGGAGAGATGGCTAGAACAGGTGCAATCACAGATTAGTTTGAGCCCCAACGAGCCAGTCTTTACACAGGGGTGTTCTGTCTGCCGGAGACAAGCTGGATTGTGTGTTCATCTGGCCCCGAGGAGCCAGGGGATAATAAACACAGTGGGACAGTCTGCGGCCCACGAGCCCCCCTGGGGAGTGGCTGAGTCCTCCCCCCACACACATGTACACACACGCACGCACGCACACACGCACGCGCGCACGCATACACACACACACACACACACACACACACACACACACACACACACACACACACACACACACACACACACACACACACACACACACACACACACACACACACACACACACACACACACACACACACACACACACACACACACACACACACACACACATACACACACATATAACATAAACAAAAACATAAACATAAACATAAACATAAACATAACATAACAATCTTTCTATTTTAGCCCACAAAAGGACACCAGACAACCTGTTACAAAAGGCTACGTATAGCTAACAGGCCACCTGTGAGGGGTTTAATTTGACCAATCACAGTGTTGGACTCTTCTCTGGCTCCCTCTGGCCCCACTAAAGGCAAGCAGTTAAGAAGATAATTCTGATAATGTCTTTGTAGCCAATTATTTTTATGGCAATTCTATCTCCTCGTAAAGAGGCTATACTCTATATGCAGGCAGCCAACGACTTGATTCAGACATTCATGTTAACCGAAATGGGACATTCGTGTGTTGCATTCAAAGCTAGGAATACTGAGAATGATAATATGAGATTTGCATCTAACAATATTAAGTGAATTAACTGAACTGTAATTTCTTGATTGATGTAACTATGAGACATCAGACTATAGTGTGAGTTACAGATAACAGACCTTAATGATTTATATTCTCCTGGTAAAGTGGTAGATAAAGATGGAGGAAAGGAGAGAGGAGAGGAAAGGAAAGGAGAGAGGAGAGGAGGAGAGGAGGAGAGGAGAGGAGAGGAGAGGAGAGGAGAGAGAGGAGAGGAGAGGAGAGGAGAGGAGAGGAGAGGAGAGGAGAGGAGAGGAGAGGAGAGGAGAGGAGAGGAGGGGAGAGGAGAGGAGTAGAGGAGTAGAGGAGAGGAGAGGAGAGGAGAGGAGAGGAGAGGAGAGGAGAGGAGAGGAGAGGAGAGGAGAGGAGAGGAGAGGAGAGGAGAGGAGAGGAGAGGAGAGGAGAGGAGAGGAGAGAGGAGAGGAGAGGAGACTACTCTGTATCAGGATGCCTGGAGGACTCTGGGAAAGCTGGAGTCTGGATCAAGGACAATATATCCCATTAAAAAAACAGATGTCTTCTTTTATTTCAGTGGGATGGGAGGAAATGGGCTGGGGACCTGTTGTGTAACCTAACCCAGTGATCTTCATGGTTGGGTCTGGGGACCCCCCAGGGATCCTTGAGGGGGGTAGTTTAATTTCAGTTTTCACTAGAAGTAGTCACTAGAATTATTCACTAGAAGTTAGTCCGTAATTATATAAGAGTGACTATTCTGATCACAGGTTTCACTTCATCCACTGTTATCTTCTCAACTACAGGCAGCTATTCTGCACTAAAATTAAATCATGTCTAACTACAGTGTAGTGGGGAGACGGTGCAGGAGGCATGGACAGTGTGCCTGGTGCAGGACAGTTTAATGAGGTCAGACAGGTAGGATATATGGGTCTGGACTGGGAGGGGATCTGGGGTCCCTGAGACAAAATATGATAAAATGGGGTCCAGTGTCTTATGTCAATCACTTTGGGGTCACTGACTTAACGGTTGAGAACCAGTGACCTGACCTCCAGTACGTTATAGAAAAGCCATCAGACACAATAAAACAGAACCAACATGGGAGAGAAGTAAGATCAGTCTATTCCCAGTGCCAAGGTGTGATCAATATGGAGACTGGTGTGTCTTCATAACAAACTGATTGACAACAAGGACACTAAGCAGGTAGACATTATTCAGTCATATGTGCATATCGGTGTGTCTATATCTTTCTATCTATATATGGTAATTATGTGCTTACTGTAATAGCAACTGAATAACTTAGGTGATGCCATGGTAGAATGTCCAACCTCTTACATACTCAGTCACTGCACTAGTGCTGCACAATTGCTCACCCTTTTGCATCCTCTTAGCAGTTGTTTGTATTGAGCCGTACTGTATTGTACCCACGCTGTGTTTAACACTTTCAATGGTGAAGAAAAACAAACTATTCAACGATTCCCCCATAGGAAGACTTGGCTCCCCACAGTACACATTGTAGCAACGGTGACACAGAGAGCCAAGAGCCCTGACGCAGATGAAGGGGGTAGAGAGGGGTAGTAGTTCTAATGGGTTAGTAGTGTTCTATTCATGTGCCTTTCTGCACCAGGAGACGATGTGATGTCAGGCCACACAACAGCAGCTTTCAGCCAAGCGCTATTTTTGGGATGGGTAGTAGCCCTGCCCGGCCTCCACGCCTGCACTGACTAGAGTCTCTCCTTGCACATTGACGTGCCGAGGTAAGAAGCATTCTGTTACTCTTGAGAGAGTAGTAAAAGTCACCCGTTAAATAATTAATGGCTGTAACAGCACTGAACTTTGGTGATGAAGGGATGGAGGGATGGAGAGATGGAGGGATGGAGGGAAGGAGAGATGGAGGGATGGAGAGAGGGGCTGGGGGAATAAACAAGAGGGAAGAGAGATGTGAGTGTACCTCAGACCAAGAACCATATAACTCACTTTTAGGTTTTCAGATGAACAATGTACACAATATTATCTAAAGATGGTCAGTTGGAGTGTTGCTTTCAGAGGTTGGCTTTTTCTACTGATAATTATACTATAATAATATATCAAATGTATAGCATTTTCTACTATACATAATTAGTGTTATGTACACATCACTGGATGACTCACAGATATCACATGAGACTTTTTGTTTGTTATTTTTAACCAAAAGAAGACGAGGAGAGCAGCTGGGACAACTAACCTAAAATGTCCTCTGTGAGGAATGATGATGACAGGGGACAAGAGCCACAGGTGAGAGACGTTAACCCTTGTATTGTCACTGAGTGCTCCCACTTAGAGCACCATCACTCAGGGTCAAAAGGTGGTATCTGTCGTCAGCTATAAATACCTTGGTTCAATCATTCATGCAATCTCTCATTTTAATCTAATACTGAAACAACAACGTTCAGCCTAAGGAATCAAGCCTACATAGAATCAGTCTTATCATCTTCCTTCATCTGTTGGTCTGGCAGTCTAGATATCAAATCCAAGAACACACTGGAATGAATACAAGCAGCATAATAACAGGTGTCCAGCAGCGCAGCCTGTCTGTTCTGTACTACAAGCAGGTGGTGAAGAGGGAGAATTCCACCCTGTCTGACTGCACCACCCTCTTCATCAGGAGCTTCAATCCCCTCTGCCACCCTGTACTGTATATCTGTATGTCGTGTATGTCATAAATGTCATTATGAATTGAAAATGGGGGACCCTGATGTAAACAAGACAAAAGTCTTTCTCTGGTCTACATCCCCTTAACAATTGTGTGTATTGAGCCGTACTGTATTGTACCCATTCTGCAATCTGTTAATAAAGTTTTCAATCAATCAATCAATCAATCAATCAATCAATCAATCAATCAATCAATCAATCAATCAATCAATCAAACCCGTGTTAGACTCACCTCAGTCAAGACAAATAGATACAAACAGTCATTCATCCCCACAGCCATTACCCTCCCCGATTCAGGGGAAATGAGGTTGCTTGCCCGTCATCATGAGTATGTAGGATGATGTTTATGTTGATTTCTGATTATGTTGTTGCCATTGGACTATGTTGTTGGTGTGTTTTGATTGTATTGCTATGCTGATCATACTTCATGTAGGAGGATGACAGAATAGTCATCGTTGTATTGTTCTTATTGCTGTTCTGATAGTTATGTTTGTTCAGTGATGCGCTGCTGCTGAGACTGTGTTACTCTTACCAGTGTGATTTCATGTTTGTTCTTATACTGCAAATAGGTGAATTTGAAATTGTGTTATATATATATATATATATATATATATATATATATATATATATATATATATATATATATATATATATATATATATATATATATATATATATGTGTGTTGTATGTATGTATATACAGTACATACACACAAACACACACACCTACACACACACACACACACACACACACACACACACACACACACACACACACACACACACACACACACACACACACACACACACACACACACACACACACACACACACACACACACACACACACACACACACACACACACACACACACACACACACAGATGAAATAAACCATATTTCTGATGGAGGAAGGTTGTAAATTGGCCAGATTTGACTGGAACACAACTCAAGGTTTAAACTGTTTGATATTGCAGTATGTTTTTATTATTTAACCAGGCATTTAATTGTACAGTGACAGCCTATGTACACTTTTAGTTATTTGACGGAAACATTGACACATTATTACCGGAGAGTTTTGGTTTCACTGCTCTATCAATATATAATGTTAAAGCAGTCCTTTGTTGATACATTAAAATACATAGAATCTGGAGCCAAAACTAGAGTTTTGTTCCCAAATTAGATTTTAGATTTAGAATTAGATTTTTGATCATCAACAAACTGATGTGGAGTTATAAAACTCATCATACAACATTTATTTCCAAATGAGCATTGTGATTGGAAGAGTCATTGAAATAATAACAATAATAATTTTTTTTTAAAGAGTCCAGGAACACGCCAACATTTTGGGAAATTAGCTTACCGTCTTCTCCAGAGAGAGACAAGAAGATAGATACCAGTTTCCTCTCTGTGCATTCAGTAGAAAGCTATCTGGCTGCATGTTAGCCTAGCTTACCACAATGAATGGAAGCGGACATGGCCGGTTAGCCTAGGCATTGTCCAACTAACACCTCTCCCGAAGGCTAACCGGCCATGTCCCCTTCCATTCATTGTGCTAAGCTAGGCTAAGGTGCAGCCAGATAGCTTTCTACTGAACGCACAGAGAGAAAACTGGTATCTATCTTCTTGTCTCTCTCTGGAGAAGACAGTAAGCTAATTTCCCCAAATGTTGGCGTGTTCTTTTAAATCAGTCAGTTTGAGAATGTGTGTTTTGAGCAGAGCTCCGTAGGACGTGAGAGGCTCAGCCTCCCTACAAAGGTCTGGAAGTGAGTTCCTCTGCTGTGTGGAGCAGCACAGCTGAAGGCTCTGCCTCCCATGATGTTGAGTCTGCAGCCAGTGCGCTGCTGTAGGGAGATGGAACTGGAGGAGTGGAGGGTGCGCCTGGGGCAGGACAGTTTAATGAGGTCAGACAGGTAGGATATATGGGCCCTAGATGTGCCCCCCCAGGACCTTGAAAGTCAACACGTGAGCGGATGAGGAGCCAGTGTAGGTTGAATAACACTGGGGTCATGTGCTCCCTGGGGGGTCTGGGCCTACTGCTGTTGGCTGATGCATTTGGCAGATGCCCCCGCAAGGAAGTCTTTGCTGTAGTCAAGACAGGATGAAATGAAGGCATGGGTGAGCTGTTCAGGTTGGGTGAGCAGGGGTCAGATTTAGGCAAAATCTGAATTTAAAAAAATATTTTCTTAATGTGGGTCTCGAGGGATTAGTCGGCTGTCTAGTATCAATCCCAGGCTCTGGACGTCACTGCAGTGGAGGCTGTAGTCTAGGGGTCCCCCTACTAACACGTCGTACTTCACTGTTACGCTTAAATCGGACACATTCAAATACGCAATACAAGATTTCATGAATGAACTAGGCTATACACACTTTCCACACACATCACTAAGGTTAATATCATTGTACACAATATGGTCACTCAAGCAGCAACACAACTATGCAACAACTATGCAATAGAATCCATGCTGCAAGTGACTGGGTAGCAGTCAGTGGCAAAATATGGCCAAACCTTCTGAAATATGCCCCCCCCCCCCTCTCCCTAATAAGCCCAAGTGAGCTCTCCTCTCACAAATTCATAAGGCTCTTCAATACCAGATCCACAGGCTCTATTGTTGAGCAAAAGCACCATGTTCCTCTCATTTTAAAAGCTGCAAATGTTGTAATATGCTAAATAGATAAATTAAAGAACTATATTAATAAGGTATATATATATGTCAGTGGAGGCTGCTGACCAAATGTTTAGGTGAAGCACAAATTATTATATTATATTATATATTAAATTATATTTTTTAAACATCCCCAACGCTGCAACACCCCCCTTCCTCCCAGGTGTCAGGCTCCTCATTCACTTCCATTCATTTTGGGGACCATGTTTAAATATCATACTTCTGAAATATAAACAAACTATACTGCTGTGACGATTTCAATAAAACAGACCATTCTGAGTCAATGGTATGCAAAACTGTACATTGGAATATCTTAACATGTATTTACCACCTTCCTCTGCACAAGGCCACAGATGGGTTTTATGTAACATAAGGACAATGAATGAATGAATGAATGAATGAATGAATGAATGAATGAATGAATGAATGAATGAATGAATGAATGAATGAATGAATGAAAACTTTATAGATTGCAGAATGGGTACAATACAGTCCGGCTCAATACACACAATTGTTAAGGGGATGCAGACCAGAGAAAGACTTTCGTCTTGTTTACATCAGGGTCCCCCATTTTCAATTCATCATAACATGACATACAGATAGACAGTACTGCTACATCTATATATGACATACAGAGATATAGACAGTACTGCTACATCCAGACATTTATGACATACCAGATCTACAAATATACATTACTGTTTAAGAGTACAACGCCTGTCATATAGACCTATAGCGTTGGAAACTCTGATTAAGGAGAGGAGAGGAGAGGAGAGGGGAGAGGAGAGGAGAGGAGAGGAGAGGAGAGGAGAGGAGAGGAGAGGAGAGGAGAGGAGAGGAGAGGAGAGGAGAGAGGAGAGGGAGAGAAGAGAGGAGAGGGAGAGGAGAGGAGGAGAGGAGAGGAGGAGGAGGAGGGGAGGAGAGAGAGGGAGGAGAGAGAGGAAGAGGAGGAGGAGGAGGAGGAGGGAGGGAGGGGGCCACGGCGGACCAAAAGAAATCGCTCGTTATACCACAGAAAGGCAGAACGCATACCAACGCAGAGAGAGAATACAGCCAATTAAATCATAATCAACACAGACCCGCCCCACACAGCTACTAAATATTAAAAAAAAGAATTTCACTCACCATTGACGACGTTACTTCTTAGGAGGAAATAGTGTCCCTGTCGCTCCTTGTAAATGAAATCCATCCTTCGCTCTTTTCTGATGAAACGTTCAATGACCTCCTCTGCAGTTGCAAATCCAGCAATGCAACAAACAGCAGTATTTTGTGATCTAATCGATCCTTCATTTGCGTGAGGATGCTGTCGAAATCCACTAAACATTGTTCTGTTGATGCGTGACACACGTTCCATTTTCGGGACTCCGACTCCCGACAGGTGGTCACTCAGACAGTCACCCAAGCGATTCACCCAAATAAAGTTTTCATTCATTCATTAATTTGCTGTCTCGTTATAACACAAACGGCTCACCATGAACCATGACCAGCTTAATTACGTTAGTTAGCATCCAAGCTAGCGTGATAACGTTAGTAGTTATTAGCATCCAAGCTAGAAACTGCTAGGCTGCCTGCTTATGCTTACAGTATCTGCAATAATGTTGTCATCCTCCTGGACAGATAGACTTGTTAAATCATAATATCCACATGTGTGTTGTGCTGGTCCTCAGTAAATGTCCCGCTATTAAAGTGCTAAATGTTAGATACACTAATATAGAGGTTTCGAACGTGGCTGCTCTCAGTGCTCTGTTAATACAATTTTCAATCAATCAATCAATCAATCCCGCGAGGGGAGAAACAGCCGTGTAGCTACAGAGCTGCAGTCGTAGGAGCCATACTCTGATTGGATTTGCAAGGCTGCCAATCATTCAACCTCCGTGTATTTGATGTCAAGGGCTGTCAATCATTCAATCCTCCATTCAATGGCAAGAGTTTAAATGCACAGGCCATGCTTAGATGACATTAATAGCCTATTTTGATTGGCTATTATTTATTATTTATTTAACCCTGGGTCAACCTGTGCAGTTATTCTGCACGAATAATTACTGCAGGCATTACTGCAGTGCAGGCCTGCTCAGAGCTGTCAATTTTGGCCATTTTTGAAGAAAAAATATATTCACTGGCATTTTTTTTACAGAGGAAAACATTTATATAAAAAAAAAAGAATATATATATATATATATATATATATATATATATATATATATATATATATAGGTATATGTAAATTAATAATAATTATGAATTATGAGTGAATTTGTGTTTCACGTGTTGTCATAGAGAAACCTCCACTGATATGTATATATAAGGTTCATGTTATATGGTGGTGGAGATGGAGATGGAAAAGGACTAAAAGCATAAAACTTTACTTAATCTTTCAGATTTAGGATGGGATTCATACTAATACATTTGGCAGTATTAGGGGGTGGGAAGCTGATGGGTGGGGATCGGACGTTGTGGACAGCGACTCCTACAGGTCGGTTGGTCAGTAGAATCAGGAAGCGACGGGGGCGGCGTCCCTCCAAAGCGCAGACCCCCGACGCTGAAAGATCACGCTGTGCAGGTGAAAAGATGCAACGGCTGCTACCTCGAGTACCGGAGGGGACACGTGCAATGTATGGCTTCGTCCACATTACAGCCGGCTTGTGGGAGGCATGGCCAAACAGCGTTCGAGACAGGGGAGGGTAGAATTGGACGATACGAAATTGGGATGGGAGAAAAATTGAAAATGGTAGATACAATTTAGATAAAATCTTTTTTATTTAGGATGGGATTGTACAACGTCTAGGCACTTTTCGAGAGCTGTTGCTACAGGGAAGGAACACGGGAAAAGACCTGTGATCTGGTTAGCATTCCTCCACACATATTTCTTCACAAAACCTCAACTGTCTCGATTAGGGGCTACATCCTAAATAGACTGCTACTCACCAGGGTATTAATTACATGCATTATCCTGGGAATTCTAACAGTTGATTTTTGCATCATCACCTATGTTGTTCCTGTCTGGTACCCATCGGTTCAGACAAGGCCCTGCTGTCCATACTCCACATAGAGTATGAAAAGACATAATACACCAACAACATTAAGGAATCTGAAACATCATTTACAACAACATGGGACACTAAAGCTCTCCATTGAAACCAATGCAAATGATATTGTTCTTTGTGTGGTCCAGCTCCTTCCTCCGGGCCCGCCCTGTCTTACTCAGTGGTGGGAGAAACACAGGGTATGAACAGTACAACAGGGGTCCTGGCCTACTGCCATTCCTGCCTCCTTCAGCCCATGTCAGTTTAGCCATCCTGTATTCATCACCCTGAAGTGTGGAGAATGGTCCAGGACACTCCAGCAGTTGTCCGCACTTAATGGCACACACATATTCTATTATAACCCTTTGGCAGGATGATCACTTTGGAAGTCTAAGGAGTGGACAAATGGGATTCAGTAGTGCATACTTCATTCAGTAGTGTTCTATAATAGGCTACAGGGGGGGGGGGGTCCAACCTTTTCAGCCACACAAATGAGAAATGTACTCTCTCTGTGACCCTGTCTAACAAAAACAAACTTGCGTTTCCTCTCGTCCAGAGGAGCCCACCAGAAGAGACAGATTAAGAAACCATACTGGGGGTCTTTGGTCTACTGGTATTATACTGTAGCTTTCTTTCTATAGCCTCAGTTTAGCCAATCTGGTTCATCCCAGAGAGAAGTTCCCTCTAATCTCCGTGCCACAACAGCTGCACTGGCTCTGGGCAGGGCCACGTCATGCTATGCCAGGCTGCCCTGCGGGGGTTGGAGTTGTAACCCACATCTTTAATTTGGGATATATCTGGGGGAGGTAATAATAGTGCTGGGTGAGGCTGATGTATGCTGACGGCCATTCATTACCCACACACACACACACACACACACACACACGCACGCACGCACGCACGCACGGTCGCACGCACGCACGCACGCACGCACGCACGCGCGCACGCACGCACGCACACACACACACACACACACACACACACACACACACACACACACACACACACACACACACACACACACACACACACACACACACACTGCATGCCTGCAGTATGCTCATGTGTGCACATTATGCTTATGCATGCATGGTGGACATGCACAAATAATTTGTATATGTTTTATTTACATATTTTAATCCACTAAGTTAATTAGTGTGCCTTTTCTAAATAGTACAAGGATTTCCCCACACACACACACGCACACACACACACACACACACACACACACACACACACACACACACACACACACACACACACACACACACACACACACACACACACACACACACACACACACACACACACACACACACACACACACACACACACACACACACACACACACACACACACACAAACACACACACACCCTGCCCTCCACCCTTCACCAAGCTGCCCCTGTACTGCTGTTCTTCCTGGGGGCCAGTGGTGCATGCCTCATCTCATCACATCACCACAGCTGCCCTCCTCTCCTCTCCCTCTGCTCTCTCACACTGGAATAGAGGGCAGGGACTATTTTTGTCTTCGTCTTCTTCCCCTCCTCTCACTCCTCCACCATATCTGTCTTATTCCTCCTCCTCCTCCTCCTCCTCCTCCTCCTCCTCCTCCTCCTCCTCCTCCTCCTCCTCCTCCTCCTCCTCCTCCTCCTCATTTAGTAATTTTAGCTGATGCTTTTATCCAAAGCGACTTACAAGTTCTGTACAACAAGTCAGCAGTCCTCCTTTCCTTCACCCTATTCCTTCTCACTTCTGCCCTCTTTCAGACAGAAATCAAGGAGGATGAGGAGTTTCTCCTGGCTGTGTTGAAGAGGGCTGACCTTTGGGCCCACAGTGGCTGGCTGTTCCTCCATGTTGAGGAGTACATCCCTGTCTTGTTCTATGGGACTTTAGTATGCCACAACATTGCCACAACATTTGGGTTGTGCTTCCATTATATTATAGGATTGTAGTAAAGACTAGTTTCTAGAGTGTTGTTTTGACCAGAGGCAACAAGCACCACGCCACGGTACTAAGACGAAAGGGTGACGGAGAGGTGATAAGGTCTAGGAGAGGAGATAAGGTCTAGGAGAGGAGATAAGGTCTAGGATAGGAGATAAGGTCTAGGAGATAAGGTCTAGGAGAGGAGATAAGGTCTAGGAGAGGAGATAAGGTCTAGGAGATAAGGTCTAGGAGAGGAGATAAGGTCTAGGAGCGGAATTAAGTCACAAGGAGGGAGAAGAGGAGATGTCAGGATGTTAGGAGGAGTGGGGCGAAGACAGCAAAGAAAGGCTAAAATCATGTGCCATAGGGACAAAGTGCAAAACCAGAGTGGAATACTTTGACCTTTGTCTTTTCAAAAAAAGGCAATCGTCAATTATTTAGGCGAATGAAAGTTTAAACTGACTATTATGAAGTTTAGACTAATAATTCACTTTCCCTTATGAATTATTAACCACTGCATTTGCTCCAGGCTAAAAGGCACAGGCAGTCAGACAGACAGACAGACAGACAGACAGACATACAGACAGACAGACAGACAGACAGACAGACAGACAGACAGACAGACAGACAGACAGACAGACAGACAGACAGACAGACAGACAGACAGACAGACAGACAGACAGACAGACGGACGGACGGACGGACGGACGGGCGGACGGACGGACGGACGGATGGACGGACGGACACTGCATACAATGCATCACTGTGCCTCACTGCATCACTGAGCACAGGGTGACAGTTACCATCTTCCTGGACTTTTACTTTTAAAACAACATGATTCAAGTATTTCTATTATATTCTATTCTACACACACACTGAACAACACTGATGTGACATCACAGCCTCAGATCAACCCAGGCTTACTACTGGGTAGTAGGTCAAACTGTGTCACATCGATGGTGAAAAGAAGAACTTACAGAGGGTCTTGCCAGCGAACCACATACTGTACACGGCCATGCTGCCCTCCAGTCCTGCCTCAATGCATCACATCTAGAGTGATGGATGTAACTTGTAAGAGTCCTTATTAGCTGAGTAGCCATGCGTTTGCTTCGTTTTGACACTCATGGATTGGATGTTTTTACGGTTCTGTTGTTTACTGTGCCATATATCTATATTTGTTTGTCTGATTGCTCTCCTCGTCTGCTGTGTTGCCTGGTATGTAATCAAGTGTGACGTTAAGCTGAGTTCCTGTCTTGCTGCGCATGGGATCATCTGGCCTCGTTGGCCTTCTTCTCTCAAGCTCACAAGTTATTCCCCCCCTCTATTCCCCCCTCTCTCTGCTGCATTTCTCCCTCCAAGGGGAGTCAGTGAAGCAGAGCCGATGCTCCAGCATGCGTGATGAAGTGGACTGGATTCTGATGCTCCAGCAGTGTGATGAGGAGGACTGGGTTCTGATGCTCCAGCAGTGTGATGAGGAGGACTGGGTTCTGATGCTCCAGCAGTGTGATGAGGATGACTCGGTTCTGATGCTCCAGCAGTGTGATGAAGTGGACTGGGTTCTGGTGCTCCAGCAGTGTGATGAGGAGGACTGGGTTCTGATGCTCCAACAGTGTGATGAGGAGGACTGGGTTCTGGTGCTCCAGCAGTGTGATGAGGAGGACTGGGTTCTGATGCTCCAGCAGTGTGATGAGGAGGACTGGGTTCTGATGCTCCAGCAGTGTGATGAGGAGGACTGGGTTCTGGTGCTCCAGCAGTGTGATGAGGCGGACTGGGTTCTGGTGCTCTAGCAGCATGATGAGGAGGAGGATGAGGAAGTGATACCAGACAGAACTGCGGCTGTGATTGTAGTGGGTCCCACACACGTTGGGGGGGGGGGGGGGGGGGGGGAGAGCGGCAGGCACAGGGATAAGAGTTGAAATGGAGGATGTTATGTATTCCTCGCTTGGACGAGGAGCAAGAAGAGGAGAGGCAGGGTTCCACACTTCATAGAAGGTCACAGGCGGGTGAGGAATACAAGAAAGGACGTGGAGGAGGAGGAGGAGGAGGAGGGGGTATAGTAGGAGGAAGAGGGGAGGATCGGGGAGAGGAGTAGACGCATGGTTCCACATCGTAGAAGATCACAGCCAGGCGATGAATAGAGGAGTGGAGGAGGAGGGGGAAGAGGAGGAGGGGGTAGAGTAGGAGACGAGAAGTAGGAGGAGGTGGTGGAGGAAGAGGAAGAGGAGAAGGATCGGGGGAGAGGAGTAGACGCATGGTTCCACGTCATAGAAGATCACAGCCAGGCGATGAATAGAGGAGTGGAAGAGGAGGGGGTAATATGGAGGAGGGTGAGAGGAATTGAAGCATGGTTCCACTTGGTATAAGGTCACAGCCAGACGAGGAAGACCAGAGAGGAGGAGTAGCAGCAGTAGAAACGTGGTCGCTCTTTCTAAAAGGCCAGGTCCTCCAGGCAGGCTGAGTCACAGAGACAAACACATGTGCACTCAAATGTCAAGAATCCACTACACAGCCATAGTGTAACATGAAAATATTATGATAAAATATGCATGCTCTTTGCTGTTTGCTCTTGGCAATACAACTGCATCTTTGAAGTGTCTTACTTACTTAGAGACTTACTTACTGTAAGGAACCAGGGCATAGCATCCATTGTGAGGGTAATGTTTGAAATCAAAATGGTCAGTTATTCAGTGTTTCATTTTTGGCCCCTGTTACAATAGGCCTTTTTACGAGTCCTTGTGTCAATGGACGTTTATGACAGATTCTGAGTAGTGGTCATTTGTAGACCCTTTGTGTCTTTTGTAGACCCTTCGTGGTATTTTGTGCGGGAAGTTGTAGGGAAAGACACATCACTGATTTTGGAGGCGCGACTTACCGTTCAATTGGAGTGTTGATTACCGAGTGCGGCCAGGTGTGTATGTCTGCCGAGACGCCAGCCTGTGTCTCTCATGTCCCCTCTTTTGTTTATTTTATGGCAGATGCTATTAGCACCCAGGTGTCCGTAGGGAACAATGCTATTTGCACCCGTGGTGGAATAGCCAAGGTGGCTCTTTACACCCAGGAGTGTACTGTGTAGCACGGTAGAGCGAGACTAACCGCCAGGTGTCTGTAGCCAACAAGGCTATTTGCACCCAGGCACACATTAGATACTGTATGAGCCACAGCTTGTTGGGCTTATACGTACTGTGATGGGAAAATAATTATCATGTCATATAGTTCTGTGTTAAAATACATATTCTATGTCTTACAGCCTTGACTAGTTAATATAGGGTTAACTAGTATACAGCTCAGACACTGGGTGACAGTTTTACCAGTGTTCTTATAACAACGACCAAGGTTTAGGAGATATGATATTTGGCCTATTCTCCAGTTTCTCCAGTTCTTTGTGTGAAGACATAACAAAGCCCCTAGAGCCCATCTTTGTTTTCATTTCCTCACTAGGGCATTTTTTGTTTACCTTTCTTGTCATATCTGGTCATCTTATGTACGTCATGTCGATTATGTGTTTAATGAAAGTCTGACCAGACCTCTTGGTCACTTTCTGGTCAGACGCTCGTGTGTCTCTGATGATAAACTGAGCATACTCTTTCTGTGGCCATGGAAACAGATAATAAACTATGTTCTATTTTTATACAATTTGACTCATTCTGAATTTCTACAGCTTCACTGTTTGGCTCATTTGAAATATTCCACAACAGTACATACACACAGATATTGCACATGTATATACACACAGATCTATATTATTCTTTCTATTATTCCTATGGTTCTAATGTCTTTCTTTGGTGTTGACTACATTCCCTTGTGTTGCTGCATCTAATTGCATTTCCCCTGCAGGTGATCTATAAAGGTGCATCTTATCTTATACACTGTAGCTAGTAACACCTGGGTGTGTCACGTCTGGTACATGAGAACCCAGACGCAGAACACAGAGACAGGCAGGCAGACAGGAAGGGGTGCATGTATTAATGAAGGGCTGGATGATGTAATATACGTAATATATGTACATACACATATTGCATATTCAAAATGTTTTAACTCTTTACATTTTCAGGAAACTTTCTAGTTCCCAGGGGATCTAACCCATGACCGCCTTCACCTCAGTACTATGTGGTTATTGTAGTGGTAAGAGCACTCGCCTGTAACTGCGATGATTGGTTGGTTCAACTCCTGTTTGCTGATACAAAACGTCAATATATTACTCACACATGTACAACACATTATGACTTATGGCTATAACATAATGTACATTATGTACATTTTTCCTGTGGCTGATTAGTACTTTATTACGTTTTCTGATGAGACATTGAGTGTTTGCAGCAGCCTATGTAGAGCTGTCTCTCCCCCTGTACGCAGGAGAGTGAGTGTAAACTGTAATGACTATTCTCACCCGGATGCAAATAGACACTCCGGGGGCGACAGTGGGTCAGGAGGTATAGAGCAGTCGTCTGGTAATCCGGAGGTTCCCGTTTAGCTTCCGATTGTTTGATTGTCGAATTGTCCTTTAGAAAGACACTTAACCCCTAACTGCTCCCGATGAGCAGGTTGGCACCTTGCATGGTTGCCTCCACCGTCGGTGTGTGAATGGGTAAATGTGAGGAACAAATTGTAAAGTGCGTTGGATAAAAGCACTATATAAAAAATGTTGGCTTAGTCATTTGTATGTTTTTATCTATAAAGCTATTCTGGGTAGACTCCCCTGTTATGTATCTGTCGTGCTAACTATAGGAAACAGGGCAAATGTGGGGGTTACAGTCTCAGGACACTATACTTATGACTGTTCCTAGAGTTTGGACTGAATTAGGAAAGAAGGTATAGTATCAAAGCCTTTATGTTTTCTGCACCATCTGGATGGAATAGCCTGCAAACTGAACTCCAGGATTTAGTCACTCTTAATGAATTTAAAAACATGGTGAGAAGCTACAGAAAGAGAATCTATTGTTGTTTGTAATTGTTTTAATTTAAATAGGATTACATGGCTTCCCTGCACTTTTACTGTAAAGCACTCTTGAGCTGATCTGTGTGTGTGTGTGTGTGTGTGTGTGTGTGTGTGTGTGTGTGTGTGTGTGTGTGTGTGTGTGTGTGTGTGTGTGTGTGTGTGTGTGTGTGTGTGTGTGTGTGTGTGTGTGTGTGTGTGTGTGTGTGTGTGTGTGTGTGTGTGTGTGTGTGTGTGTGTGTGTGTGTGTGTGTGTGTGTGGACTGTATGAAACTGCTGTACTGTTGCCATTACAACTGCCACTAAAGATTATGCCACTGTTCACTCACTTGGGGGGTTGCAGAGTGGACTCGCCCCACACTCGTCACATCACCTCCACAAAGCCAAACCGGTAAGCCCCTTCTATTAGAATAGCTTAGATTTACATTCACCTGGCTTAGTTAGGCTCACTTCCAAGTTAAACACATAGGGATAAAGTTAAGTCATGGTTTGGGCCCCCCTGGGTTAGCATTAGTACAAGCTTTTGTACGTTTCTCCTTGACAATTTATGATTAGTTTAGCGAAGCAGAGGCCTATAGGTCCACAACAGCCCCATCTGGTAAACTCTATGGTGGTGCTATATGCTGTAGAAACAGATGGGAGGTGATCAGTTGACTGTCAGGATACGTCTCATTCAAAGCCCTTCAAGGCAGAATGGTCCACATGGTGAAAGCCAAGGCCTTCTGTTTCATTGCAACATGTTTCATATTCAAGTTGTGGTCTATAGTGGCATCTGTATGTCACACACTGGAGAGCTCTGGCTTTTTGTGGTCTGAAAAACACACATTTCCTGTATAGAAAATATAATCAAATCAAATCAAATTAATTTGTAAAGCCCGCAATCACAAGTTAATGTCCCCATGGGCCGGACAAGTCTTCTTTAAACAAGTCAAGAAGAAACATCACAATAAATCAAGAACAAAAAACCCACCATGAAATCCTAAATAAATGTTAAATAAATAAATGCAACACTCCCAGACATACCCCAGCGAAGGTAAGGAAAAACTCACTAAAAACCTAGCAATAGGAAAAAAGCACCACAGGCAACGTGGAGGAGAGACACCTTAGAAGGGGCATTCAAGGGGGGATCCCCCTTCTTGGATGTCGGTGATAGCAGTGTTGCTATGGATGATCGATGGGTGGAGAATAAAACAGGCGAAATAGTTGGTATGTATGTACATATGTAATAGATGGTACAGCAAGGTTCAGTCCGGTAAATGTCCAACCCCCCCCCCCCCCCACCCACCCAACCCCCTCCAATGTACAGTTTCTTCCCCTTCGGATGTATATATTTTTTTATGATCTCTTTTTCTCACACAGTACTGTATATTTGTATGTCTTGTATGTCATAAATGTCTTGATGAATTGAAAATGGAGGACCCTGATGAGAACAAGACGAAAGTCTTTTTCTGGTCTGCATCCTCTTAGCAGTTGTTTGTATTGAGCCGTACTGTATTCCCATTCTGCAATCTGTTAATAAAGTTTTCAATCAATCAATAAAGTCACGATGGACTCCAAGGGCAGGATCCACAAAGAATGGATTGCGCGCTGCTAATTGCACCCGCAGATTCTGCTCCGTCTTTGCGAGTTATCCACTAAAGGACATTGCGCAATGAGATACCAGCGCAGACACGCCCAATATGTGTGGCTCACGAGCAGTCTGCAGTGCACTCTGCACTCCTGACAGCGCTGTTGGCAGAAATGTGTGTGTGTGTGTGTGTGTGTGTGTGTGTGTGTGTGTGTGTGTGTGTGTGTGTGTGTGTGTGTGTGTGTGTGTGTGTGTGTGTGTGTGTGTGTGTGTGTGTGTGTGTGTGCTTAAATACAAATTAAGCAAGCTCTGTACATTACGAAGTAAACTAAATACAATATGAAATGAACGGAATACTAAAGAAAATAGATCTGAACAGTATCTAATTTGTTTAAGAAATATAAAGTAAAGCCATATTCCATTTGCACATGAGTATGTATTCCGTTCGGATCCATTTGATGTATTGGCCATCACCACGGGACATCCACCACCTTGGTCATCACCACGAGACATCCACTCACAGAGAGACAGGGAGATGGGGACAGGCGTTAGACAGTTTGTGGTGGGGGGACACAGCAATAGATACATGTAGTTTATTGTAGTAAGCATATATGTGGATAGAATAGAAGTACTTCGTTAAACAACGTTTATTTCCGCCAGTCACAGTTCAATCTCTTTTGTATTTGTTTTTGGTGTATCATGCATACTAACATGTATCTATAGTACATAATGTATATATATTGTTTCACTCCACTAAGCCTGTTGGTTGAAACTGTGTTTCTTCTGTACTATCAAGGGTTTGATCTCTGGTACTTATCAACATGCAACTTCAATAACCTGCAAAAGAATGTGCATGATAATGGACTGTAATTGACATCCCTGTTATGGACAGACACGGGGGAAAGGGCACGTACTTCGGAAGCAGCACGCTTCCTCTCTTGTGCCACTTAGCTTCAGCCTGGAAACACACAAACTACTACAGTCATCAAGTTCAATATAGTCTGTCTTGCTTCGTTCCTGTATTTAAAAGCCTCTTCTGGCCGGGAGGCAGACAACATGGAGGCCAATGTGGGTGGACATCAAGAACAGTTTGGCTTGTTGGTCTGGTGGGCCTGTTCTTAATGTCAAACTAATACACACACTGAACTTAAATGGCTGAAAAGAGCAGCCTTTCAGATAATGTTATGCCGGGATCAGGCTACACAGATTCAGCCAGATTTTGACACAATTTTGACGTGGCCAACACATTTCCAGCGCTGTGCCAGATTATGTACGTCAGGAGCGATGAAAGGGCGTCTTTACCCCTTGTAGTGTGACATGATCAAAGAACAGCGATCTGGTGCTCAAAGAAAAATCGTGCATGTTCAAATTTCATTCCTTCTTTGAAATGTCTTGCGTTAAATAACTGTCCGTGGGTGTAATTTAAAGTTGGAGATTTGGCCTTAATGTGGATTAATGACGACGAGAGCGGAGCCGCCAGCACACTAGCCCACGGATATGAGTTAATGAAAGCAGGGAACAAAC